>NC_133513.1:104320000-104652500 GCF_049354715.1 Callithrix jacchus
GAAAGGTTCTTTCTATGACTTCATTAATTGTTTAATATTAGGAAATCAATGGTTATAATTCAATTTACTAACAGCAAAAAAAAGATATAATACAACTTGATCTATGCTGAAAAGCACTTGATAAAAATTAACATCCATTCTTGATACAAAAACTTTCAATCAAGTATCAATGACTATGCTCATAGCATTCATTGTAAGACATACATTTATAATCCATAGCTAGCCTCAAGCTCAGTGTTCAAATTCTCATTAAGATCAGAAACATGAAAAGAATGTTCATTGTCAAAATATTATATGGTGGTGTTTTTTCCTAGATGTGCCAATTCCATTAGAAAAAGAAATAAAATGAGTAGTGGAGACATCCCGATGATCTGCAGACTAAAATACTGTGAAGCTGTTAAAAAGACAGTAGGATTCTGTATGTACTGAATTATAACAATGTCCATCCATAATGGGGAAAGATAGGCTGTGTCTGGTCACTAGACTATGATATCCTTTCTGTAAAATCAGAGTGCATAATTGTGTGTTGGGGGAAGCAAAACGCATTTTAAAAAAACTCATGATTTTTTAAAATTTTACTCATGGTTGTACTTAGCAAGATATTAACTGTTCCACTTCTGAATTATGGGTTTACAGGACACAGTTAGTTCCTTCTCTGTGCCTTTTGAAAATCGCTTGACTCATTTTTTAAACAATGCACATGATGATAATAATATTTAACTTTTATTTATATATCAAGCATGTGCTTTTGGATTATGCTTCCTCTCACTTAATCTTCACGTTATTTTCTATCTCTTTCTGTATTTTCCAGATGTAAAACCAGGTTCAAGGAAGGATAAGTAACTTGTCCAGGGTAAAAGGCATTCTGACTTTAAATTCATGTCTCTTAACCACTCCTCTATTGCTTTTATTATTAGAAAAAGAAATCATTGTCATTTCCAAAAAATATATATTACATATAGAAAGATATAAATATACACACACATACATAAATAAATTCTGTTATAAATGATATATATAAAGATATTTTGATATAAAATATCAAATTTATATTTTGATATAAAATATCTTTATATATCAAAATGATGTATATATATTTTAAAAATATATATATAAATCTATATGTTTATGTGTATATATACATATAGCTGTATACCCACAGATATATATAAAATATATAAAAAGTTGATATGATAGTGCCTGGAAAATGGTCAATAAATTGTGTTTATTCAACTTCCTAAACCCTCCATGCTTGGAATATGAGCAAAAACTATGTTTATTTGGCATTGTATCCCCTAGCAGCAAGCAGGTGTTTTTAACAGAGCATTACTATTAAACAAAGATCTTTTATACATGTAAATATAATAAACAATAGAAAATTGGATTACACTGCATGCCCAGCAGTGAGCTCTTCCTGCGATGCCCCCACAGCCTACCATCCTCTGCAATGAGCACTGACCTTTCTCTGGGCTGTAGATGGAGTCACAGCAGGGGTCAACAAGGCCATGGTGTGGATTCAGGGCCTGGCATTGGCCAGCCTGCTTCATGCTATAAGTAGGAGAAGCCTCTAGAGAGAGGCTGGCTTTTGAATATAGAAGGATGTACATTTTCCCTTCACAGAAATCTGGCCTTTGCAACAGCCTAAATGAAGACCTCATCCTTTCTGTTCAATGTCATTCTTCGTCGATCCTTGGAGGAGGCTGAGCATATAACCAGGCCATGGAATGGGTGAGTGCTATTTATGGATCCCAGGTGGTGCCCACAGTCCTGAAGGTGCTAGTTGAGTTTTCTGGAAAAATACCATGGTTTCTTCAGCTAGAATACAGCCCCCCCATGTTTTTCCTCTTGTACTGGCTCCTAAGCTCAGAGAAGATACAGAGAGGGTCATGCTGAAATGAGCACTGACCACAGAGAAAATGAGATACCCCAACAAATGCTCCTTTTTTGTGTCGACAGGATGGAAACTGCCAACCTGTCTGCAGGCACCTCTCTAGCTAGAAGGAGGCACAAGAACACACACATGCTCTGGTGTGTGACATGCTGCTGTTTCTCAAAAGCCTGTGTGAGAGGTCAGTGCCACCAAGTGGCTGAAAGGGGAGTGGGCAAACGGAAGGGTATCTGCAATACAGTGGCTTCCTAGAGCCTCCCCTCTCCTTCCTGCATTACCGCACATCTTTCAGGACTCCCTGTGCTGTCCTGGGATGACTATAGGGTACTGGATTAATCTCTTCTTTTAAGTTAGCTCTCAGGTGTCCTTTACACCTTAAGCTTTCCATCTATTGGGTCTAGACTTCCCTGCTCAAATTGATTAGTCTCATCATGAGGAAGAATTCAGTGACTACAGACCAAAGACTCCTTCACTAGGTAGGAAAGACTAAGAATAAATCAGTGTGTTCCTTCTCTATCAGTGGATTTGCACTGAGTGCATATCACATTTGCACTGAGCTCTGGCTTAACTCAAGGAACAAATTGGTAATGGAGGAATTTCAGACAGGTGGGAGAGATGGACAGATAGACATTTTTTATTAGCATTTTTCTAATCAGTTAAGATAAGCGACCACAATGTGCAGCTACCACATTCTACAATATGAGGAAACACCCAATCTTTATGTCCTATTTGTGCCCTCAAGGAGGCGATAAGTCAGCAAGGGACATAGATCATAAACATATGGATTAAAAACATAGTCACACAAGTATTTAAAAATGATAGAATAGCATAAGATATGACATAAGTATGCAGAGCCAGTCAGAGAAATAAAAGATGGACTAGGAATAATGGTCACTGAGTATCTGTGGTATGCCAGATACTATCACGCACCCCCATAAACTCTTTTTTATGTAATCCTCCCTAAATTCTTTTTTATTTCATGATCTCAAAAGAAAACACCCAAACTCTTTCTTTTTTCTTTCTTCTTTTATTTACATAAGTTTAAGAAGTACAAGTGCAATTTTATTCCATGGATATATTGTGTAGTGGTGAAGTCTGGGCTTTTAGTGTATCACCTGAATAGCATAATTGATTTTTAAATGGTGCTTGAGTCAACATTTTGCAATTTTGAAGTATCACTATTGATGGTTCTCATCTCCCCTACTCTGTAGAAGCCAACACTTTTCAAAGTGTGCCATGTATGAATGGTGTTTGGATAAATACACGTATTAAAATTTAACAGTAATGTCCTTTAAACCAAACGGCCAAATTTGTGCTAATCCCCAAACACTCTAACCTTCTGCCTAAAGTGCAGTCTGTAAGTCAGCAGCGTTAGCATGACTGGGTGCTTACCGGAAACGCAGACTCCCTGGTCCCTCCTGAGGCCAGCTATTTTTTTTTTCTTTTTTTTTTTTGTTTTGAGACAGAGTTTCACTCTTGTTACCCAGGCTGGAGTGCAATGGCGTGATCTGGGCTCACCGCAACCTCCGCCTCCTGGGTTCAGGCAATTCTCCTGCCTCAGCCTCCTGAGTAGCTGGGATTACAGGCACGCGCCACCGTGCCCAGCTAATTTTTTGTATTTTTAGTAGAGATGGATTTTCACCATGTTGACCAGGATGGTCTCGATTTCTTGACCTCGTGATCCACCCGCCTCGGTCTCCCAAAGTGCTGGGATTACAGGCGTGAGCCACCGCGCCCGGCCCGAGGCCCGCCAATTTTACAAGAACTTCAAGGGACTTCATTGAAGTTTAGGAAGCACCCAGATGGAACACAGGAGCAATTTTGCCTCAAGTATTGAATTCTTCCTGTGAGTCTTCTTGACTCTTGTAGAGCACACAGTACTAAGTGGTTAACCAGTTGGCCAAGCCGTGAAGATTAAAAGGTACAAATTTGAAATAAAAGATTCCGTGAGTAGTTAGGACCAGGAATAAAAGAAAGGGAATGGGAGTAAGAAAAGAGAAAGCTACGAATACACAAATAGGCATAAATACACACATACACACACACCTGCATTATTAGAGTACTATAATGGTGTCCTAATTACCATCCTGAATCAAGTGCAGTGCCATGTACATCATTATTCCGACAAATATTTATGAGCCCTTATTGATTAAATCAAAAGTTTGCCTATGATTTGGCCTCTTTTTTTTCTTGAGGCGGAGTCTTGCTCTGTCGCCCAGGCTGCAGTACAATGGTGTGATCTTGACTCACTCCAACTTCTGCCTCCCAGGTTCAGATGATTCTCCTGCCTCAGCCTCTCAGGTAACTGAGATGGTGCCGACCACCACACCTGGCTAATTTTTTGTATTTGTAGCAGAAATGGGGTTTCACCATGTTGCTCAGGCTGGTCTCGGACTCCAGAGCTCAGGCAGTCTACCCGCTTTGGCCTCCCAAAGTGCTAGAATTTCAGGCATGAGCCATCGCCCCTGGCCCAGCCTCATTTTTAAGAAGCTAGAGGAGTTAATCTTAAAATGAAAAGTAATGTCAAACTTAGGATTCAAATACTTTGAAACATGTTAAATGTGTGCTAAATGAATTTTCTCGAAATCTAAGATTGGCCATTTTATGCTGAGATAATTGGCACCTTACACCCCCACCCAAGCCCACACACCCACCTCACCCCCCACACAAATGGGTAATTAAAATTTTATTTTAATTAACCTGAAACCTTTTCAATGATCTTAGAAGAAATAAGGGAGACAAATAGGGGGAAGAAAAATAACCAGAAAAATATTTTTAAAAATATTATCAGTTTTTGCTGTTACTTGCTGATCTAAAGTTATGGATGCATATGACAATTATATTTCTTAAATAGCTACATAATACAGACCATCTTGAGATAGTCTTCAGTATTCTGTGGCTTCCTTCTCTGAGGATCAGAAAGCCTTGCATAATCAATAGACACTAGTCATTGTAGTCCTACATGTCCTTAGAAGACGTTTAAGACCTCAGTTCTGTGTGGCTTTGGTGTAAAGTCTGCAAGATCTGTGTTAAAAGCTTAGAGATAGAGGGCTCATGTACATAGACAATTACGCACAAAGAAGTGCCGCATTTGGCATATTAATTTCCTTGCATAGCTAGTCGCCTTGTCTCTTTGAGGTGTGTCTTTGTAACCAGGGAACTAGCTATATTTTTTATTTGAATGTTACTGAGAAAATATCCTATGTAAAGCTAAATAGTCCCGGAGAAGGTTCAGGAACGCTGCTAAATATAAAACACGAGTTAAAAAATTGTAGGATACAAGGCCAATATGTAAAAATCAGTTGTATTTCTGGGATTTATTCCATTCCGTTGGTCTATGCACCTGTTTTTATGCCAATACTAAATTTCTTTTGTTTTTTGAAAATATACTGTAGTAATATAGTTTAAAATCAGGAAGTGCAATGCCTCCAATTTAGTCCTTCTTTTTCAATATTGTCTTGGCTATTAGGGGGTCTTTTTGGGTTCCATTTGAATTTTATGACTTTTCTTTCTGTTTGTGTGAAAATTGCCATTGGAATTTTGATTGAGATTGCATTGAATCTATAGCTCTCTCTGGGTAGTATGGACATTTTAACAATATTAATTCTTCCAATCATAAACAAGATATATATTTCCATTTATTTGAGTTTTCCTCAGTTTCTTTCATCAATGTCTTATAGGTTTCCATATACAGACCTGTCACCTACTTGATTAAATTTATTCCTGGTAATTTTTTATGCTATTGAAAATATGATTGTTTTCTGATTTTTCAGATAGTTCATTGTTATTGTATAGAAATGCAACTGTTAATTTTGTTGACTTTATATCTTACAATTTCACTGAATTCATTTATTGGTTCTTTTTAATTTTATTTTTATTTATTTATTTATTTATTTATTTATTTATTTATTTATTTTCTGAGACAAAGTTTCACTCTTGTTACCCAGACTGGAGTGCAATGGCGTGATCTCAGCTCACTGCAACCTCCGCCTCCTGGATCCAGGCAATTCTCCTGCCTCAGCCTCCCAAGTAGCTGGGACTACAGGCATGTGCCACTGTGCCCAGCTAATTTTTTGTATTTTTAGTAGAGACAGGGTTTCACCATGTTGACCAGGACGGTCTCGATCTCTTGACCTTGTGATCCACCCGCCTTGGCCTCCCAAAGTGCTGGTATTACAGGCTTGAGCCACTGCGCCTGGCCCATTTATTGGTTCTAATATTTTTTTTGGTGAAGTCTTTAGGATTTTCTCTGTGTAAGATCATGTCATCTGCAAATAGAGACTATTTAACTTTTTTCTTTCCAATTTGGGTGCCTTTTTTGTCTCAATCCTCAGGCTGTGTCTTCCAATACTGTTTAAGAAATGTCTCTTCAATAGATGGTATTTATAATTACTGAGTATCCACCCACAAGAGATAATAACTGGATATCCACATGCAAAGGAATATAATTGGAATCTTTAATACACAAAAATTAACTTGAAATGGATTAAAGACTTCAATATAAGATCTGAAATAGTAAAACTCCTAGAAGAAGAAGACACAGGAAATTGGTCTTAGCAATGATTTTGGGGGTGACATTACACCAAAAGCAGAAATTAACAAGTGGTACCACATCAAACTGAAAACCTGTGAGCAGCAAAAGAAACAACCAACTACATAAGAAGGGAACCTACTGACTGGGAGAAACTCTGTGAATGAAATACAATGTGTAGAGGAAAAATGTGGAAATGAGAGAGTCCTCTGAACAAGAATATGGGACTAAGCTCACCATCAGTTAGAAACCACTTCAGGAGAATGTAACCATTGTGACAACACTCTCCAGTTTCTCCTCAGTGCTACAAGTGGTATAGGATATATACTTGGTGTTATTTCTCTTTTAGACAGACTGGGGGAGAAAACCTTGTAGCTGTCTCTTTGGACTTTACTTAGAGATGGAGAATTAGGAATTACCCAGTATGCTTTGCAACCATTGCCCAAGCCGTGGGAGGATAGCTTTTCCCTTCACTTACACTTTCTCAGGCTTCTCTATTCCTTAAGGTGATTCTGGCTTCCCTTCTTCAAAGATACTTTACAGGAAGTTTACTGAGGCAAAGGGTGACAATTAGGTGTTATTTTTTTGCTAACTTACTGGCTGAGGGATTACTATGTTATTTAAGAAGGATTCTAGGGTTTGATGGTATTTCATAAATACATGTCTGAGGGCATAGGCATGAACCATGTGTGTTCAATATTTACCATTTCTAGTCTAGGCTTAGAAGGTGGAAGATCCCTTGACAGACTAGTGGGACACTGGTTTATTAGTCCTAAACCATATCACCACTAGAAGCAGCCCCATACACTGTTTTCTTTCTCCCTTTGTTCAGCACCTCTACATCTACATTTGAGGGTGATGTGCAAGTTTTGGCCTTAAGAGTTGTTTCTAATTACCTCATCAGATATGATTTTGTTTGATGTCTTCACATTCTTATCATCTGTGCAGTGGGTATCTCTTATTAAAATCTCAATGGTTTCCTAAGTAAGAAAAGACCAAGATTTGTTAGTCTGCCTGGGTAGCTTTTGAAATAATCAGGTTGTCTCTTCCCTAAAGAGTGACTTCCCAGCTGGAAAGTCATCACCTGTCACTCTTGAGTCAGTTACTGAAAAACACTTTGTCCTGCTCATACTGTGAACTATGATTGTAACCCAGATTCCCCTGGTGTAGAGACTCTGCCGACAGGGGAGGAATGTTTACATGGCTATCTCCAACCTTTCAGTACAATCCTCCTTTGAGATTGAAACTAAGGTCTCTAATTACCAGCTTGGGCCATATTTGCAGGATTGGTTCTCTTTGGCCTTACAAAAAAGTGACACGATACAAAAGGATGAGTTAAAACCCAGATAGGTTACACAACTCAACTCTCAAATGAGCTCCAGGTTTTCTGGCCTTCAGTGAAAAGTTGTGTTTAGTGAGAATTGTACTGGTTTTTCTAGATAGTCCTAGGTCAGAACTTTCTCACTAACTGGTGACCTGGGTAAGACATTAGCCTCCCTAAGCCCTTATTTTCTCAGTTGTAAATTGGAAACAATAATAATTACCTCCTTGGGCTGGTGTAAATATTCTGGGTACTCAAGATCTTTTGATAGTTTTCATACTCCTAATGCAATAGGTACCCAGCCAATGCCTTTTTACTTTCTTCTTCCCTTGTGTTTAATGGAAGGTCTTATTATGTTTTATTTTGATTTGATTTTAATCCTAATAATTGTTCTCAGGTATTGTACTGTTGCCATGGGTTTTTCTAAGTAAAAATCAAGTGTTGATAAACCTGAGGAGAAAGTGAGGCCTTAGTGACACCAGGACCCAGAGATCAGTTGGACAGAGAGGTGAGTGCAGTTCAGAAGCCTCCAGTTTGCATGAATCTTTAAGGGATTGCCAGATTATTAGACTCAGGGCCTCATTTATTTCAAGGCAGCTGAAATATGACAAGAAAATAAGTACCTGGAAATGTTTAGAAATATGTCCTCTAAACAAGGCTGGAATCAAGCCAAATTGGGACATAGGTGATAGTGCATTCATTCATTAATCTATTCAATCAGTCATGTTCTAGATTTTTACTTAGTGTTTCCTGTGTACCAGGAACTGTATCAGTTCTTGTGTCAAAGAGTTCATGATAGAGTGAATCAAAAGTAATTATAATACCATGTGGTATGTATCTCTAGTCAACTAAAATGGTGAAGATAAAGCTACCTTTATGAAGTATTTTAAGGTTCTAAAACCAGCCCTCTCTTATTAGTATTTGTCTCCCACCAATATCTATTCTTTTTTTTTTTTCTGGATGTCAAAAAAGTATATCCAGAGAGCGATGGCATGTTCCAACCATGCTTTCAGGTTGGTGTCACTGAGTTCTCCCTACTAGAGTTTGAGCAAAACTGATGAGTGAAACTTCTGTGTCTTTTATTTAAAAGGAAATCTCTTGCTACCAATTTCCACTATTTATTCTCCACTGGCTGGAAAGGCAATGCCAGACAACCTTGGAAAGCATATGTTGAGGATAACAGAGACTTCCTGTTTGCCTGTTTCCCTGGATGACCTTGTGATGCAGAGTGAGCCAGCTGTCCTGGCACATGAGGAAGCAACAAACTTCCAAGTACTTTAAGCCACTGAATTAGGGGATCTCTTTATATAGCTTCTACTGTAATAAATTAACTAATCATAAATTTGTTGAGATAACAAAGTAACTAGAAGAATATAAACATCATTTGAATAGTAGAAACTTAGATTTTGTTAGCCACATCAAATTCCTAGGTATACAGCTGTCAAACAAACTCTGGGTCCAAGCTCCAACTCTAGAATGATTTTATATCTAAGATTTTATACACTGCAAAATTGAAATAACTTCTCAAGTCTTCAGGGTATAAAAGGTTCACAGTTGAATCTTTGTCTAAGGTTCTATCTCTTTGCTAATCTATGATATGCAAAAGCAGTGAAAAAACAAGTGAGCATGGAACACATTTCTCTTGGAGGTGGGGCTATTGGAGACATACAGTATAAGGACAACAATGGCAGCAACAA
This sequence comes from Callithrix jacchus, assembly GCF_049354715.1. Classification (NCBI taxonomy): domain Eukaryota; kingdom Metazoa; phylum Chordata; class Mammalia; order Primates; family Cebidae; genus Callithrix; species Callithrix jacchus. Next base: position 104,329,438 of record NC_133513.1, read on the forward strand.
GAAAGCCAATGTCTGACCATTCAAAGTCATACTTGAGAAAATAGTGCCAGAAAAAGAAGAAGGACTTTGTTTGGGATTCATCTTGTTTATTTAACCCAGGCAACTCAGGAGCTACCACCTCTAGACATGCAGCCTCATCCTATCCCATTCAGCTGAAGTCTCCTTGTTTGCACTATGCCATATCCTTTGAGTTAGCTTTTCTGTGACTGTCAAGAGCCAATAGCCATTGTAATCTGTACAAATGGGAGATGATCCTTTCCATTTATGCACCATTTATTCATCAAATAGTTACTAAGTGTGTATTTTATGTCAGGAAGATTTAGATGTCTGTTTTAAGAGGGGACGTGACCAAGAAACCCTGTCCCAGAAATACAGGACTAGAATGTGCAAGAAACACAAAACACAGGTACAAGAAAGATAAGAAAGACAGCAGTAACCAACAAGAACTACACAGGACTGTGGAGGCACAGCACAAGTTGGGTGTCTGCTGTCACTCAGCAGCTTGTGCCTATTGTGATAAAGGCACATGATTAATTACACACAGTGTCTGTATGTATGTTCCCTCACTTGCTAATTGCAATTAGCTGCAGAAGCAATGAACATATTGCTCTTGGTGAATGTCAGGACATTTCACTGGATTTCCCTTGGTTCTCTGTGAAGCCACAATTAACTTCATTAATTATTCCCTTTACCACATGTGCTTCACATAATGAAGAACCAAACTAATGAATGCTGATCTTTTAAAAACTTTTTTTCCCCCAAAAGCCAACTTGGCTACCATCCAACAATGGTTCCTTAGACAAGATTATGAGTGTCAAACTCATCCAAAGCTGGGAGGAGAGAAGGAGCAATTTTCAGGTTCTAGAATTTCTTCATTTCCTATTCAGGGAGGGAGAGGCTCTCTGCACTGACAATAAGCCATGTTGCATTTGTGGCTGGATGTGTTTTAGAAGTTTATGTAGCTGGCCAGGCAGGCATCTCCGCAGCAACCCCTCCTTAGCAACTGGTAGAGGTGGCAAGTTGACACACCAGAGATCTCCAGTGTGCCAAGCAGTAGGCTTGGAATGCAGGCCCCCTGCAAATGAACAAAAATCGGCTCTGATGCCAGCAACATACCCAGAGTTCAGCAGGGTGCCTTCCTGTCTTTTATGATATAGATAACATTGATTCAAATGTTTTCTTCTTGAATTTTTATGACTTTTCTCAAGATGACCGTGAATCTCTTCCCTTGTCCTCCCCCCAACCCCCGTGTGTATAGGGGATGGCTTGGGGTTTGGGTTCTTATGTTCACATACCTTGCTTTTATCCCCCATTATGTTTATTCAGATATGAAACTCAGCACCCTTTATGATTTACACACACATGCACACATGCTTACATTCCCAAAGTGTTCATGAGAATCAGAATTGGGGAGCAAGATAGTAGATGGATGTATTAGTTCATTTGCACATTGATATAAAGAATACCTGAGATTGGGTAATTTATAAGAAAAGAAGTTTAATTGGCTCACGGCTCTGCAGGCTATACAGGAAACATGGCAGCATCTGCTTCCGGGGAGGCTCAGGAAGCTTCCAATCATGGCAGAGGGCAAAGAGAGAGCAGGCACATCACATAGTGAAAGCAGGAGCAAGAGAGTGACAGGGGAGGTGCTACACACTGTGAAAGGACTGATCTCATGAGAACTCGCTACTGTGAGAATGGTACAAAGAGGGATGGTGCTACCCTGTTAATGAGGAATCCACCCCATGATCCAATCACCTCCCACCAGTCCCCGCCTCCAGCACTGAGGAATACATTTCACTATGAGATTTGGGTGGTGACACATATCCAAACTGTATTTGGATTCGTATCACATCATCCCAAACCAGCTCACATGGAAAAGTTGGCATCACCACCTTAAGAAATCCTTCAGGCTCCTCACTCCATGGAGCTCTTTATCCCATTGAGTTTCAGCTGGGTCCACCTTGTGAAGAACAACATATTTCTTTCTTTGTCTTCCACAAAGCAATTTAATAATTCTCTTCTGAAACCTTGGTGATTCCGCACCTCAAGAGTAATCACCCCATTTTTTTCCCCCAAGAGACAAGGAAAAAGAGAGAGGCAAGAAAATATTCTCTTCAACAGGAATTCTTGTGCCAGTTGCCAGGACAATAGTTCTTTCATCATTACTGCAATGTATCCTCCTATTACTTAAAATCCCTGGAGCCCCAGAGAGTCTTCCAGTACCCCACCACCTCTGTAGAGTATTGTGATAGCCTTGTAAGTCAGGCCGGGTAGCCACATTTTACCAATAAGGAAACTAAGCATTCAGGTGATAAATACCCATATGTGCATAGCTTATTTTTGGTAAAGTGTTCTTTCTCCCTTGTCTTGCTTTCAGATAGCTGTTTCTTGGAGGTGCTAGAGAGATCGGGAAGTAGTGACCCATCTAATTGGCCCCTTCTCTCCCTTGTCCTCCATCTTGCCTTAAAGCAATGCTCTGAAATATTATGTATGAAGCAGAATGTGAGAGAAGCCAACCTGTGTTGTGATATTTGCAATGCTTCTCAATCTTAACCCTATGAAAATTTTTTTGCCAGACAATTCTTTGTTACAGAAGAGGGAGGGTGTTCCACGTGCCATGAGGGATGTTTAGTAAGAGCCTTGGCTCCTACCCATTAGATGCAAGTAGAACCCCTGCTCCCAGCTCCATAGTTGTGACAACCAAGAATTCCTCCAGATTTTGCAAACTTCTCTGTGGTTGAGAATCACCGGATTATTGTTACACACCCATTGTGGTGACCATTTATAATCTTTAGGACTTGGACTGTGGATAGTCTGTTATGTTGAACATCTCAGAAAGGAGATGCCAACCATGCCCAGCATAGAGAGAAAAAAGGAAAGTTGGAATGTTGTGTTTCCTTTTCACTGCAAAGAGGTGATGTGCTTTCACTTTGGTGAGACAAGGAGAGGGAAATATGACGACTCTTTCCCATGACATGAGCTCTTCTGATGGGTTATTGCTGCTATAAGCCCTTGTTTTTATAACTAATAGTCAAGGCAATGCCAAGCACCACCAGTCAGTCACTTAGGGAAAAGATGCGGTATTTGAATAGCATACCACTGTGAAGGCATAAATTGTTAAAAGAGCAAATGTAAGCTGGAGAGATTTGTAAATGTGGCAGACGGTAATCTTGGTATTTCATGTTAATTGTTTTTCCCAGGCAGGAGACCTCCTGTGATTTACATTCTGGAGCATAATGGGGGCGGGCTGAGCCAGATAGCTCTTACCTCCAGAGAAGACCAGTGGAGATGTGACAGCTGCCTAGATAATGAAAGGGGAAGCAGGGTGCTTTGCTGCCTTAGAAGCTCCCTTTTATTCTAGAGCACTAGGGTGCTGTCACATGCTTAGGGAAGGCCAGGGAGAAGAGAAGAGAGCACTTAGGAGGACTGAAGAATAGGTGGCAAAATCCCTTCCCATCCAATACCTCAAGACTGACTTGCAAGCAAAGAGCAGGGAGGGCACCAGACAAGCACTTGAGGTTTGGCTTCCCTGGCCCTTTCTGCAGCTGGGACCCGCCCATACCTGGTGGGGACAGGATTGGGAATTAGGGACTTCAGAAAGGTTTCTTATTTTCTTTCTTAACTTTCATTTTAGGTTCAGGGTTCATGTTCATGTTTTTTATAGGGGTAAACTGCATGTCACTGGGTTTTGGTATACAAATGATTTTGTTACCTAGGTAGTGGGCATAACACTTGATGGGTGGTTTTTTTCGATCCTCACCTTCCTCCCACCATCCACCCTCAAGTAGTCCCTGGTGTCTATTGTACCTCTGTTGGTGTCCATGTGTACTCAGTGTTCAGCTCCTACTTATAAGTGAGAGCATGAGATATTTGATTTTCTGTTCCTGCGTTAGTTCACTTAGGAAGATGATCCCCAACTGCATCCATGTTGCTGCAAAGGACGATTTCATTCTTTTTTTTTTTTTTAAAATATCTGTGTAGTATTCCGTGGTGTGCATGTATCACATTTTCTTTATCCACTTTGTCAGTGATGGACATCTAGGTTGATTCCATGTCTTTGCTATTGTGAACAGTGCTGCAATGGACATACACGCATGTGTGTCTTTTTGGTAGAGTGATTTGTATTCCTTTAGATTTACACCCAGTAATAGGATTGCTGGGTTGAATGTAGTTCTATTTTCAGTATTTTGAGAACTCTCCAACCTGCTTTCTACAGTAGCTGAACTAATTTACATTCCCAACAGCAGAGTATAAACATTCCCTTTGCTCTGCAGCTTCACTAGCATCTGTTATTTTCTGACTTTTAAATAATAGGCATTCTGACTGATGTGAGAGAAACACAGTGAAAAATCAGGTCAATATCCCTGATGAACATAGACACAAATATCCTCAAAAGATACTAATAAATCAAATACAGCAACACCTCAAAAAGCCAATCCACCATAATCAAGTAGGCATTATTCCTAAGATGCAAGGTCGGTTCAACATATGCAAATAAATAAATGTCATTCTTCAGATAACAGAACTAAGATAAAAACCATATGATCATCTCAATAAAGGCAGAAGAGGCCTTTGATAAAATTCAGCCTCCCTTCATGTTAAAAAAGACACTCAACAAACTAAGCATTGAAGGAACATACCTATAAATAATAAGAGCTATTTATGACAGACCCACAGTCAAAGTGAATGGGCAAAGGCTGGAACTGTTCCCGCTGAGAACCAGAACAAGGCAAGGATGCCCACTCTCACCACTCCTATTTAGCATAGTGCTGAAAGTCCTAGCCAGAGCAATCAGGCAAGAGAAAGAAATAAAAGGCATCCAGATAGAAAGAGAGGAAGTCAAACCTATCTCTCTTTGCAGATGATATGAGTCTATACCTAGAAAATCTCATAGTCTCTGCCAAAAACTGCTAGAATGGATAAACAACTTCAGTAAAGTTTCAGGATGCAAAATAAATGTAAAAAAAATTAATAGCATTTCTATACATCAAAAGTTCCCAAGCTGGTAGCCAAATTACGAATGCAATCCCATTCACAAGAGCCACAAAAAGAATAAAATATCTAGCAATACAGCTAAGTAGGGGTGGGGGGAGGTAAAAGGTCTCTACATTGAAAATTACAAAAACTGCTCAAAGAAATCAGAGAGGACACAAACAAATGGAAAAACAGGGTTTTTAAATACAGACCAGGGAAACTTTTGATCAGCAGAGAGTAAGATTTTTATCCTTGCTTACCTGGTACATCCAAGGGGCAGTTGTGAAGAGAAAATAGGAAAAGGTTGGTTGTCTCCCAAGTTATAGATTTCTTTGTTTCAGTCTTTCTGAGGGTACTTTGCCCAGAAGCTATTCCTCCTGTCTCTAAACCACAGGGATGAGATAATCTGCTCCTGCCCTTAGTGGGGCTCCATCACTGGGTTCCCTTTAAACTTGAGCAGAATTGTTGTGGGGGGCATGGTCAGAGGAGGCCCTGGCAGTTGGTCAAAGAAGGTAGGAAAAGAAGTTTATGTGTGAACATGATTGGGCCCAGGAGCCATCAGCATCAGCAGGACCCTTGGAGAAGCTGTGGCATTGACAAGGCAAGGTGAGTTCATTAGGCAGTTTTGTGTCCACTTGGCAAAAGCTAGAGCTATTTTCAGAAATCTCATCACTGTAGGGTTTTGGGTCAGAGTGGAACCATAGAGGACTTTGTGTGGATTTAGAAGACAGTAGTGAAATAGAAGCCATTCCTTGTAGAAAGTGGTCATGGCCATCTGTAGTGACAGAGGGACCCTGGTGCTCATGGGTCCTGGTTTGGCTTGTGCTGCCCTCCTCTCTGCTCAGCTCATCTTGCTGACAGCCAGCCCCTCTCACTGATAGTGCCCCAGGCCCACTACCAGCCAGTTGGTACAGATCCACAAAGGATTAGCTCCACAAAACTCCACCAGCTTCTCCTTTGAGGTCTTTTAGCCAGGCATCCCTGGCCTCTCGAATTCCCCTGTACTGCCAACTTGTTCACCTGCATGAGGTAAACTTTGGCAGGCTGGTTAGTAGCCATCTCTTTCATTCTCTGAGTTCACTTTCCCAGCTCCTCCCATGGCTACATAAGGCCTTATTTTGTAAAAAGACCTTTTCTTTTTGTGCTGTGCAGAGTATTTTGTTTTCCCACTTGAGACTGACTGACCCAGTGGAGGAGGCTCCTCAGAAGTTTGGTTTCCCCTTAGAATCAAGTTTCATCTGGTTCAAGGAAAATAGGCTGCCTTAAAAGTTGATATTGAGCAGCCCAGAAAAGAGTTCTGGGGAATGAATGATCCCAGCATTCACTCCTTCACTCTCTCATTTATTCACTCTTCAATTAATAGGAAGGGAAGGGCTGTGCCAGGGAATGTACCAGAAATACAATTAATTGGTGACTAAAACAGATATGGCTATCTTCTTCAGAGAGTTTAGAGCTAAGAGCAGAGGACAGAAAATTTAAAAGTAATAAATATATGGTTATACATGATTTTTGTTTATCACATGGCCCTTATCACAAACAATAAGGTAATCGAGACTAGTGTAGGTAAGGATGAGATGCCTTTAAATTGGGGTGCTTGGAAAGGCCCTTCTGAGGAGTTGGTGTTTAAGGGAATACTTGAAGTGTGAGATGAATTCAGCCACAGGAAATGTTGACTCCAGGCTGAGGGAACAGTGTGTGAGAAGGTCCTGGGTTAGTGCAGATATAGCAGAGCACACAGATGGAGAGCAGCAGGGAATTTTCTTGTGCAATAGTGACAAGCTCTCTCACTGTAAAAATAGTAGCTTCCAGCCAAAATAGAGTGGGGCCCAAGAACCCCAGAATAAAAATAGTAGCTTCCAGCCAAAATAGAGTGGGGCCCAAGAACCCCAGAACTCCTGAAGCCAATTGGTATAGGACCACATGAAAGCAGAAAGCAGACATAGAAGTCAGAGAGGGCAATACTCAGGAAGAGAGGGTCAGGATTGTGCGTAGGACCAGAGCTGTTGCTGGTCCATGTACTGCGATTGTGGAAGGCAAAAAAAGTACCTTTCCTCTGAGTGGTCAAAGCCTGGAACCAACATTATTGGTTTCACAGGTGAAGCCTGGGCTGGATTTCAGCTCCTACATAAGCACAGTCCAGCTTGGATTTTCATATTTTGAGCCTGGATCAAGACTAGGAGATTATGTTAGGTATTAAGCTGCCCGAGACCAGAAGAGTTTCTGAATCTCTTGCTAAAGAGAGAGTTGGTGAGTGAATAGTCTGCATTGAGTTATGTGAACAGCAGCTAGCTGTTGGTTAAGTCAGTTGGTGCTTCTGATGTTATTGTTCATTTTCACTCCCTTGGCTATTTTTAAAGGCTTTTTGGTTTCTATTAACCAGATATGCAAAAACAAGATAATCCCCTGACCATTGCCTCAGGATCTTGGTGCCAGTCCTCAAGGGGCACAGCCACAAGTTACACAGCTGGGGGTATCTCAGGTTTCAATGAAGCTGTCAGTTTTCTCTAGTAGGGAAGAGGGGAAAGGGAAAAGGAGTCACATTTATTGAACTCCTAGTGCATGTCAGGTTGTGCTGCCTACTTTACCTACATTTGTCATTTAACTCACAAAACCATCCATGACACAGGTGCTTTCAACCCCATTCTACATAGAAAGACTCTGAAGGTCAGATAAATTGAATAACCTACCCACAGTCTCCAACAGTAAGTGCTGAATGGTCCCAGGTCTGTTCCCACAGGAGCCTGTGTGAGGAAAGTGAAAGCAGATGCCTTTGGAGTTGCTGTCACCAATGCAGTTTGGAAATAGACTCAGATGGTGGCAAGCCTTGGACATTGGCTACATTCCTTTTGCCACCTGTGCCAGTGAGGTACCTGTCTTTATTTCTCTGGGATGAGTAATCCTGCATTAGAAATTAAGGAAGAGGAGTTTTCTGCTGCAAGCAGCCTTTGTTTGCTCTCCCATGAGTAGATCAGTCTAACCACTCATCGTCCGGGGTCTCCTATGCTTTGAGGACACAGTTGCCTGTCAGGGAGCTGAGCCATGTAGGAATCCTAGTGTCACCTTGGGAACAAGTCCTGGAGCTTCTCAATATATTTCCAATTGACATTGGACCTGGGCTTTGTACATCTGACTTGAGACTAAATTCAGCTTCTTGGCTTTCCTGAGGAGGAGAAAAGGGAGGCCACATCTCTGAGCAGAATATACATCTGAGCAGGAAAGGCCCAACCCTGCTAGATCCTCACCCTCTAGTCTATCAAGAGGAGAAGAGACACCTGTGTACAGTGCACACACACAGAACCCTCCAAGACAGAGGGCCCCTCCCTGAGAAGGCCCAGAGCTGGCATTTTGACTTTATGTTAGTTTTGATTGTTTTATCAAGTCTGTGACAAAGAGTCTCTAGGGCAAGAATCTGAAAATAGGGTTTCCTTGCTTCCAGGCAAACAACCTCACATCTGAGAATTAAAATCTCTCTCTCTCTCTCTCTCTTTCTCTCTCTCTCTCTCTGTGTGTGTGTGTGTGTGTGTGTGTGTGTGGTGTATCCATGCAGGAGAGAACCATCTGTATTTGAATTAAAAGAAGCCTGGCATAGATACCAATCAAACACTCATAGGTTTCTTGTCTTTCATAATAATGCCTACCCAGAGATCAGGAGCTTTAAAAGGCTGCCCAAGTGGTGAAGAGCCATGCTCTGGTTCTCATGGCTACATATAGATGAGACCAGGAATTCTCACTTTTATTCTTCCTTTCTTAAGGTTTTGAAACAATGTCTACCTAGTAAGTGCCAGCTCTTCAGAGAGATCCTAAGCTAGAAGCAAGTATTCAGGCATGAGGAGAGCCCCATTTGGCCAGTCACTTGAAACGATAAGCTGTGTGACCCAGGGAGTGTTGAATCAGATTACTGCCTTTTGGTGAATTGAAAACATGGCAGCAGAGAAGGAGTGATTAACACAAGTTATAGCAGGTTGGCAGGCACCGAGGAAGAGGCTGACTTGGGAGACAAAACTGAAAGGTTGATTTTATCTTAGCTGTCATTGCTTATGGACATGGCAAAACTTTTGCCTGGAGCCTAATCAATGTTAGCAACCTTCTGCCTCCCTCCAAATTCTTCATCAGCATGATGATACTGTCTCACAAAGAACTCTCCTTGCTACTTAGAATACCGTAGTTCTCTTACTGGTTTCTTTCTTAACTCCTTGCTCCATTCCCTCCAAAGAGCATTGGTCACAGTGATAGAATCCAACTTACCCTAAACTGCTCAGTAAAGGGAGCCGAAATCATGTAACTAGGAAACTCAGGGATGGTTGGATTTAGAATTTAAGATAGCTTCATATCTACAGCGCATCAGCTCAGCAATCCTAGTGGAGCCCTCTTTCTAGAGAAAGCACCCAAAGCTGGTGCCCTTGACTCTGAACAGCCTGGCTTGGGTGATGTACATGCCTAGAGCCTGAAACAATCACTGTGGCCAGATGAAGCTGTTGATGAAAACAGTCAAACTGTGTAAAATATTTGAAGAGGTTTGTTCTGAGCTAAATGTGAGTGACCATGATCTGTGACATAGCCCTTAGGAGGTCCTGACAACATGTGCCCAAAGTGGTTGGGGTACAGCTTGTGAAATATTTGAAGAGATTTATTCTGAGCCAAATGTAAGTCACCATAGCCTATGACACAGTCCTCAGGAGGTCCTGAGAATATGTGCCCATGGTGCGGTACAGCATGGTTTCATATATTTTGGGGAGGCATGAGACATCAATCAAATACATTTAAGAAATACACTGGTTTGGTTCAGAAAGGCAGGAAAACTCAAAGTGGGGGCTTTCAGGATATAGGTAAATTTAAATATTTTCTGTTTGACAATTGGTTGAGTTTATCTGAAGACCTGGAATAAATAGAAAGGAAATGTTTAGGTTAAGTAAGACAAAGTATTGTGGAGACCAAGTTTTATTGTGCAGAGGAAGCTCTCAGCCAACTTCAGAGACAACAGGTTGTAAAGTGTTTCTTATCAAACCTAAAAGGATGCCTGGCTCTTAGTTGATTATCTCCTGGGTCTAGAAAGGAAGGAAGGGGAAAAAAAGGTGGGGGGAAAGGGGGATTCTCTATAGAATGTGGATTTTTCCCACAAGGGACGGCTTTGTAGGGCCATTTCAAGATATGACACAGAAATATGTTTTGGGGTAAAATGTTTTGATTTACTTCCTTGTTATGCCAGAGTCAGATTGGAAAACAAGTCATGATATACAGGGTTAAATAAAACCCATCTGATGAGAATTTGTGGTTTGTAGGGCATGATACCCCAGACCCCTTAGATAGGAATTTGGGCAAGATAAAAAAAAAAATCAGTTTAGTCCTCAAAGTTAAATGCTTGTTGATCAAGCCTGCTCCTAGAATCTGAGAACAGAAGCTTCCCCAAATGACAGGGACTGAGAATGGGAGAGAAATGCAATTATCAGAGGGAAAAATTGATTTCAGGCAAAGAAAAACCATAAATGTTTACTACGGTATCATTTTTTAAAAAATTTATAATTTTATATATTTTTAAGAAACAGACAAAAATGTCTATGACCCTCCCAAAAGTTTTTAGCTCTTTAGAAATACAGTGTTTGTCCATTTTGTTCACCAATAGACTGTTAGTGTCTATCATAGTGTGTGACAAATGGTAAATATTTAATAAACATTAGCTGGATAAGTGGATGCACGCATACATGCTTGCCCGGTAACTTGGTATCCCTTGTATGGTCTTAGAAGAGCACAAAGATGAACCTTGTGCAAAGAGGAGGAAAAGAAGGATCAGTCAAATTTGTCACTTCTTTAAAGATTCTTTTGTAATTTTAAAATGTTGGTGGATTTTCTTGGCTTGTATCCCTATATGTTTAGAAGACTGGAAGGTTCTTGAAGAGGCTCTTCAAGACTCTAGCTGAAAAACAGGAGACACCTGCCTACCTTTATTTTCATCTCTGCACATCTCTGTGTAAGCAGGTTACCAGGGCATTTTACCCGTGTGCTTCTCCTGCTCTCTCACTGCTTGGTAACTGTCTCTAGGGATTCTGTCCTTTCCAGCACAAAGGTCTGTAGAAAGGGGTGCAGTTAACAAAAATACCCCCTGTTGGCCCCGAAGGAAGCCCATAGGGTCTTTTCTGATCAATGCAGGGGAGAGATAAAGTGTAACAAAGTAATGAACCTGAGATTTCCCAGACTCTTTTCCATGCCCTCACACACGTGGTCTCTGAGCTGCACTTCTCAGCTTTTTGAGAAGCTAAACGGAAACCACACTTCAGAAGTGGCTTCCTCAGGAATGCAAGTAAACTCATCTCCTGCTTCTGACTCTTCCTCTAAAAGAGCCCCTCTGAAACCTCTGTTAAGATGGTTTACTGGATGATTTCTTCACTGCAGTGGGCATACACACACCTAGGATCTTCCCATCTGGGTGACGTTTTCCCACTGAGCCTCTCTACATGTAGAATAGAAGGTTCTGATTTAGGGGTTATTTCCCAGAAGCTCCACACCCTCTCTCATAACACTTTTCTGTATCTGCCAATCCTCATGGTCCTTGAGATGTTCTTGAGGTCCTGCCTCCATCTTTCTGGCTCTCTGTTGACCTCATGTCCTCCCTTCCCATTGGAAATGGAGACACAAGCTGACAGTACTGCTTCATCAGCTGGTACTCAGACCTTTTTTTTTTTTTTTTTTTTTTTTTCCTGAGTCAGAGCCTTTCTGTGTCACCCAAGCTGGAATGCAGTGTCATGATCTCAGCTCATGGCAACCTCCACCTCCAGGTTTCAAGCAATTCTCCTGCCTCAGTCTCTGGAGTAGCTGGGATTACAAGCACAAGCCACATGCACAGCTATTTTTTTTTTTTTGTATTTTTAGTAGAGATGGGATTTCACCACGTTGGCCAGGCTGGTCTCAAACTTCTGACATTGTGATCTGCCCACCTCAGCCCCACAAAGTCCTGGGATTACAGGTGTGAGCCACTGCACCCGGCCTGGTACTCAGTTCTTAAAACCTTCCCTTGCCTCTAGATCTTTAAGTTAAATAAGTCTAATTCTATAAACTATTTCACAGAAGAACTACAGTTTTTAACAGAGAGGTAAGGGAAGACTTCCCACGACCAAGTCACATTTGTGCAAAGATTTAAAGGCAGTGTATTAGGCAGGGTCTCTGTAGGAAATGGTTGACTAAATCAAATGAGTGTCTGAACAGAGTTTAATAAAAATACGGCTCCCCCAAAATAAGAATACCTAGGAAGGAAATATAGGAAGCATGGTGAAGCCCTCAAAAACTACACCCAGCAAGAGTTGGAGGTACTCAATGACCATTATAGCCGTTGGAGACGGTTTGCTTGGCGTGAGCTGTGCCTTGAATGGAGCATCACGGCCACTGCAAAACTGAGGCTGGAAGAGAGGGAGCTGAGGGAGGAAATGCCCTAATCTTCTTTCTCCCTTATATCTAATTCTTATCAATGCTTCCATTGAACCCAACCAGAAATCAGAAGGCAGAGGAGCTTGATGATGCTGTCCATAGAGGTCAGCCTTTTGAGACCGAGCAGTGGAAAGTGATATGGAGGGACAAAGAATAGAGAATATCATCTAGCACAGAGCATGAGCAAGCTAGCTCTATCCAGGCAGGAGAACAGGAAGTTCAATTGTTCTGAGATCTGAGTGTGCCCGGAGTGCTTGAGTAGCTGCAAGGAGGCGGATGTGCCTGGAGCAGAGTGAATGGAGGAGGAATTGTTTTTGAAGATTCAGAAGATATTTCTGGCTTTGACAGTGCCTTAAGTAAAAACTATTATGCAGCATGATGAATCTAGCCATTGCTACCTGGAATGTTATAATTAATAGAGATTTTGACTTATTGACAATGTTATTACATTATCCTTAATTTTCAAATTGCTAATTGCTACATGTGGGTGTGGCAGGGTGAGAGGGCTGAGAAGCTCATAACTCCAGCTAGAATCACCTCCCTGTGCTCAGCTCCAATTGATCAAGGGCAGAGAATTAAGGAGTGAGAAGTGGGCTAGACCAAGGCACTATGTAGCTGTTTCCAAACAAGTGAGCCAAGACCCCCACGACCCCATAGAACAGAATGGGAAGAAAATGGTGTTGAGAGGCAGTGCTTGCCATCTAAACTTTATATTTCTTTTGATTTTTAATAGCTTCGTGTTTCTGATAACTTGCTTGTTAGTTGCTGGTCGAGGCATTCTAGAGGCAATCATTTCCCTGGCATTTCTCTTGAGTCTGTTCTGTTCTTCTTACAAGGCATTTCTTCTCTTCCCAGGAAACACACAAAAACTTGGCACAATTCTTTATCAGTGGCTATTTAAACCTTTTTTGTTTCGTGCCCACAAATGTCTTCTGCATATGTGTTGTGTGTATTTCCTGCCTCCTCACAGACAATAAGCTGCACAAGAAAGAGGCAGTGCTTGCTGCAGACCAGAATATATCCACTGTTTTTAGTGCCGGCTCTAGAAACCGCTGGCTACTTCATAGAAAGCAACATGTTTTGGGTGCATAATTTAGGAAGTCAGTATCAGTGGGCTGAACATGGAGTTATTGGGAAATGATTTGTGATGAAGGTTGGGATTAAGCTTCACTGTGGAAGATAAATAAAATTTTGATAGATCAAGGGGAGGAAAAGGGGTGTTTTTAGCCAGTGCTATAGAGTAGATAGAGCAATGGCTTGCGATTGGGAAGAATTATGATTTATTGGAAGAAAGTGTGTGACTGGAGTATAGTCCACATGCTAATGAGAAGCAGGAGGTAGGACTAGAGGGGAGAGCTGAAGATTTTCTACTCCCCTTTTTAGTAAGTGAAGGACATCAGGTCAGGAACGGGGCTGAGGCTTGACTAGAGCTAAACTAGAAGTGGTTTATTATGGTAGTTTATAGCAAGAGGGCAATCCAAGTTGCTGTTGCTGGAAAAGTAGAGAGCCAAAGAGGTGATCAGAACAAAGTATGCAATCAAATGAGCTTCTCTAATGTGGTTCCATCCACAGGACATCACAAAGAGGCCTCTGATCTCAGAGGGAAGGAAGAAATCTGGTTCTGAGGCAAAGAATAGAAGAACAAGATTAAATGGGTTAAGTGGGGAGATGGAAGATAAGATTGGGGGATCCACTTGAAAGGCAAACAGGGCAGAGCTAGGGGACATCTCTGAGGCTATGATATTAGTCTGGGACTTTCTTTTGTGGAGGGTCAATTGATGCAGGATCTTTTTGCTGCCTATGCCGGCTGGAGACCTCCGTGTCTGGCCATGCCTCTGCCCAGGGCCTTACTTGGCTCTGGGATTGTCACAGGAGGTACCCTGCCCACTCTACCCAGTGGGCTGCACTTGGCTCGTACTCTAGCCTGGATCCCATGCTGGCCACAGGATCCACATTCAGCTTGCAGCTGGGCTGGAAGTGCTGCAACCTGCTTTACTTTGGGTACCAGCATCTGGATGAGGGGAATGCAGTGGTGCCTGAAAAGCTTGAAGCCCCAAAGGGAGTGTTATTCCCACCATCTGCAGCTCAGTGGACATGGGTGTGTTAACAGCTCTTTCAGTCCCATTGCCTCACTCTGGCCTATGGCACCTGGACTGGCCTAGCCCCGCCACTTCTTCCATTATGTGGGGAAACTAAATGGCACTGGTGAAGGATGGAGGGCTACAGTGTTGCTGCCTTTTTCAGACCCACATTGGATAAGTCTTGAGTTCTTGTCCTATGTCCAAGAAGAATGAGGTTATGCTGACAACCAGAGGGTGAGCAGGATGGCAGGATGGAGAGTTTTATTGAATGATGGAAATGTTTTCAGCAGAGAGGGACCTGAAGAGGGTAGCCCCCTACCTGAGGTTGGGTAGCTCTTTCAAGTGTGACTGAGATCAGGACTTTTATGGGCTTAGAATTGAGGAGTGTGTGCTGATTGGTTTGCGAGAATGCAAAAAAGGCCAAAGAAAGGCACCAAAGAGGGGCACGATAGCATAAAAAACAGTTAGGGAAGGGTAGGCATATATAAAATAGGTGAAGGGTGGGGATCAGTCAGAGGAAAGCATACCAAACAGGAAGTTCTTAATCTGGTCTGTGGATTTACTAAAGACTTGTATCTTGGTTATCAGGCTTTAACCTGTCTTTGGTGTGAAGGTTAGGTTTTACCAGTGACCTGCCCCTGTCTGCCTCCTGACACTATCACTATGACTTTGCCCATGGGTGGTAAACAAGTGGCTGTTGAGGGCTCCTGGCCATGGATTACCCTGAATGCCAGGCTAAGATGTTTGATTATAAAACTCTTCTCCATTGAGCCATTCAGAAGCTCCAGAATTCTTGCCAAGACAGGAATTCAGGCAACCATTTCCAATCCAACTGATCTGACACATGATCCCTGTGCCTAGGCTGTGCTGGCCACTATAAAGGAACAAAAATAGATGACTCACCACTCATCTTTTAGAATTTTAGTGCATTTTCTCATTCTCAGCTCACATCCATTCTCTGGTTAGGTGTTTTGCAGAACTGACTGCTTAATTCCCTTTAGATATGTTAAGTCCTATGACTTGAATATTTGTATTTGGAAAGGTGTCCTTGTTTCTTTCCTTTTCTTTTTTTTTTTTTTTTTTAGAGACAGAGTTTCGCTCTTGTTACACAGGCTGGAGCGCAATGGCGCGACCTCAGCTCACTGCAACCTCCGCCTCCTGGGTTCAGGCAATTCTCCTGCCTCAGCCTCCTGAGTAGCTGGGATTACAGGCACACGCCACTGTGCCCAGCTAATTTTTTGTATTTTTAATAGAGACGGGGTTTCACCATGTTGACCAGGATGGTCTCGATCTATTGACCTCGTGATCCACCCGCCTCGGCCTCCCAAAGTGCTGGGATTACAGGCTTGAGCCACCGCGCCCGGCCTCTTTCCTTTTCTTATATGAGCAGCCATCTTTCTGCAGTTAAAAGAGGAACGATGTAGATGTGGATCCTGGTTCTGTCTCTTCTATTTCATATCCTTTGGAAAGTTCCTTTAATTTCATCTCAAACTCGTGAAAGAGACATTATGATTACATTGAATAGAGTTGGAAAAGGAGAGATTGAGAGTTAACATAATCAAATGTGCCTGACACTAGGCCCAAAATATTGGTGCTCCTCACTGTTTTAGGAGAAAAGAAAGTAGGAAGGAGACTAATTGAAGTAGACACTGTACTTACATATAGGCAAAAATGAAACAAACAAAAAGTCAAACCAAGCTCTATCAATCTAAACCAAATTAAACCAAACCTAAGCAAACAATAACAAAAACCCTTGCAGCCGAGTCACCTTGCAGCTATCCATTATCCAGTGAGACTAAAGGGGACTTTTCCTGCCATTATCCTCCTTTTCTCCTGTCACTGAATAGAAGACCTTCTGTTCTAGGTAACTGATCATTAATCTGCACGCAACTTCTTCCCTTCAATTTTCTGTCTCCCAATTATCCAAAGAAATAATTTGGCCTAGTGATAAAGGCCTGCATGTTTGCTAACGAAGGGATGCTTCTGCTTCTATGGGATAGAAATGAGTATTCTGTGAAATAGCATGTAAGCAGTCACTGTGGCAATTTGTGACCTGAAGCCCCTGTGATTCTCAGTGAATCTCTGGTGTTTAATTATGCCAAGGGTTTCTAGAATCAGCCTCTAGCAGTTTCCTCTGAAAACACCATCAACTACTTGACGGAATCTAAGTAGATGGATCAGGGTAATAACAATTCAGAGAGCTGATTGGAGCCTGGGATAATGAGCCAAGGACTCAGGGCTCAGTTTAAGTCCCATGGGCCACATAGATTACATTTCCATTAGCACCATGGAATATTTGTTGTATGGAGAAAGAGCAACCACCTTGATCCCAGAAAATGTACCTGATATGATTTGGTTGTGTCCCCATGCAAATTTCACCTTGCATTGTAATAATCCCCACATGCCAAAGGTGGGGTGAGATGGAGATAATTGAATCAATTGGGTGGTTTCCCTTATACTCTTCTCATGGCAGTGAATAAGTCTCATAAGATCTGATGATTTTATGAATGGGAGTTGCTCTGCACAAGTTCTCTCGCTTGCCACCATGTAAGACGTGCCTTTGCTTCTCCTGTGCCTTCCACCATGGTCGTGATGCCTCCCCAGCATCACATGGACAATAGTAAATAAATTCTGGTGGATACACTCAGTGAAATGTTATGCAGCCAGCAGAGAAAATAACTATTGCAAAGTTTCTATATTAACATGAAAAATGTCTGATACAATGTTGATCATAATGGGGAAATGTTCGTTATTATCATGCAGTGAGGAGAGAGCTTCATAAAAGAAAAGAATCAAATGCTCAAAAGTGTGGTGAGAGGGAAGATTAATGGGTTGTTTTTTTATTTCCTATTTTCTGAAGTTTCTATAATATGTTTCTGTTATTGTTTTCCAGAGTTAGGCTATGATGTCAGACACACCAGATTTGAATCCCAACATCAAACACTTACAAGCAGTGTGATTGTAGAGTTTTCTTCTCTGTAAAATGGGAGTAATAACTGAATATATTTTATAAGGTTGATATGTAGATTAGAGAAAATAATGGTTATGGAGTGGTCCTACAGTGTCTGCTCGGTTGACATTTATTAATGAAGAGCAATTATTACTATTTTTATAAGGATTTGAATGTATTACTGAACATGAATGACAAAAATCTGAATAATATCTATGGGTCTTTCTTGTTTTATGTTTTAATATTTCTTATTTTAAATATGGTGTTTAAGTAGGCTTTTCATGACAGAGATGTATTCATAGATTAATGTGAGGCCCAAATGTTGTACCAAAATGATAGAGTTTTGAAAATAAATTTTCCTTGGGGAATAAAAGGAGATTATTTCTTTCTATTTAAAATCTGAGCTGGTTCCTTCCTGGGGATGTGAGGAAACATACAGTTTTATATTTAGGGAATTTGGGAAGCTGTTAGGTTAGAAACTAGTCACTTCCCTTACTTTTTCCTTCTAATAGCTGCCCTTGGCTCTACATAAAAATAAAAAGACGGGTCATTATTTATGCACTTAAGAGCAATAGGAGAATCTTTATGTTGCTGTATGTTTAGAGCAGCCCCAAATCTTGCATTTCCCAAAGCTTTTGACATAATGGGGATTTGAATGGCTGTTTTGTTGGTACAAGAAGACTTACAATATCTTTGTAGATACTGATGTATAAAGGTTTCCAGGGAGTTAAATGATTCTTTCAAAATGACTTTTGACTGATACATGTGTAAGTAAATCAGATGGGTATTGATTAAATGTCCTCCCAACACAAAACAAATTGACCAGATGCACAAAGGGTTTCCTAACCCCCAGCATTTGATATCCCTTAACAACATTTGGCTGCTGATTTTCACCTAAGAGTTGAAAGGTGGAAATCTTACTTGGAAGTATCTTAGGGGAGCAAGGAGCAAGGCTGAAAGGCAAGCAGTAATCTCTGAGGCAAGGAGCTTCTTGACCTTTTCATCATGTCCATGTAGCTATTATGCAGTAAAAGAACAAAAGACGGAACTTGGAAAAAGTTACGAATTATATGTGCTAATTTCCCTCCATTCTGGTGAGATAGCATGACAGCCTTGTGTCTTGATTAGACTTGATTATGGAAAGGTTGGAGAGAGGCCAAGAAAAGTGTTTCCCCAAGGTGGTGATGGAGATGATTAAGCAGGCCACCTTAATATTGGTCTTGGATTTGGCAGGCCACCTCAAGATTGATAACACTTGATTCAAGAATGAGTATTCATGAGAGTCTTTGAAGCTTGGGTAATATTTTAAAACATGTTGCAGGTGTGAGACTCAACATCACCTGTTTGGGTAAATATTCATTATCACTTTCAAACTGTATCAATATCTAGACACACGGTTGAAGCCTGTCTTATCCAGCAGCGCCCAGCTTGGTAACAGAAGTCTAAGAAACTTCAGAAGTAATGCATGAGTTTTCTGCTCTAATCTGCTTTTGCTTGACCAAAGCATGCTATTTATGCATTTATGCTGGTGGTGGGAATTAGAGGATTGAAGACATAAGCATATAAGATATGTTTTTTGTTTTATCCTATGTTTTGTTTCTAATGCTGGACAGAGACCATATGAAAGTCCTCTGGAGACAAAAACCCATCTCTTCCACTGTCCCTGGCAAAGAATTGTCAATCTATTCCTCAGGATTTATGCCATTCGGCAGCATTTGGAGAACATGGCAATGCTAGTGCTAATGGACTCCTCTTAAAACATTTTGGGTCGGCTGGGCACAATGCTCATGTCTGTATCCCAGTACTTTGATAGGCCAAGGTGGGCAGATCACCTGAGGTCAGGAGTTCAAGACTAGCCTGACCAACATGGAGAAACCCCATCCCTACTAAAAATTAGCCAAGCATGGTGGCGCGCACATGTAGTTCCAGCTGCTTGGGAGGCTGAGGTAGGAGAATCGCCTGAATTCAGGAGGCAGTGGTTGTAATGAGCCAAGATCATGCCATTGCACTTCAGCTTGGGCAACAAGAATGAAACTCCATCTCAAAAACAAAACAAAACAAAACACTTCAGGTCAGGTGCCTTCAGTACTGAGTTTATTGTAAGGTCCTTGATTCCTGGTTTCAATACTGGACCAAACACTCCAGGCATCTATTATTTGGAAGAATCTAAATATTTTGTTACCATGAATTGCCACCTGGGGAATTGACAACACCCTTTTCAATCCCTTGTGAACATATTTACTGATTGGGCCAATAAGAGTATTATTGGAAAATAGATGGCTTTTCTTTGAAAAGTAGGAAAACTATCTTTATATTAAATTGGTCCACTGATCCCTGATGACATAGACATGCACTGCCTCAGTGGGGATTAGAGGATCTGAGCAGTGTCTGGCCACTCAAATCTCTGGCCACCCAAATCACCATGCTGTGCTGCCTTCTCCCCAGCCCCATCTCAGAGATCATATTACAGCAGAAGGTGAGCAAAGGCTGGAACAGAGGAGAGCACAGTACCCATAGGAAACTCTTCTATCATTCCAACGATACATCTTTCCTGGGCCAAGCTGTTGCCTTTTTGATTGTCTATCTTGGCAGAACCTATGCTGTTCTCTGATGAGGGACTCAAAAGCCACAAGAAGCACCAGGAAAACTTCCTCTTATCTCCATTATTATTTTTAGAGAGAAGATGTGCCCACATTAGAATGGAGCTGAGTACTGATGCAGGGAGTAGCTTGTACTCAGGATTTGCAGTTCAATCAAAGGGTAGGAGATGAGCAAATGTTGCCCAGGGAACAAACTTTCAAAAGGAAGATTCCCTTAGTATTTCTTCTTCTTGTCTTCATTTTAATGATGAAGGAGCAGGCCAGGGAAAGCTGAGTTAAAGCTCTCTTTTCTGTATAATATAGCAGGACATGGTTGGGTGGTTGCAGAATGAGGATAATGTAGTGATCCTATTTACCAAACCTTTATATTCAGTCTTACCTTCTATTTTATCCTTCACTCTCCTCACTGATCTATTTTCCAGTTTGTAAACTGAATAGCACACAACACAAAAGAGCAGAGTGACGTGAGAGGCACAAACCCTCATGTGACACATAAATAACTGATCAGAAATGACATTTCAAGAACAGTGTAATCTTTTGTAAAGCTGGTTTCAAAGGTCAAAGCTAAAACACCTTGTATACTGGCCATGTTACATTGGGTCTTTATATCTCATTGAACGTGATTTACATGCAATCTTCCCCAAATATTCAATGACTGGAATGTCTGATTTTATCAAACTCATAATATACAATGTGGTGTCTGGATGCTGTGGGACCAGAGAGGGCTGACTGCGAGTCCTGATTTCACCAGTTACCAGCTGTGATCTAGGGTGAGTGACCTCACTCTGCTCACTGCAGAATGAAGGGAATCCTCATAACAATTCACGGAGTAGACACCGCTGATAAGTAAGATAGGGTGGGCAACCATTTAGTTCTGTGATTAGCCGAGACAGTAACAATTTATGTTAAATGAGTAATTAGCAAATGCCTACCATATATGAGACTTGTGTCACTCACAAAACTCTCTGGGGTATTAAAGTCTGTCTTAAAAAAAATTAAGGCTTTTGTTGCCACTGTTGACCTGAGAAGCTAGTGAAGCAAACCAGACAAAAGCCTTTTAATATTTATAACAAATTTAAGCTAATTTTGTGGATAGAGTTCTTTGTGAGCAATTTCTCCAACATCTGTGAATGTTTTTAGTTCATTGAATATTCCACGGATGCCCTTCCAAATGACTAATTTTGGTGTCAGAATTTATGTTTATTGCTGGTGTGGTGAAACTCCACACCCAACTCCCGTCCAAAGGTGCCTCCATCTCTCGCTTCACTTTGTGCCTCCTGTTTGCTTCTTAGTGATGCTTGCATTGAGAAAATGTCTTTTTTTTTTTTTGCAAAATTGAGCTTGTAATAGATGATGGAGTGAGAGATGGGTCCCATAACAAAATTAGGCTCATTTTTGGTGCATTCAAGTGCTAGCCTCTGCCCTGAATGGTAAATTACAAAAAATGAACAGGGTGCCCTGAAGAGTTGATGGATTTCCTTCCTCAAATTGCTAAACAGTGGATGGAGTAAGGGTGATTTTCCTAGTGTTAAAACTATTCCCTGCGGGTAATTTTAGTTACCTTGAGAAGATGCACTGACTACTTTTGGTCACCAGACATCCATTGCTAAGTATGTACTTAAGTATTTACATGATCGTAAAGAAGCACCCTAGTACAAATAATTAGCAATTATCTTTGTGGGATAAAGACCTGGGAAGTTTTATTGGAAGAAATGTTTTGACTACAGCTTATAATTCTGTTGAACATGAACCTTTCCAAAAGTAAAGTCTGTAGGTAAGAAATGGCTTGGTGACGCTGCACTGATCTTTAAATTCCCCTAATAGAAAATAAGGCTTTATGAATTTCAAAGGTGTTTCATGAGCATTAACACATTAGTTGTTCACAAAGACTGTTGTCAAGTTGGGGTTGGTGGGGAGTCTAGGATGGTCCTTTATTAGCAGAAGACTTTATGGAAAGAATAGTGAATTTAGAATCAAGGAAACCTGAGCAGTGACTGGACTTGGCTACTTCCTATTCATGTGGCTTTAAGCAATTCATTTTTCCTCTTTGGGCCTCCTTTCTATTGCTTGTGAAACAGTGGGAGTGGATTAGATCAGGGATGGCACATTCTTGGCAAGTGTGCTAGCTCCATCTCAACCTATATCCTTAATGTACATTGCATCGTTAACGTACATTGTTACATTAAGTAACAATGGCAAGTGTGCTAGCTCCATCTCAACCTATATCCTTAATGTACATTGCATCTTTAACGTACATTGTTACATTAAGTAACAATGGCAAGTGTGCTAGCTCCATCTCATCCTATATCCTTAATGTACATTGCATCTTTAACGTACATTGTTACATTAAGTAACAATGGCAAGTGTGCTAGCTTCATCTCATCCTGCATCCTTAATGTACATTGTTAATTGGCCAGGGCATGTTTTCACACTGAGCACTAGAGGCTTTAGAACAATTTCACTTCTGTCCGGAGGTCAACCACAATGTTGACCTGCAGTGATTATATTCAGGTAATTTATGGGTTGAATTATTCCACATTTATGGCTGAATTCTAACATGTATCATGTCACCAGGGGCAAAATGAGGTAGTGGTAAAAAGGGTGGATCCTGTGTTCACATCCCAGCTTCATATCTTATTAGCTGGGTCATTTAACTTCTCCATTCCTCTGTTTCTACCTTGTAGAATGGTTGTGAAGTTTAGCTACGGTAAGGTATCTAAAACACTTAACACTGACTGAGATATTTCAAAGATCTTAGTAAATGCTAGCTATGAATATTTGACTCTTGTTTTCTGTGAGCCGAATAATAGTTAATGAAGAAAACATTAGCTCAGATAATTGCAACCCCTTCCAAAGTGCTCCAGCATTGCTTAATAATCTTACATGCCAGAAACTACATTTTTAGAGTAGCTGTCACAACACTTAGATTTTATTAGTGGTTATTAATTGACAAAATCCTAAGAAATGCGTTTTGTTTTATTTTTGGAAAGCAAACTTTTGGTGTAGCTTGTGGTAATTTGTAAAACTCCCTCCTCCACATTCTGCATCTTATTTACATTCTAGGCTAGCATCTGCAAATTTTCACCCTGAATCATAAAACAGTCAAAATTTAAAAATAGGAAAAGGATGACTTGCATTTAGGAGCCTGGGTGGCCTTCTGCCTGTGGAATCCTTCATTGTGCTGATGTAGTTTTTTTCCAGCTCTTCTCTCTGTTTGACATGGGAACCAAGATGGTGAGACAAAGAAAAAGCAGAATCCCTCTTACTTGTGATTCTAAAAGTTCTTCCCCTAAATTCTTCCCTGGGAAAAAAGAGTGTGTTTATATACATGTGGTCAAATTACTGGTCAAAATCTATCTGTGAGCTGTTTTTATGGGCCTCATTGAGGGGTCATCCTGAGAACACTTCTCACTGAGTTTGAACATTTTCATTCCATAGGGGAGCCTTCATTGTAGGAAAACAAAGACCCAGACACAAAGCCAGTTGATGAGACTTGGACTTCCTCTCTTCTGCTCCCTGCTGCCAACCCTGCTCATAGCCAGCCAGACCCTAGCAGCTCTGGACATTCTCCAGTGCTCAGCACCTGCCTATCAGGCATCATTTGAAATTACAGAGATGCCTTCTGTTATATAGGAAAAGCTGACATCTTTCAGGGCAAAGGGTTTACATCGGAGGTTCCCTTCATAGATGAAGAAATACAGAGGAACTTAGGGAAAGCTGTGTTGCTGAGTTCTGGAACCCACTAGTGAAGAGTCTTCTATAGAAAATCTTTGATTCTAAGCTGCTTGTGCTTCAGTGGGGAGCCCAGAGGAGCCCCCAGTTTTGACAGATTTATTCCCAAAGACGTGCTTGCCCACTGACTGAGCCTTGGTTGTCTTACTCCTGGTCAAGCCACTTTCCCTTGAGTTCCAGCTCCCTTTATGAAGCATCACTAAGGTTACCTGGAATATAACATCCTATAGATAGGGCAATGAGAATGGCCACAGAGCAGCAGGGATTTGGGCTTTTTTTTTTTTTTTTAAACAAGAGCCATAGTGCACTTGCTGGAGGGTGGAATAGTTCCATAGAGGCCTGTTGGTCTGCTGTTCACATATGAAAAGTGAAGTTACTGACATCTTTACCCCAGAACTTGTGTGGTTTATTTATTTATCATGTAGCTTCTTTATTTATGGTTCTAAGTAGATTTATGTCACCTTGGATATTGTTCACTATAGTCAACACCTCTTACGGCACATGCTTGATTTGGGGGTCTGATATGATTTGGATCTGTCTCCTCACCCAAATCTCTTGTTCAATTGATATCCCCAGTGTTGGAGGTTGGGCCTGGTGGGAGGTGATGGGATCGTGGGGGTAGATCCTTTACGAATGGTTTAGCACCATCTTTTTGGTGTTGTTCTCATGATAGGGTTCTCACATGATCTGGTCATTTCAAAGTATGTAGCACCACCCTCCACTGATTCCCATTCCTCTTCTGTCATGTCAAGTTCCTGTTTGCTCCCCCTTTGCCTTCAGCCATGATTTAAGTTTCCTGAGGCCTCCCCAGAAGCCAAGCAGATGCCAACATCATGCTTCCTGTATAGCCTGTGGAACCATGAGCTGATTAAACTGATTTTCTTTATAAATTACCCAGCCTCAGGTATTTATTTATAGCAATGTGAGAATGGACTAATACACAGTCATTTTTGGTTTGGTTTAGAGATACACATTGAGATTTCCACCTACATCCTCCCATCTATCATTCTGCCAATCCAAATTCTTTATGTTCTGACCCTGCATCTATTCAATACATATTTATTGAGAACCTACTACATCCAAGACACCACTTAAGTGCCAAGTATTCAGCAGAAAACAAAATAGGAAAATCAAAGGCAAAAGCCTTTCCCTCTCTTGTGGCCATTTGCAGATGGAGGATGGACTCCCAGTCAAATTTTGATTTGGATATAGAGACTGTGTGTATGACAACATACATACAGCAGGAAGGTATAAAAATTTGTTATTCACATAAAGAGACTTTCTGGGAATAGTGGGGAGTCACCCAAGCAGGTCCAAAAATGATATGAGACAACCAGTAATGGACTGGCTCAAGTTTCTTTTGCTGGGGAGGGGGTGGAGCTGGAATACTGATCCCCAAGCTTGTTCAGGGGCTTGTGTGATTTGAAGCTCCCATCAGCACCACAGGAGGGAGCACCCACGCTTTCTTATCAGCTTGCCTAGACAGGGAGCAGGAGAAGAGGGAGAGGTGGTCAGCAATAAAATGTCAAAAATGGCTTACGTTCTTTAAACACTTTTTGTTAATTGTAGTATAACACATGCACAGTAAGTATACAAATCTGAAGCATACAGCTTATGAGCTTTTAGACCCATGTAAACGGAATCCAGAGAAGATACAATATGCTTCCAGCAGGCACATTGCTCCCTGTGTCCTATCCAGTCAATTCTTGCAAGAAGTAAGCACTATTCTGACTTCTATCATTAAAGATTAATTTTTTCTATTCTTGCAATTTTGCAATTTTTGTAAATGAAATCACAGCATGTATGTCTGCAGTGGTGCCTTTGTATTAAGTCAGGTGAATACATGTATTAACATGGATCTGGGACAGGACTTTCTATTCTGTTCTATCCTGGTACCAGTGTGACACTGTCTTAATTACTAAAGCTTTATAGGAGTTTCCATATTTGATAATGAAAGTCCTCCACCTTCTCCAACTTTGTTTTTCTTCAACACTTATTTTCCATATTCTTTGCATTTCAATACAAACATTTTAGAATCAGCCCCTCAGTTACACACACACACACACACACACACACACACACACACACTCTGATGGGCCTTCTGTTGGAATTCCATTAAATCTAAAGATCAATATAGACGAAATTGACACCATCCAATTCATATTGAGAGTTTAAATCAATTAATGTAAGATATTTTCTCATTTATGTCTCTTAAAATTTCTAACACTATTTTTTAGTTTTCACTCTAGAGACCGTTCACCTCTACAATTGGATTTATTCCTATCTATTTGATGTTTTTAAATACTATTGTAAATGAAACTTCAAAATTTTATTTTTCAATTATTCAAAGCCAATATATAGACACAATTGATTTTTACTGCTGACCTTGAGTCTCGCAGCCTTGGTAAATCTATTTAACAATAATAGCTTGTATAACTCAGAACTTTTGATGTGCACAATATATCATGTATGAATATAGCAATATTTCTTCTAACTCTCTAATCTTCATACTTCTATATTTCTTGTTTCATAGTGTTTTTAGAAACCTGCTGTACAGGTCGAAAGATGTGGTCAGGTGGATACCCGTTTCTTTGTTTCTAACCTCAGGGGGAAGTTTGTCTATATTCTACCAATAAGTATATTATTGGCTACAGATTTTTTGTAGCTGTTCTTTAATAGATTAAATAATTATCTTTTTATTCTTATTTGCTGAAATCTTTTTTCCTTAATCAGGAACAGGTGGTGAATTTATCAAGGGCTTTTTCTGCCTCTGTAAGAAGACCATACCGTTTTTTCTCCTTTATTCTGTTAAGATGGTGATTTACATTCATTCATTTTCAACTATTAATGTAACCTTACATGTCTGTGATGAACTCACTGTATGATGCATTATAAATATTGCTGAATCCAATTTGCTCATATTTTGTTTAGAATGTTTATGCTTGTATTTATGAGAGATAATTTCCTATAATTTTCATTGCTTGTAATGTCTTTGTTGGATTCTGTTATCAGGTTTTCTCCAGACACAAAAACAAGTTGGAAAGAGTTCTTTTATTTTTTTTTAGAAATTGTATTCAATTCTTTTTATTTTTTAAATATTTTGACTGACACTCTTTATTACCAGAAAACCCTTGCGCATTTCCATGTTGTAAGAGATACTTCTGTTTATCCTTGTCTCCAGCTCATCACTCAGAAATTGCTTTACCATTGCTGATGAAATGCTTCAATATACCTGCTTTGGAATATGCATGACATCTTCTTTGAGTTTGGAACTGATTAGTTCTTGATGATAACCATCATTCACATTTATTTAAAGCCTGTTACTAGGGGTTTTCAGATTTCTTTTCCTTCTACAGATTCAAGAGCAGATTTGAGGCAATTGGTAATTCAATTTTACTTTCTTGAAACTTAAACATTGAGAAAGTGTTATTTAATTCAGAGTTGTTAGTTGCAAGCCCCACTCACAGTGGTCTAGATCCATCCCCGTTAATGAATTCATGAATTAGTGGAAGGAAGAGAGAAGGAAAGGGAGGGTGAGAGGAGGAAAGGAAGGGGAAAAGGAAAATGGGAGGGAGGGAGGAGGGGTGGAAAGAAAAGAGAAAAGCGAGTGAGAGGGAAGAAAAGGAAGAGTGTAGGGGTGGAGGAGGGAGGGAGGAAGGAAATAATGTGGGTTCAGTATGGCAGTACATTATTTGGGCATTACAAGAAAAGCTAGATACTGTTTCTAAGGAATCTTTAGTTGAGAAGAGATAAATTGTAAGAGCATAAAATCCTGCATATTTTCAGAGCTAGCAGGGAGTTAGGAGCCACCTGGTCTATCCCTCAACTACAGTAAAGGAGACAGAGTTTCAGGTCAGAGAATCACCTGCCTCAGGTCATGCTCTTGGTCACTGGCAGAGCAGGGTCTAATACCACCATTTTCTAATTCTTGTCAGGAAATAACAGAAGGACAGTTCAAGAACAAACCAACTAATGTGAGGAATTCAGAAGTCAGACCCTCCTACCCTTTGGACTGTCCTTCCCTTTGTAGAGTGAAACAAGAAATCAGATGGTTTGGGAAGGGCAGGTCTAGCCTCTCTCAGTGGGGCATAGGCAAGACTGGCGCCTTGGTACTGAATGTGACCCCCTGTATGGACATGTGTGTGGTCTGCCTTCCTGTGGCCTCTGCTACAAGAGAAGCTGGAATATTTGTACATCCATTCCATCTCAGGGCATGTAGGAGGCAGGAGGCCTGGTTACCAGACTAGATGATGGGAAGCAGATTCCTAAGACCAAAGGGAGATGTGAGCCCGGTCCTTCAGGCTGGTCACCCACACTGATTGACAAGTCCTGCTTCTGACCCTAAAATGGGAAATAGCTCTTGCCCCTGCAAAGGTTACCTATTGGTAGACATTATCATGAATGATGAAAAGATAATCAGCAAACACTTTATTTTGTTTTTACTATCCACTAATAGTGATGGTCTGAAATAAAAATCTAGGAGACTCAGACAGTTATAAGTCTACATTGTGGTAAAATGCCAATGTTATGAGCATTAAAAAAGATCTGTATGCCAATTTATTAGGATTAAGTTCTAGAGGGAAGTGGAATACAAATATGAGTTTTAGAAGATAAATCAATGATAACATTTCTATTTTGAAAAGAGATTGTTCATGCATTTTTAAAATAGATGATGATGGGCCCTAAATCACTATAGCATTAAATCATATCCAGTTGATTTTTAAAATGGATGTAGTGGTTTTACTAGAAAATTTCAGTATTTGCAACATGCTGGAAAATGCACTTTGTTACTATGTAAACACATAATGACAAAATTTTAGAAGTCAAGTTAAATTTATGAAGTTTTTTGTTTACAGACCCTCTAGCAGAATTTTGAAAGAGTTTGAACACTAGTCTAGGCAGAACTGGGGCTCCGATAGGAAGTAAGAAGTGAGGAAATAATGCTGGTGTTCCCCCAGTGTCCACCACACCTCTCTGAGAGGTGCACTATCCATTGCTGAGGAAGATCTCATACTGCTTGACCTGTGTTCAAACCAAATCTCATGTCCAGTTGTAATTCCTAATGTTGGCGTGGGGCCGGGTGGGACCCATGCTGTGATTAGATCACAGCAGCAAATTTCTCATGAATGGTTTAGCACCATTCCCTTCGCACTGGCATTGTCTTCTGATGAAACCCTGTCTCTATTAAAAATACAAAACCTTAGTCAGATGTGATAGCACTACGCCTGCAGTCCCAGCTACTCAAGAGGCTGGGGTAGGAGAATCACTTGAACCCGAGAGGCGGAGGTTGCAGTGAGCCGAAATCATGCCACTGCACTCCAGCCTGGGCAACAAGACTCTGTCTCAAAAAAAAAAAAAAAAGAAAAAAAAAATAGTGTGCGGCACCTCCCTGCCCTCTCTCTCTTTTGGTCTTGCTCCTGCCATGCACCATGCCTGCCTTCCCATTTGCCTTCCACCAAGATTAGAAACTTCCTGAGGCCTCCCCAGAAGCAGATGCTGCCATGCTTCCTGTACAGCCTGCAGAACTGTGAGCCAATTAAAACACTTTTCTTTATAAATTACCCAGTCTCAGATATTTCTTTATAGTAATGCAAGAATGGACTAATGCTCTGCACTGCTCCTGCCCAGTGGAGTTTTTGGTTCTGTGTCTGGATTCAACATATTCACTTAAGTAGAATATAGTGTGCATTCCAAAAAAGATCTTTAAAGGGAAACATTCTGGTCCAATGTACATAGTAACTTCCCAGTTCTGAGACAAGGGAATGCGTGTGTAAAAATACCAAGATGTAATATTGTTGATCAGTTAAAAAGTATAAGAGAGAAAAAAAATCATGTATGCATTTGAGGTTGTGTGTGTGCATAAAAATATCTGGAAAGCCACCATGTCATCTCTAGTTTTCTCTGATTTTCATTTACTTTTTGTTATTAAATGTTTCTTATTACATTAACCTACTGTAATGTTAACTTAATTTTGGTGAACATTTTATGCCTCATTAAAATCACCTTTGAAGAGGTTAAAAATTTTTTTAACTAAAAACAAAAGCAAAATACAGGCAACATCAAGTGCTGAAATGTTTCACTGTGATCCATCTAACTACCACCACAGTCAATAATTCAAGACACAGAATAATTCCATCAGTCCCCCAGTTCCCTCCTGCTGTCCATTTGTGGACATACCCCTCCTCCAACCCTAACCCCTGGCAACCACTTTCTGTTCTCTGTCTTTATAGTTTTCCTTTCTCCAAAATGTTGTATAAGTAGAA
Organism: Callithrix jacchus; assembly: GCF_049354715.1. Lineage (NCBI taxonomy): Eukaryota > Metazoa > Chordata > Mammalia > Primates > Cebidae > Callithrix > Callithrix jacchus. Next base: position 104,359,457 of record NC_133513.1, read on the forward strand.
TTATAAGGCATGTCACCTTTTGAGACTGGCTTCTTTCACTCAGCAGGGTGCCTTGAATATTTATCCTTGTTGTCATTGTGTTAATATTGTTTGTTTTCACTGCTGCATGATATTAATTGTATGGATGTACCAGAGTTACGTCAGTTACCTTCACTCTGTATGAGAGTTATTTGTACTGGAGTTTATCTGTTCACCCCCTGAAGGACATTTGGGTTTTTTCCAGGTTTGAACAATTGTGAATATCACTGCTGTAAACATTCATGCACAGGTTTTTATGTAAAGTTAAGTTTTCATTTTTCTGTGGAAGACAACTAGGAGCAGAATTCCTAGTTTATATGGTAAGTGTATGCTTTGTTTTATAAACCACTGCTGAGTGGATTTTAAGGGTAGCTGTGTGATTTTTGGTAGAGCAATGTATGAGAGTTCCAGCTGTTCAGTATTCTCTCCAGCACTTGGTGTTGTCCATGTTTTGCTTTTGTTTTTAAAAAAATTGAACTTCTTCAAAGGTGATTTGAATGAGGCTTTAATTTGTGTTTCCTAATGGGTAATGATGTTGAATATTTCTTCATGTGCTTATTTACCATCAGTATGTCTCCCTTGGTGAAGTGTCTAGTCAAATGCTCCACACTCATTTTAAAATTTGGGTGGTGTGTTTTCTTATCGTTGAGTTCTAAGAGTTCCTAATACATTGGACGTGTAAATCTTTTTGCCTGAGGTGTGATTTGAAAATACTTTCTTACTGTATGTGACTTGTCTCTTTGTTTTCTTAGCAGTGTCTTTCAAAGAGCAGAAATTCAATTTTGATGAGGTCTGACATCAATTTTATCTTTTGTAGATTATGTCTTTGGTGCTGTATGTAACAATTTTTTGCCTAACTCCAAAGTCAAGAACATTTTCTTCTAAAGGTTTTATAATTTTAAATTAAGACCTGTGATCCATATTGATTTAATTTTTGTGTAAGGTGTAAATATTAAGTTGGGATTCGTTTTTGGTGTACAGATGTTCAGTTGTTCCAACACTGTATGTTAAAAGACTATCCTTTCTTCACTTCTTGGTCAAAATAAATTCACCACATCTACGTGGGTTTATTTTTGTACTGCCTGTTCCATCCCATTTGATTTATGTGTCTATTCTTTTACTGAGGATCACACTGTCTTGATTGCTGTGGCTTTATAAGAAGTACTTAAATCAGATAGTGTTAGTCCTCCAAATTTTATTCTTCCTCAAAATTGTTTGTATCTATTTTAATTCCTTTTCCTCCACATATAAATAACAAGTCAGCTTGTCTGTATCTACAAAAAATTCTGTTGGGGTTCTAATTGGAATTGTACATACTTATAGATAAATTTAGGAGGTATTGGCTTCTTAATTATTTTAGATATTCCAATTCATAAATTAGATATGTACCTCTGTTTACTCTGGTCTTCTTTGATTCCTTTTGTTAGAATTTTGTAGTTTTCAGAACACAGACGTTGAATAAGTTTTGTTAGACTTATGCTTAAGCATTTCATTTTTGGAATGATTGTAATTTCATTAATTTTTTTATATTTGTTATTTTATTGAAATCCTAAATCAAGTTTCCAATTGTTGGTTGCTAATAAACAGAAATATACTAACATTTTAAAAATTGACCTTTCTTGGCTTCATTGCTGGACTCATTTACTTAGTTCCAGGAGCTTTTAGGTAGTTTTCTCGGGATTTCTGCACACAGACAGAAAATTATGTAATTTGCACATAGGACCGAATTAATTTATTCTTTCTGAATCTGTATATCTTTCCTTTTTCATAACTTATAATACTGGCTAGGACTTCCAGTATGCTGCTGAATAGGTATGTTGAGAGTAGGCATCTTTGTCTTGCTATCAGTCATAGGAGGAAAAACATTCAGTAGGAGGTCAACTGGAAGTTTTCATAGCTGATCTTTATGAGAGTAAGAAAGTTTTCTTCTAAATTTCCTGAGAATTTTTATCACATAAAAATGTTAAATTTTTAAAATATGTTTTATTTGTCTAGTGGTCACCCAAGAAAGATCTTGTGGTTTTGCTTTGTGAGTCTGTTACTATGGTGAATTACATAATTTGATTTGCAAATTTAAAGTGAGACTTACATTTTTGAGATAAACCCAGTATTTGTAGTCATAATACATTTTTTGATATATTGCAATGCTTGGGGTGATGGATATCCCACTGACCCTGATGTGATTATTGTGCACTGCATGCCTGTATCAAAATATCTCATATATCCCACAAAAATACACACTTACTATGTACCCACAAACATTAAAATAAGAAAGTTAAAAGATAAAAAAATAATTTTTAAATATTTTGTTGGAGACTCTTGCATATATGTTCATGAGTGATATCAGTGTATGACTCTTTGTACTATATTTGTCTGGCTTTGATATGAGCATAGTGTGGCCTCATAAAATGAGTTAGGAAGTAATCATGTCTCTTTTATTCCTTGTTAAGATATTGTGTAGAATAACACTAATGCTTCCTTGTATGTCTGATATAACTTACACTGAGACCATATGGGTCTGGAGTTTTGTTTTTTTATTGGTTTTAACTATCAATTCAATTGTTAAATAATTATAAACTATTCATATTATCTTTTTTATTCCTTGAGTAAATTTAGGGAGTTTGTCGCTTTAAGAAATGGTCCATTTCATCTAAGTTTTCAAATGTATGTGCATAGAGTTGTTTTAATATTTTCTTGTTTTCTTCTAATGTCTGCAATGTCTGTAATGATATCATACTTTCATAGCTGACACTGATAATTGGTGTTTTCTCTCCCTTTTCTTTGTCAATGTGCCCAGAGGTTTATTAAATTTTATTTATTTTTTTTAAAGCAGCTTTTGATTTTATTTCACTTTTCTGTTTCCTAGTTCATTGATTTCTACTCTTACTTGTATTATTTTTCCTTCTATTTGCTTTTCTATTTTATTCTTCTTTCTTAAGATAGAAGCTTTTAGTAACTTAAGATCTTTCTTCTTTTCCAATATGAACATTTAATTCCGTAGACTAATTTACAAACACTGTTTTACTTACATACCACAAATTGTGATATACTGTATTTTTATTTTCATTCTGTTTAGACTATGTTAAATCTCACTTGATACTTTCTCTTTAAACAATAGATGTTAAGTAGTGTCTTTCTTAATTTGGATATTTTGGATTTTCCAGATACCTTTTTGTTACTTATTTCTAATTTGATTATGATCAGAAAATATACTTTGTATAATTTCAATTGTTTTAAGTTTGTTAAGGTTTGTTTTATGATCTATCCATGTGGTGAACATTTGATGTGCACTTGAAAAGAATATGCATTCTGCTGTTGGTGAACATATTATAGAATAAGTATCAACTGTGTCCAGTTGATTGGTAGTGTTAAGTTCTTCTATGTTCTTGCTAATTTTCTTTCTACTTGTTCTGTTGTTTAGTGTGAGAGGAGTGTTGAAGTCTCCAACTATATTTGTGGGTTTCTCCATTTTTCCTTTCAGTTTCTCAGATTTCAGTCTATATATTTTGATGTTTTGTTTTTAGGTACATACACATGTAAGATTGTTATGTCTTCTTGGTTAATTGGCTTTTTAATCCTTTTGTAATTTCTTTATCTCTGGTAATTTTTTCCTGCTTCGAAGTCTGCTTTGTCAAGTACTAATGCAACTACACCAGGTGTTGCATGCTTAGTGCTGGCTTTTACCATCGTTTTACATGTAACAGATGTCTTCATATTAAAAGTGGGTTTATGGAGACAGCACAGAATTAGAGCTAGAGTTTTTAATCCAATTCAACAATTTGTCTTTTCCACTGGAAACTCAGAAGGGTGAGAGGATGGGAGAGGGGTGAAGAATGAGAAATTACCTACAGGTACAGTGTAGACTATTCACATGATGACTGCACTAGAAGCCCAGATTTCACCACTAGGCAATATACCCATGTCACACAACTGCATGTGTACCCTCTAAAATCTATTTTAAAAAGTAAAAATGAAAGATGAGAAAAATCTCTTTTAATTTGTGTGTTTAGGCCATTTTCATTTACTTCAGTTACCATTATGTTTACATTTAGGTCTAACATTTAAAGTTTGTTTTCTGTTTTTCCTTTGTATTTTTAGTTCCTTTGTTTTCCCTTTTTGTCTTCTTTTTGGATTATTTAAATACTTTTAGTATTCCAATTTTAATGTATCTGTTGGGATTTTGACTATATTATTTTGTATAGCTTTATGTTTTCCTTTGTACTTTTTAACTTATTTGTATTGTTTTATTTTTGTCAGTGAATATGCATCATTTGGACAATGAAGAAAGGCAAACCACCAAAGGCAAAAAGAGAAAGAAGGACCTCCAGAATGGGAGAATAATTCCTCACTCGTCAGGTAAGCTGTACTCACTGTGTGTACTTCCTTGATATAAAATGGTATGGTGTTTGCATAACCTGTCAGCCCATGTACTTTACATCATCTCTAGATTTACTTATAATAGCTAACATAATGTAAGTGCTGTGTAAAATAGTTGTTATACCATATTGTGTAGGAAATAATGACCAGAAAAAGAAAGTCTGTACATGTTCAATATAGAAGCAATCATTTTTTCTATTTTTTCCCCAAATATTTCTGATCTGTGATTGTTGGAATGCCCAAATGTGTGTAACCCACACCTATGAAGAGCTGACTGTACTTGCTTTCCCAGACTCCTTTGCATGGAGGGCATGGACATGTGATCTAGATAATGATAACCTCAATGTTGAATTGGGGGCTAGCGATGTGATGTAGCTGGTACTGCCCGGAATCCAATTTGGTGACAGGTAGTGGCAGTGGCAGCCACTGTTCCTGATTTCTAGACGTAGGATAGGTACCACTTCTGGGAATGGGATCCACCAGCTTATCAGTGCTGTTGGCTATCCAAGCTTTGGTGACAGCCTGGCAGTGGCAATGACTGCCATCACAAAAATCATTCTGATGTGTGATATGGGGTATTGTTAATACATGCCCCATTCATTATCATTTCTGGAAATTCTGTGAGGTACCCATATTCTTTCTTTCTATTTTACTTTTTACTAATACCTTTTAATGAAGAAATGAAAAATTACCCTCCTCATAATGATGAAGAGAAAGAAGTTTCCAATACAAATTCATTTGCCTTGCAGTTTTCAATTCTTTAAGTGGCAAATAAAAATTCTATACATTTATGCTGTACAGCATGATGCTTTGATATGTGTGTACATTGTGAAATGGTGACTTCAAGCTAACCAATGTATCCATTACCTCACATATGTTTTTGAGGTAAGAAAACTTAAATCTCTTCTCCTAGCAATTTTTAAATATACAGTACATTGTTATTAGTAATTGTATTCACCAGGTTGTACAATAGCTCTCTGGAGCTTATTTCTCCAAACTAAAATTTTGTGTTCTTTGATCAGCATCTTCCTAGTCTCACCCCTCTCCTTAGCCCCCAATGACCATCTCTGCCCCTATGAGTTCCACTTTTTTAGATTCCACATATAAGTGAGAAAATAAGGTGTTTGTCTTTCTGTGTCTAGCTTATTTCATTTGTCCCATAGTTTTTCAAGGAATGAATTTCTACTTAAATCAGCCAAACTCATTTTCTAAGGCTTGCAAATAAGGAAGCTGACTAATATAAAATAGATCCCATTTGTAAAGGAAATTAACTAGGTAATTGTGCATTTACTATGCACCTAATAGTGGGCTAAGCATTTTATTTGCATTCTCTTGTTGAATCTTCCCAATCATACTATGAGGTAGATACTACCATATTTATTTCACAAAGAAGATAACCAAAGGGCAAAGAAATTAATTATTGTGCCCAAGGTCATGCCTTCACTGGGACCTGGACTGGACCCGATAAACATTGCTTTAAGATTTAATAGTTGCATAGAATGGGCCTCTAGAACTGTTTCCCAAAGCGTGTCTTTGGGTATAGTGTGAATGGAGTTGATTTGCCTGATCTTAGCATACTTGGGGATAAGTCTTTGCTACCTCTAAAGTCAGCCTTGAGTTGAGAGCATGAGAGACAGAAGTCTATGGGTAAGCTTAAGTCACTGTAATGGTTAAAGGTGCTTCTGGACTAAGAAGTCAACTAGAGCACTGGAAGTCAACTAGAAAGAGAAAACATGAAAATGCAGCGAGATACATTCCTCAAAATAAAACAAATACAATTGTTTTCTTCTTAAACATCAAAGCCCCTTATCAAAGAGGAAGTCCACACCCTCTCATGAGTTTAGAACACATGTGATGGCATAAAATAAACCACCTTTACAAATGCTATGGGTAAGGGGCATTGGTTCATGCCTATAATCCTAGCACTTTGGGAGGCTGAGGCGGGCAGATCACTTGGTCAGTTTGAGACCAGCCTGGCCAACATGGTGAAACCCCACCTCTACTAAAAATACAAAATTAGCTGGGTTTGGTGGTGCATGCCTGTAGTCCCAGCTGCTTGGGAGGCTGAGGCAGGAGAATCACTTAAACCTTGGAGGTAAAGGCTGCAGTGAGCTGAGATTGCACCACCACACTCCAGCCTGGGTGACAGAGCAAGACTCCTCCATGAATGAATGAATGAATGCATGCTATGAACAGCAAGGCAGAAACTGCTTTGAGTCCACCATGGGCTAATTCTGTTCCTTCTGTGTACACCATTAGACTTCAATCCCTCCATCTCAGGTAAGAGGCACTGTGAAATTGAGTGTTCATCTATGAGACTTCCAAGTCTGACTCTTAAAGTCCAGCTGATGCCATTCCATACTCTCTTTCATCTGAAAAGAGAAACTCCAAAGATCCAGAGGAGGTAGAGCCACGGTTAGAGGGAGTCTGAGTCTCTAATTTGTCACTCAAAAGAAACTTACTGAGGAGAACCCCCTAACAAGGAATATGCATGGTAGACTATTATATAAATGAGAAATAAACTGTTATTTTGTTAAGTCACTAAAATTAAGTAGTTGCTTGTTATAGTGGTTAGTTTGCCTTACCTGATACAAATACCTAGTGTCCGAAGTGTTGCTTTATGGGGGTAGCTCCATTTTCTTAACTCTGAAGATCCCTTACCCTGAAAAGCAAAATTTAAAACAAATTTAAAGACCAAAGGAATTCTTATTTTTAGAAGCGTCACTCCATAAAATAAAAAAAATATTAAAATATGCCATCATCCTATATTAAATGTAATTTTTATACAATAAAGTTTACAGTAGTCCCTTCCATCTGAAGTTTCACTTTTCATGGTTTTCACTCTTCCACAGTCAGCTGCAGTCCAAACATATTAAATGTAAACTCCCAGAAATGAACACCTCATAAATTTTAAATTATATGTTGTTCTAAGGAGCATGATGAAATCTCATGCCTGAGACATAACATCTCCCTTTGTCCAGCATATCTGTGCTATATACACTACTCATGTATAGGGAAGCCATAGCCAACTCTTTTCATCCATTTTCTGTTGCTATAACAGAATACCATAGCTTGGGTAGTTCATAAGGTATAGAGATTTATTGAGATCATAGTTCTGGAGTCTGGGAAGTCCAAAGGCATGGCACTGACCTTCTTGCTTCATTGTAATGTGGTGGAGGACATCACGTAGAGAGAGTAAGAGTGAGGTAGCTCAGATCTCTCTTCTTTTTCTTATAAAGCCACTAGTTCCGTCATGGAGACCTCACCTTGATCACCTTATCCAATCCCCATTACTTCCCCAAAGCCCCACATCCAAATTCCATCAACATGTAAATTTGGGGATTAATTTTCCAATATGTAAAAATTGTGGAAGACCTGTTCATATCTTGGACAGTTACCTTTGACGGCATCAATGGTCACTATTGATGACAGCGGGAAACTAACGAGGCAATGCAAAAATCCTCTGGGTGAGAAGATGGAGAAAATTTGTGAGCTGACTATTTTATCTTAGGCAGACTCTCAACTTCTTCCTCCCCTTAACCCCCTGGGCTGGTGTGTTAAGGTTGAAAAAGACACATCTCAATACTGCTTGTCTCTACTGAGTTGTCTCTATTGAGTTGAAAAATGAATCTATGATTAAGAAAATTGCTTAATAGAGAGGCAGCAAATGGAAAGGACCCACATGAATCTCTGGTGGTTGAGGCTCTCTTTGTATTCTCTCTCCTTTACTTTGTAGACTAGGTATTGAATTTTAGCCTTTCCCTTCTGCAGATTATTGGACAGAGTAATTGTTTTTGAGGAGACATGAGCTCTCAAGCTGAAAAACTGATATCCATGAAGCATAGTCACTATTTAAAAAAAAAAAGTAGAGAATGGAATGGCATATATCAACCAAAGCAGAATCATTAGAATTGATGATGCTCCATAGCCTGTCTCTGGGGCAAGTGCTCTTAACAGCTGTATGTACTACCCAGAGTCTGTCTGCTACACTTCCAGATGCCAGTTTTCTGCCCATATGCCTCGGTACAGCTGAACCTAGATATCTCACCTCTCCCCCCAGCTCCCTAACTGATACCCCAACACTTTGTCTTAGATTCACTACCTCTTTTTTTTTTTTTTTTTTGATGGAGTCTCACTCTGTAGCCAGGTTGGAATGCAGTGGTGTGATCTTGGCTCACTGCAACCTCTGCCTCCTGGGTTCAAGTGATTCTCCTGCCTCAGCCTCCCAAGTAGCTGCGACTACAGGCACATGCCACCACTTCCAGCTAATTTTGTATTTTTGTATATTGATGGAAACCCTCCAGACCAGTATGGTTTTCTGGTCTGGAGGGTTTCCATCTCTTGACTTCGTGATCTGCCTGCCTCAGCCTCCCAAAGCGCTGGAATTATAGGCATAAGCCTCCGCGCCCAGTCAATTCACTACCTTTTATGGTGACTCTGCCCAGAGTGATATATTTTAATAAAATGTTCTTGTCCCCTGCCTGGATGTCAGCTGACATCCATCCAGGGGCAAGAAACATTTTATATAAGCCTGAGCAAAGAAATTTTATATCAGCCTGAGCATGTTCTCTTCACCTGCCCCCACTTGAGGAATAGTCTTCCACTGGAGGGCAAGGCTGCTCCCCTCCTACTTCCTCCTGTGTTGTGGCTGGCCTCGTTACCCCTCCTTGCCCTCCAATCAATCCCCTAGTCTTGAGACAACAATCTTGTCTGTCAAGGACATGAGCTTCTTTTAAATCAGGTCAATGGCAGTTGAGATAAAAGTTGTTTTACATTAAATAAATCTGAAGCCACACAGTGTCATGGTAAATAAAAGGAATTTCTCTTGCTTGCCATGAAAACAAATCCTCCACAGATGCAAAGACTAACCATCATCCTATGTATACTTCTGATAATGGAAGATCAGCAAACCCAAGCTGAGGATGAGGATTTCCTCTGTACTTTTCTCCTCTGTTTTACGTGGTCGCTCTTGATTCAGAGGCTAGTCTGGTGGGTGAGCATAGAATACGGGGCTATCTGATCAGCCCTAGTGTCACTGAAAGACTGATGACCCTGTGACAAAGTGTTGGGGGCTGCTATCAATGGGCAAGTGGATGGCAGTAGAGGGTTATGTCAGGAGGGCCACCTTCAGCCATCGGGGCCGGCAGGAACATCAGGAGGGGTAGGGCATTTGCACTTGCTCTGAGGACCTTTTAAAAAACTTGCCCTGCTGAAAAACTTAGCTCCTGATGCCTCCTCAGCTGTAGGCTCTGAAAATGGGGATTCACTTTCTGAGGGCCTCATTGCTGTCTGCAGAACTTAAACGGAGTTCATCTCATCAAATAATGTTTCGTGAATCGCTAAAATCTTTTACATGAAGAGTGGGTTACTGTGGGGAAAAAGATGTTTAAAGGAGTCGTGGAGGAGATGTGTGTACAGTGATGAATGACAAAAGTGAGTGCTGGGAACTCTGTAAAGCTTGTCACAAATTAATCCTTGGAGCTGGCACAGGATTAATGACATTTGCAGAGGGCATAATTTGAAGTTGATTGGGCATCTTGCGCCCTTCGAAAGTAAGCTCTCCTCTTAGAACATTAAAAACTAAAATAGAGAAGATCTTACCAAATGAGGTCTGGCTGCTGATGCTGCCATCTAGCATCACTCAGGATGAGCAATGTGTCTGTTTGAAGTAGTTTTGAGACACAGACAATGAGATGGCCAAACTGTTAGCTAGCAAATTGGATAAGCATGTGATCTCCCTCTTGAGAGGGATGGCATACGTTTGAATATGTCTAAGACTTGTTTATTACAATACTGAGCTGGCAGGGCTGCTAAGATTGCTTAAACAGAGAAGATTGACTAACCTCCGGAGCAGCCAGCTCACTTCCAAACCCATCACCGCTTAGACTCTCAGAACTCTGTGCTGTGAGCCATCAGGCAGGCCAGGTTCTGGGCCGCCCAGTTGTTATGAGAGATCCTGACACATGCGGTGTATGGCTGTTTCAGACCATGGTCTTCTTTCTTTGCTAAAGAGTGATGAAAGAGGTAGCCAGGACCATTTCACGGGCAGATTTTGGTGCTCCTGGGGCTAGGTAAAAGAGAACAGTATCATCACCTCCTACTCAGAGGAATATTCTCACTGCCACGAGCCAGAATTGAATGTCAGTATTCATTTGCCCAGTTGACCACTTTCATCATGACAACCTTTTATCATTCTTGTGAAGGTTTTAATGAAGCCAATTTTAAGAGAAGCTTTTTAAAAATAAATTTTCATTTAGAAGTAATGTTAGGTTTACAAAAACTTATAAAGAGTACAGAGATTGCCTCTATACCCGTCACCCAGATTTTCCTAATATAAACTTTTACATAACTGTAGTTGACTTCTGAAAACTAAGAGATAAATATTGGTACATTACTATTAAGTAAGCTCCAGACTATTTAGATTTCAGTTGTTTTTCCACTATTTTTTCATTTCAGTTTCCCATCCAGTATACCCCATTGCGTTTATGTTGTATATCTTCGTAGACTCTGGTCTGTGTCAGGTTCTCCATCTCCCCTTGTTATTTTATAACTTTGTCATTTTTGAAGAGGAAGGGTCAGATATTTTGTAGGATGCCCCTCAATTTGGGTTTCTGGGATGTTTTCCTCATGTGTAAACTGGTATTATGAATTTGGAGAAGAATACAACAGAGATGAAAGTGCCTTCTTGTCACAACGTATCAGGGCATACATGCGAACAACATGACTTACCACTGAGGATCATAAATTTGATTACTTAGTTAAGTTGGTGTCTGCCAGGACTCTCCATTGTGAAGTTACTATTTTTCTACTTCTATATCTGTTTTATCGAAATGTCCAGCCTATATTCAAGGTTAGAAGGGAATTAAACTTTATTTTCTGAATAGGGGACTATCTACATATATTATTATTCATTCTGTAAAGAAGATATATGTCTCCTTTCATTATTAAAATATGTAATATACATACATATGTTACTGTGTATATTTATTTTATACTTTGAGCTATGATTCAATACTGTGCTATTTATTTTGTTGCTCAAATTGTTCCAGCATTAGCCACTGGAATCTCTTTCAGGTTGATGCCTGTGTTCCTTTGACAAGACCCCATCCTTTTGTTTATTGGGGGCACTTCCTTGCCTTCTGATATTATACAGTGTTCTAGGATCACATTGTATTTTCTCTTCCATAGCTGCAGAATCAGTCTTTTCTCAAAGGAACCCCGGTTCCTTTTACTGGAAAATGATATTAGAAACCAAGACCTAGACATAAGTGTGCTTATGGCTATTGGGATGTCATTTCTTCTAGGCCTTCACAAGAACAGAGCTAGGAAGGCTCATGCGTGTATGGTAACTTATGTATACATGCATATCTATAATTGTTTCTTTATCTATCTGTATCTCTATATTTATATCTGTATCTATCAAGCTACATGTGAGTTCATACTGATGTCTGACTAATCAAGTAAGGTTCATTCTCACCTTTCCCCCTTGCTGATTTGTAACATCTTTCTCTGACAGAAACCTGGTTTGGAAGATGAAAGATTCTCATACTCTCATATTTTTAATGGTCTGTGTATGAAAAAATTTGATCCTTCTCCATCTATCTGAGCATTCAAGGTTATCCAAGATAAAGCTGCCAATGGTTTATCCAAAAGTGCTGACCCCCTAAGAAAAGGATAATCTGTATATATATTGATGACTAGAGATACTGATGGAGTCCCGTGTGCCCTCTGAAACATCATAGGAAATTTTATATTCTGTTCAATGTTATCTGCAGCATTATTTTCTTGTTTCCAAACTCCCTGCAAATGAGGAAACTCTCAAAGGAGTGTGAAAATCCAGTCCAGCATGGTAGGGAGCATGTATTAATACTGATCGAGCCTCTAAATTTTTTAAAACAGTTTTATGGACATCCAGTAAACTGCATATTTAAAGTGTAAAACTGAATAAATTTTTACTTACATATGTCTCTATGAAACTATAACCACAATCATCATTGTAGTGGAGTTCACACATTACTTAAGCAAAGATAAGCTCTTCCTTTCTATAAATGGGGCCCCACTGGGAAATGTGCCTATCTTCCTCTTTGAAAGACATGAGCCACTGGTATCTGTCACCTCTGCCCATATGCAGCTGTTTTCTGGCTGCTCATGGGAGCTTCCTGGTATTCCCTAGAGGAAATATGTTTCATATCACAGACTGAAGCTTCAGAACAGAGAAGAAAGTTGACTGTTAGCTGAGGAAGCACTAAAACAATCAAACAAAAAAAGAATTGGAGCTTCTGTGAGGAGGAGAAGGACACCACAGGCAATATAGATACCATTCTTCAATTTTTTAAGTGAATTCATGTCTGGCCTAATAGCCATAGTCAAGAACTTATATTTCTAATTTTAAAAGTAGATAAAATGTATATTTTATTAACTCAGATAGTCCTTGAATATTTTGGATTTTTGAAACAGATGTGGTGTTTTAAAGCCATGTCTCCTTAGCTACGATGCTACACATAGCTATTTTCTTCTTTATTCACCTATAAATGTATCAAGGTCAAAAATGGTAACAGTGTTTCATTCTCTATATGTCAAAATAATGGATTGATCTTGAGAAATTGTGCAATTGTTTCTGAGCTTTGATTCCTTCATTCTTAAAATAAGGACAATTTACCTGGCTAGTATGGACTTTATGGGCAGTCAATTAAATTACGTGTGTAAGTTTCAGCACTACATGAACGTGAAGTAGTATAATATCAGTTGAAGGTAGACTCCGATTAAAGAAACATACTATCAACTTAAAAAACCACTAAAATGACAGCAAAAAGTCATAGCTAATCAGTCAATAAAGAAAGTTAAAAGGAACCATAAAAATATTTAATTAGTTAAAAAGGAGGCAGAAAAAGAGAAAGAGGAAACAAAGAACAAATGGAAAAATACAGGCAACAAACAGTAAGATGATAGATTTAAACCCAACTACAATGATAATCACATTAAACGTAAATACTCGAAATGCCATGATTAAAAGGTAAATTGTCAGACTGGATTTTTAGAATATTGAGACTCAACTATAATCTGCCATGCTTAAAAGATAAATTGTCAGACTGGATTTTTAAAATATAGAGACTCAAATATAATCTGCCTATTCAAATATAAATACACAAATAGCTTATATGGCATAGTGAAAAGATGAAAGATAATCTATACCATGCAAACACTAATCAAAAGAAAGCTGGCTTATCAGTATTAATATCGGACAGAGTAGATTTTAGAGCAAATATTATCAGAAATAAATAAGGTCACTTCATAATGATAAATTGGTTCATCACGAGTACATAATCATTATAAATATTAATGCAACTGTAAAAACACATAAAACAAAAACCGATAGAACTGGAAGATAAAGTAGACAAATTTTACAGTTTTAGTTGGCATAATTCAATATAAGAATGTGGGGTTTAATATATCTTCTTCAGAATGAGTAGAATAAGTAGGCAAAATCAGGAAAGATAAAAAATGTTTGAAAAACACTATTAATTAACTTGATTTCTTTGATGTTTGTAGAATTTTCCACCCAATGACAGAAGAGCAGAATACACATTCTTCTTAAGTAAACATATAACATTTACCAAGATCAATCATATTCTGAATTATGAAAAAGAGTCTAAACAAATGTAAAGTATTTATTTAAGTCACCCCAAACATCTTCTAAACACAATAGAATTAGATATCAGTAACAGAAAGATGTCTGAAAAAAAATCTTCAGATAGGCAGAAATAAAAAAGTATATTTTGAAAAACACATAGGACAGAAAGAAAGAAAAAGGAAAGGTAAAAAGTATTTTAAACTAAAGAAAAATAAAATACATCATATAAAACCACCTTAGTGGAATACCGCTAAGGCAGCACTTATGGGAAAATTTATAGCAGTAAATGACTATATTAGAAAAGAAGGAAGGTCTCCAATTAATGACTTCAGATTTCTCCCTTATAAATTATTTAAAAGAACTGTAAAGTATGCAGAAAAAGGAAATATTAATGATTGGACCAGAAAACAATTAAAACAACCCCCCCTCCAAAAATAAAGACAAAATGACTTACAGGTTCCAGGTCATCCTAATCAGAATTCCAACAGATTTTTTTTTAATTGATGAGCTGATTCTAAAATTCATATGTAAATTCAAATGTCTTAAAATAGCCCAAAACTCTGAAAAGAATAAGTAGAGAACTAAAATCGACTAACCTAATTGCAAGATTTAATATAAAGATACAGTAATCAAGACAGTATGGTATTTCTGCAAAGAGAGACAAATATATTATCAATCTCATTTTTCATGGATTCTGTATTTACAAATTTGCCTACTTGCTAAAATTTAGAAGGGATCATGAAGTGAAAGATATTTTTATTATGTTGATTGTGGTTAGTTTCACAGAGGCGTATGTATATCAAAACTTCAGTAAGAGTGGTTTCTATGTGAAGAGGCATCCAGGATCACTGCTTTGATGAAAAAGTTTAGCCATTTGACAATGGGAGGAAGTCTAACCAGTTGTTATTATTACCTTGAAGTTCCTGGAACCCTTAGGGGTCCATGGATGTGCTACACAAGATTTGCAGGGAGAGAAGCAAGCAGTGCATGGACATATATACATTTTCCAGGGATGAAGGTCCATGGTTTTCATCAGATTCTTAAGTGGGGAGCTATGGGTCAAGAGAGCTTAAGAACTTTTACATAAATAAGCAGTCTCTCTGTTATAGAGGAAATGTTCAAAATTCCTCAATAAAGGTAACAGGATTTAGAAAATGAGTATAATTCAGGCACCATTTCTAACATAGCCATTTCAGACACTAAAATGGTTGAATACGAACTTGGACTTGAATGTTAAGGGTTTTTATATTAACCAGATTTATATAAGCCAGTGAAATAAATAAAATTATTAATTAGAATATTCAAATAGCCTAACTGTTTCCTAGCACTCAGTTTTTCATGTGTAGGAGACAAGTGACAAGAAAGGAAAGTATTATTCATTAGACAAAACGACTCCTTGGGAATGTTACAATGTCATGAGACTTCTGTGTCTCTGGTTCCTCTTGTGCAGAGTTACAGGTGGTCAGAAAGATGACTCTGAGGCATAATGTGGTCAAAGTCTTCAAAGATTAAACTGTCCAAAGCAGCAAGTTGGGCTGATGCATGTTAGAAAGACTGCACCAAGGGTGGAAATAAAAAAGCGGTTTCCAGTTAACTCTCAAAAGCTGAGAAGATTTAGTCTTTCACTTCCTAGCAGCATAAGCTGATCAAGGTTTTACAATAAAAAGGTCTATTTCCACAGTGTTCAGTAGCTCACAGGATTCTTCACTGTTTTTTCCAAATCTCATAATGGCCCTTTGGGGATAGATAGTTTTCAGATGAGGAGGGGATGCTTATTTAAGGATCCGAGGCTAAAGACTCATGGTGGTCTCAATGCCAAGAGAGGGAGCAATGGTTCCTAAAAACAGCAGCAGCAGCAGCAGCAACACAACGATGATTATTTCAACACAAACACCGTTTCTGAGGCACTTACTCCATGCCAGACACCGTGCTGTGCCCTTCTCTATCATTCCCGATAGGCAACTAGGGTGCCATCTCCTTCTGAAAGGGGAACAGGGGTTAGCATCCCACACTTTTAAAAAATGGGGAGCATTGGATGTGTGCTGAGAAACTGGGGTCTCATGTTTAATTACCAGTGTCCCCCTCAGATGCACATGTATGGCACAGAGTCTGCTGTAATTTTTCTTCTGAGCATTTCAAAACATATTAGGTGAGTAGAATCACAGCGCAACTGTGAGATCATTTTGTCCCTGGAATTCTCCCTTGTCAACCAGATTAGGCCTGCTTACCCTTGCCTGCTGTCTGGACATGGAATTCTCACAATAACAATGTAATAGCTAATGTTTATTGAGCACTTACTGTGTGTGTGACCAATAAGGTTGGCTATTTGGAAATGCAACAGTGAATGCACTTTGATTATATATATATATATATATATATTTTTTTTTTTTTTTTTTCTCACTAGAAAGTAGGTTTTTTTACTAGCTCTTTTTTTTTTTTTTTTTTTAGATGAAAAAACCCAAGACTTGGAGGGGTTCTTTGCCTTGCCCAATTTAGCAGAGCCAAGATTCTGATTCCAGGACCTTTGCTTTCTTCTTCTTTTTCTTCTTCTCCTTCTCCTCCTTCTGTATCTTCTCTTCCTCCTTTCCTCCATCTTTCCCCTTTTTCTTCTCTTTCTTTTTAACTTTGTGTTATGGTAAATGTTAAACATTTACAAAAGTAGACAGAATCGTATAACAAATCCCTGTGTACCCCTTGCCCACTTGAAACAAGTATGAATTCTTGGCCATGCTCATTTCATCTAGAGCTTCCTGCATCCCCCTCAACATTACCAATCTCAGGCATAGATTGTTTTGTCTGTGATTATTACAACATGAATCTGTAGTAGAAGTTTCCTTATCACATTTGCTGGTTCATCTCTGATTTCATCTGCAGCTGTGGCAAAATTTCTGTGGAGGTCAGTCTCTCTCTGACAGTGACAAAGTCACTTCTAAAATGTATGCTATGGGCATTTTCACTTTCTGACTCAGGGCCTTCTCTGAAATAGGGGGTGTTATCAGCTCATCCAATGGGGGATGGGAGCTGAGAGACAGTGTCCCAGACTCTCAACCTTCAGATGAACAATTCTGGGAGCATTCTGTGTCCTTCTCAGAGGTTTGCGTGGAATCAGACCTCCATCGTCCACTGCTTTGACTTCCATGCTGTAGCCTTTGATTGGCTTTTGCTCCTTCTCTGTCTTATTCTCCGTGGAACTTGATTCTTGCTTCCTGGGATCACCTCTCAAATAAACTACCTGAAACCAAGTACTTGTCTCAGGTTCTGCTTTTAGGAACAACCAAGCTGAATAAATATCTACATTAAAAAAAATTAGAGTTGAACCTCCACCTGCCACTCCCAGCCCCACTCCCAATATCATTATCATGGCATGGCAAAAATAATAATTTCTTAATATCAAATATCAAGTCAGTGTTAGTTGTATTATTAACATCATAACTTCAATTGGGGGTTTTCTTTTTTCTTTCTTTTCTTTTTTTTTTTTTTTTTGAGACGGAGTTTTGCTCTTGTTACCCAGGCTGGAGTGCAATGGCGCAATCTCGGCTCACCACAACCTCCGCCTCCTGGGTTCAGGCAATTCTCCTGCCTCAGCCTCCCGAGTAGCTGGGATTACAGGCACGCACCACCATGCCCAGCTAATTTTTTGTATTTTTTAGTAGGGTTTCACCATGTTGACCAGGATGGTCTCAATCTCTTGACCTCGTGATCCACCAGCCTCGGCCTCCCAAAGTGCTGGGATTACAGGCTTGAGCCACTGCACCCGGCCTTTTCTTTCTTTTTAAAAGACAGGTTCTCACCATTGCCCAGATTGGGGTGCAATGCAGCCTTGAACTCCTGGGTTCAAGTGATCAGCCCACCTCAGCCCTGTGAGTGGCTGGGACTATAGACATGTGCTACCACGTTCATTTAATTAAAAATTTTTTTTTGTAGAGATGGTGCTTCACTATATTGTCCAGGCTGGTCTTGAACACCTGGCCTCAAGTGTCCCTCCTGCCTCAGCCTCCCAAAGAGGTGGGATTATAGGCATGAACCACTGTACCTGGCCCCTAGTAGATTTTGATAGTAAAAAATCTACCTGATTTGATGAGATGTTTCAGGTTCATCTTATATATTTCATTCACTTGATCTTGAGTTAGCTCCAAGGAATCTTCATTTCTTTTATAGGGAAAGAATATTTTAATATTAAAGTCTAGGTCCCAGAGATGCTCAATATTTCTAGACTTTTCTATGTCTTAATTGCATACAATTGGGAAATTTGTTCTGTTTCATTTGTGTATTTGTTTCAAAATAAAATACATAACGAATTCATAGTAACACTTCTTTAAATCCAGCACTAAATGTCTATTTCACAACTGTATCTCCTTTCTCCCACATGGAGAATCCCAGTTTTCAAGGACACCTGGATTGAGAGAATTTGAAAATCATGTAGTTGTTTATTTGCTTTATCTTACAATACAAATACTAATCTTAAAATAAGAATATCAACATCATCACTGACTCTATAATAACTGTAAACAGTTTCAGATTTTTATTTTTATTTTTTGCATTTCTTATCCTGGGTTTTCTCTGAATATAGGAACCTGTGGTAGAAGGAAGCCATCTGTCTCACTAGTAAACATGTCTGTCATACACTGCCCTGTCCACTTGGAATTTAGGACCTTCTATCGACAGTAGTGACAACCCAGAGAAGCTTATTTTGATCTTGATCCAACTTTAGGTTCCGAACTTCAACTCTGTCTCACATTGAACCTAAGGAATTCACTTCAGTGTTGTGGCCTCTCTGCCCCTCTCCTGAAGTGACAACAGATGCCTAACTAAAAGAATTAACAAATTCCTTGTATCCGAAGGTGAGAGGACATTCTCCCATCATCTCTTAGTTCAGAGTATTGAGTCAGCCCTTGGAAAGAGAGACTCTTTAGTCTGAAAACAAGGTCCATGCCTCACACCATTATGCCCACTGTCCAGGCCCAACTTCTGGAATCAGAGAGTCTAGAAAAAGCCTCATCCATCAAGTGGCCAGACAGCTCCTTGCTGAGGTCTGTGCCACTATCATCTCTGGTCTTCCTGTCTTTCCTTTGGTCTCCAGGAACCAATAAGTTCTGCTGAAGTGGGTGAGATCCCAGAGCCAAAGAAGTGGGCACAGCCATTGGTCATCGGAACTGCTAGGAAGAAGGAAGTAGGAATCACATATAATTAGAAATACCTCAAGCATCTGACAAAGCACTGTGTGCCTGAGTGACTCAAGATGGCATGGGGCATGTGCCTAAACATCTCAACAGTTTTCTTATCCCTGCATGCCCTGGTATCCTGTTCTTCTCCTGATATGGTGTCACTTTGAGGGTCTCTGAGAAGCCCTGTGGAGGTTTATGCTCATGACTTGGGCATCCAACATGCATGAGGTGCTAAAAAATAATTGGGCTCCATTTGAAACATGACATTAGCTAGAGCACATAATGGAAGCAGGGCAAGGGAGGAAATAACTTTGAATTTAGGCACAAAAAGAATACAGGATTAGGATTTGACTTATCCTTCCCTTGTAGCTGGGCCAAGGGAAGGCCATGAGTGCATGCCAGGTGCCTGCAAATGCTCAGCGGTGGGCACAACTTCTCATATTCTGTGACATCCTCTGTTTCCTGGCCTGTTCCCATGGAACAAAGTCTTTTGTCCTGACTTTTCATCAGGTATGGTCTCTGGGTGACTATTGAAGTGATTAAATCACTTCCTTAACCCTGATATAGACAGAACTAAAGGACAGACTTGAATTTGCTGCCTTTCTTCTCCTCTCCTGCTTGTCCCTTTATCTTGTCCTGTATTAGCTCAAGAAGCCATGAGTCTCCAGCTGCCTGAAATAGAATTCCAGACTCTTCAGCCAGACACCTAGGACTGTCTTATCCTGACTGCCTATGAGTGCCCTGTATGATCCTCCCAGGCCAGCCAAATGGTGGGCCTGCCATCCTAAGATGCCCTGCTTACATTTTCTTCTGCCAGCACACCATGACCTGGGCAATGCTCCTTCAGAGCCTAGGTTTATACTTACCTTTTCCCAATCTACAAGGGTTTATGTCCCTCTCAATCACAATAGCAAAAGTCTACTCCATGCTCCCAGGACTCCCTCAGAACTTGTAGCCTATTGATATGTCTTGCTAACATTTCATGCATGTGTGTGTGCATGTGTGTAAGCAAGTGTATATCTTAACTCCCAACTGACTTACAAGCTCTCAAGGGTCAAAAGCCATTTATCATCCATCTTAGGAAAATCTTTGAAGTCACAAACACTATGTTTGTTTTATAACTGAATGTTAAGGAACTTTTCCTGTTGCTTGAGTGTTGACAGTTAGGATCTACAAATGAGGACAAAGTTCTGTACCCCAAATTTTGTGATGAGCCAAAAATATTTGGAAGGCAAGTGACTATCTGAGTTTTCAATAGTTCTTCTGCCTTTATCATTTCCCTCTATTATATATGAATTTATGTAGATCTGACAATTGGGTGTGGGCAGTAATGTGGGATAAGGAGAAGGACTGAAGGAAAATTATTTGAGTAGTGAATTAATAGCCTTTCCCATCTCGGTGGGGATGGAGAGGTCTGTGTTCCACCAGAAACATTCCTTAGATGAGGGTGGTTCCTATAAGAAGATGGAGGTAGTCATTGTATTTCCTTTCCTGGCTGGAGGTCTGATTAATTAGCACAATTGATGATCTACCACTTGTAGATGGGAAATGTGGAATAAATGGGAAATGTGGGTAGAGATGCAAGTGGGGAGATTAGCCTCAGCAGTGGGGCATGGCCAAGTATATGTGAGTTTCACATAAGTCAAGTAGACCTGGAAGGTTCCTGGGATTGAGCTATCTTGCTGGTACCTCCTGCTGGCTGATAGATGTGATGACACATGGCATAAGAGACTGGATATGAAACCATTACAAGGTTTAGGAAGGTGTTAAACTGGGGTGGATTTCCCCTGTACAGAGTGGAGGTCCCCTTCAAAGACCCAGTAAATTTACCCATAAGCTCCATTGGAGAGCCTTTCTTACTGAGGGTAAGACAGTCTAGGGAGGCAACAGCTGTGCCAGTAATGTGAAAAGTCTACTTCTATCTCCTTATTAGCACTTCCTGTTTGAGCACACCAGAGGAGAAAACATCCTAAAAAAAGAAGAAAAGGCAGAACATACTCCCTCCCTCTTCTGGCCATGGCTGGGTCTGAATCTGAGGAAGGGCAGAACGTGAAATGGGCATTCATTTGGAAATGAGATTGAGGATTTAAATTGAGATTAAGAAGGTATAGAGCATATCCAACATATAAATAGGGGACAAGAGAAAGATTTGAGAGGAAATCATTCAATACATCAATGGAAGAAAAATTATTTTATATTTGAACTCCACTGAGTACAGATAATTTAATAAACATGTTCTATTGATTACATGACTCTGATATAATTACAATGTACTGATCTTCTCTCCTCACCACCTGCCCCCAGCACTTAATTTCCTCATGGAATATAGAACTGGGGTAGTACTAGATTCCATTATATCACAAGGCAGAGGATTGTGATGACCGTAGGCTGAGCATCACTTGATGAGCATGACAATAGAGAGGACATTGAATGAAAATATGTCTTCAGGGTCATGACCTTAAGAAATTCTGTTCCATGAGGTTCAGGATGCCTCTTGTAGCATCTTTAAAGACTGTAGCAGAAGGATAGCAGGGGCGTTTGATGTATTTGGCTCTGGGCCCCAGTTCTGGCTTAATCAGATTTTCAAATATTTATTTTCGTGTTTTGGAAAAAAATACCTTTATGGTTAAAAATAATTAAAATTCATTGGCCTAACTTATCCCGTAGCCCAATGTGCACATCTTTGTTCCCATGGAACTGTCATCATTCAAAAGACCTTCAGTGAAAAAAAACAGTCAACTCATTATGCTAGGCTCTGGATACAAAGAAGGCAAAATTAGCAGGTTGATTTTTGGAGATTTTTTTTTTCCTGCCGATTACCTGAAGTTGCACAGGAAGTTCAGAGACAGAAGATTATAAAAATGTTTGGTACAGATCAATGATTCCATCCTCTACCCTTGATCTGCAACATGCACCCAGCTAGGAGACAGGGGGAAGGAAAGCAGGAATATTTCAAAGTATCCAGATGCTCCTAGATTCCTGTCTGTACACTGATAAGTAGTTGTATAAATAAATTGTCATCTCAACACATTGCATAATACCTAGAAGGAGCAAATAATCAATATTTGCCATATTTGGTACCAGATATGAGTTCTTGGAGGCTTTGGGGTTGCCTCAATGCTGCCCCAACTTTTTGTGTTCTCTCCTAACACTAAAAGTGCCTGTAGTAAAGCTGCTCTGCTTGATAATGGCAGGATTTCTTTTTGCTGCTTGAAATTTATAGCAGGAGAGATTGGAGGACATGGAAGACTTTATCAATTTAATTTCCCATGGAACAGTAGGCTTGCATGGGTGAGCAACAACCAGTCTTGAAAAGGATGAGCTTCAGATCATCAAAGGAAAAGTAAAATCCCCCAGCCATACATCTTGAGCTGTAAAATAAATGAGCTGAAAGGAAATAGAGAGCCTCTACTGGGAACCAGAAATATTGATTCATGAGTGTGATCTAAAAAAAAAAAAGAAAACAAAAAAGCGAACAATCCAATTTTCCCATTTGGCACTTGGTGGTTACCTTGCCAAGGAGTAGGCAACAGGGAATTCAGGATTTGGGAAAATGCACCATGAACTTGCCAACATTGTCTCGAATTCTTTCCTGTTTCTCCTTTCATTGCTTCATTTACAGAAATTCAGAAAATGTCCCGTATCTACTTTGCTGGGCTTTTCTTCCTCTTCCTTGCACTGAAGACTACATTTTCGTCACATTAACTCCTTGAAGTGTTCCTCACATTGTGCTGCAGTCTTGCTTGTCTCTGGGTCTTTGTTCCTGCTTTTCCTTCCTCCTGGAGCACCTGTCCTTACTTCTTACCTGGCTAGTTCCCCCTCATGCTTTAGGTTTTTTGCTCAGACATGATCCCCAGTGGGAAAATTTTCTTGCTAGGCTGGATTGGCTGTCCTTCTTGGCTCTCATCACAATGTTTCAACACAGTTGGACAAAGATCTGTTTAGGAGTCCACCTCCTTCTCAGGACTAAAGATTCTTGAGCACAGTCAGAGCCAAGTTTGGTGTTCTATGTGTCTGGTCAAATCTTGCACCTGAAGCAGGATGTGTTCAGTTCACAATATTTGAATGAAAGATGAATGATGAGATGAATGAGTGCATTTTAGTTTCAAAAAAGGCTTCCCTGGAAACAAAACCTGATGACTATGATTTAGCCATCTTCCTTGAACACTTGCCTATTGTCTTTTATACAATTCATCAGACAACTCCAGACAGCAGGTATTCAATGTCATCTGGTAAAGAGATGATGGTCAGATCTCACTTTTCTTCCCTGGATTTGTTAGACAACCAGTCTCCCTGCCTTCAGCTGTCACCCATAGTGATCTTTCCAATACAGTCATCTGGCCATGTCATGCACCAGCCTAGCATCCTTCCATGGCCCCTCACTTCCAGCTGATCTATGTCTCAATGCCTTAGCAAAGCATCCAAGTCTTTCTGTGCTTGGAAACCAAGTGGTCTTCCAAACCCCATTTAGTGCTATAGCCTTTCTGTATTAATCAGGGTTCACTAGGAAACAGAATTAGAGATTTATTATGAGAAATTGATTCACATGATTGTGGAGGTTGAGAAGTCCCATGATCTGCCATCTGCAAGCTGGAGACCCAGGCAAGCCAGTGCTATAATTCAGTCCAAGTCCAAAGGCCTAAGAGTCGGGAAGCCCGTGATGTAATCTCAGTCCAAAGACCAGGGAAGATGGGGATGTTCTGGCTCAAGGAGGAAGGCAGGGAGAAAAAAGGGCAAATTGCTCCTTCTTCCAGATTTTGTGCTAATGAAGCCTTCAGAAGGAGTAAGATGGAAAGGAGGAGAAGGGAGAGTGGAAAAAATAGATATTTACACAAATTTGGCTCTTTTTTATGATCTTAGACTTGGAATTGCAAGGTGGTCATATTAGGTTCATATTATGAAGAATATATGTGTTAGCTTTGTGAGATGGAGATACAGATACTGTTTTTAACTAGCTACCAAGGCCCAACTCAATTGTCACCTCCACCATGGCCATCTCTGATCATTCTAGCCTTTGTTTTGCTTGTTCTAGTCTGAATAAAATTGGCATCTCTAGCTTGAGCCCTTAATTGATGACTATCTTGAATTAGTGCCTTTTTTCATGTCTCTGCAGTGGGCTCTTTGCCCACTCTGGACAGATGTCCTGTCTTATGATAAATATAGCCTCACAGCAGATAGCACCAGGCTGGGCACCTCACTTAATGATTGGCTGATGCCAAAGCACATAGACACTCCTGGCCACAGTATTGTATATGTGGTTTCATTTGATTCTTTCAACAGCCTTCTGAAGGTAGATATTATTTTTTGGTTGAGAAAATTGAGAGCCAGAGAGGTTAAATCACCTGCCCAGGGTTAAATAGTTCATATCAGATAAAACTAGAAGCCTACCAGGATTTGGCCTGTGCTATTTCTCCTGTACCTCTGACTTGAAGAATGTGCTCCTGGCAGAGGAATACTCAGCGTCAGGCTCAGTTGCCATTGATGGTGGACGTGGAATTCTGCTTCTAAAACTATTTCCATTCTCAGGCCCATAATGTGATACTGCTTCAGACTGACTTCCAAGTATGAGCAGCAGGCGCTGCTTTACCTCAGAGACCATTAGGGGGTCATGAAGGGCAACTCTGGATCCCATATTTGCACCAAAGTATACTGGCTGAGAATAGAAGGAGGGTGTTTTTGCTCTTCTATGCTGTCTTCTGGGACACAGAGCAGCTGGGGGAAGAAACAGGGGAAGCAGGAAAGCAAGGAGTGTGATGTTCTCACCAGTGGTAGACCTGATGTCCCTTCAGTTCATCATGTGTGGCAGATTAGCATTCTAGAGCAAAAAAAATTGCGTGTCCTCCTTATTTAAGGAAAAACTCTTTATTTCCAGATATTTACATACATACATACATACATTTATATATGAATGAGAGAGTCTCACTCTGTCACCCAGACTGGAGTACAATGTGGCTCACTGCAACCTCCGTCTCCTGGGTTCCAGTGATTCTACCGCCTTAGCCTCCCAAGTATCTGGGACTACAGGCACCTACCATCATGCCTGGCTAATTTTTGTATTTTTATAGAGATGGGGTTTCACCATGTTGGCCAGGCTGGTCTTGAACTCCTGACTTCAGGTGATCTGCCCACCTCAGCCTCCAAAAGTATTGGGATTATAGGCATGAGCCACCGTGCCCAGCCCAAATATTTACATTTAAAAGTTCTTTCTTGATCAGAAAGAATATCATTATTTTTGATATGGTTAATATTTGTGTTAACTTGACTGAGCTAAGAGATGCCCAGATGGATGGTAAAACATTATTTCTGGGTGTGTCTGTGAGGGTGTTTCTGGAAGTGGTGGGCATTTGAATTGTTGGACTGAATAAAGAAGATCCACGCTTACCAATGTGGGCAGACATATTCCAATTCACCGAGGGCCTAGATAGAAAAAAAGAAGGAGAAAGGGCAAATTCTCTCTTTCTCTCCTTGAGCTGGAATATCCATCAGCTCCTACCCTCAGATGTCACTGCCCCTTGTTCTTGGACCTTTATTTATTTTGTTGTTGTTTTCTAAGTTTTTATTTTGAAGTAAGTCTAGACTTACAAATGTGCAAAAATGATAGAGAATTCCCTTACCCTCTTCACCCAGAATCTTCTAAGGACAATCTTATATAATCATAGCTTAATTATAGAAACCAGGAAATTAACCTTGATCCAATAGTATTAACTAATTCTTATTTAACCCTTGGCAGTCTTCTAACTAACATATTTTTCTTTTCTTTTTCAAGTTTTATTTTAGGTTCAGGGGTACAAGTGCAGGTTTGTTACGTAGGTAAACTTGTATCATGGGGGTTGTTTATATAGATTATCTCATCACCCAGGTATAAGTCCTAGGACCATTAGCGATGTATCCTGATCCTCTCCCTCCTCCCACCCACTGCCTTCCAAAAGGCCCTAATGTATGTTGTTCCCCTCAATGTGGGTCTTTAGATTTAGGTTGGGGGTTATATCATCAGTTCTCCTGGTTTTGAGACCTTCAGACTCCCTGAAGAACACTGACTAATATAGTGATTATTTTTACATTATTTATTTTTTCAACACAGAATTGTAAAGAAAAGAAAAGCTGCTTATATAGAAAGAGGCTAGAGAAAACACATGTTACTATGTCATTAGTGGTTATCTCTGCTAGAGAGGCTTTTATATTTTCAAATACCTGGGATCGGCCGGGCGCGGTGGCTCAAGCCTGTAATCCCAGCACTTTGGGAGGCAGAGGCGGGTGGATCATGAGGTCAACAGATCGAGACCATCCTGGTCAACATGGTGAAACCCTGTCTCTACTAAAAATACAAAAAATTAGCTGGGCATGGTGGCATGTGCCTGTAATCCCAGCTACTCGGGAGGCTGAGGCAGGAGAAGTGCCTGAACCCAGGAGGCGGAGGTTGCGGTGAGCCGAGATCGAGCCATTGCACTCCAGCCTGGGTAACAAGAGCGAAACTCTGTCTCAAAAAAAATAAAATAAAAAAATAAAATACCTGGGATTATGCTTTATTTGTATACAATTATGAAACTTGTTTTATTCATTTAGTACTTCATATACTTACTTCTTATGTCCTTACATATTCATTGTGAGCATAATTTTTGTTGACAGCATCACAAATACTTTATGGACATGCCATAATTTGCTCTCATTTCTTTTATATTAGACACTTAAATTGCTTACAGTGGTGCTGCACTGAGTGCCTAGTAGCTGTGATGGTTTTGCTCTCGTGGTGGTTACTGAGAGGTAACCCAATGTCAGTCATCCTAAGGCCATCTTGAAGAGTCACTGCCCAATGGCATTCTGAGTTTCTATGTATTTGTCATGCAATGATACCCTATGAGCTCTTGCAAAACTCCCCTGGGAGATCATTATAGCTGAACAATAGTCCATAAGGATTTCAAACATAGTCTTTGGCAAATTTTTGCTTTCAAGGAACCAGTCGTCCTTCTCCAACTAAGTTTTCTGAATTAATGCAGTTCTCCAGGCCTATGGGGAAATGAGATCTCTTATTTAATGATACGCCATTGCTCACATACTGCTGATTTCCACTTCACCTAACAGAGGTTTAATAATACTATTCTCCTGCTTTTGTGTGTTTTCTTGTGGATTGTTCTTGTGGAATAATGATGTTCACACCTCCAAGACAGTTACTATCCGAGCCTGAAATGGAGGCTGTATTATTGAAAACATTGCGATTATGTAATGGAATCAAACTTTCCTTTCTGGCAAAGTTTGTTGCCATCCGTTTGAATTCATTCAGTGCCTTATTCTTACCACTATCTCAGTAGAGTAGGCTGGTAAATTTATGGCTGTATTTTTATAAAATGAAATTCAGGCTGGATGCGGTGGCTTGTGCCTGTAATCTCAGTGCTTTGGGAGTCCGAAGCAGGCAGATCGCCTGAGGTCAGCAGTTTGAGATCAGCCTGGCCAACATGGTGAAACTCCATCTCTACTAATAATACAAAAATTATCTGGACGTGGTGGCAGGTGCCTGAAATCCCAGCCACTTGGGAGGCTGAGGCAGGAAAATCTCTTGAACCTGGGAGGTGGAGGTTGCAGTGAGCCAAGATCGTGCCATCACACTCCAGCCTGGGCTATAGAGTCAGACTCTGCCTTAAAACAACAACAAAAAAAGGGAAATTGAGACATGGAACAGAGGTGAAAAAGATTTTAAGGAGGCAGCTATGAAATGGTTCTGATTCATCGGAGGTGCCCATCCAGTTGGCTCTTTGATCTTGAGAGCAGCATGCCGGCATCCAAGATGTGTTCCTCTGGTTTCCTGGGCTTGCCTTCCTTGGAGAAGTACTACCTTCTCTGGTTGTTCTCTATGTCTCATAATCCCAAATGGAAATTATGAAACATTTAGAGCCCTTGGAGCCAGAGATGGGCCTCAGTACTAATAATACTATTGGTGAGGCAATAACAGCAACGACATGGATGCATTGCATTTTCTTAGACTCGTGGACCGCATCTCTGGAAAATTCTGCTATTCCTATTGCTCTGGATCGTATGGTGCAAATCAACCGAATGTTCTTGCTGTGCAGACACAGCTTCAAGACAGTTGTTTGTCATTGGTATGCTGCCACTAAGCCCCTTTGGCATGTAAATTCTGTATCTGCTTAAAGCAATGGCTTTTAATCGATTTTTGGATTATGGATCTCTTTGGGATTCAGTGGATCCTCTTTGAGGACATGGATGCTCTGGAAGAAGAAACTATATACCCCCACATTTCTTTACACCATTTCATGGAGCTTACATAGCCCCTGAAGCCAGGTTAAAGCAAAGCAAAACAAAACAGTAAAAACCTTTCTGAATAGGTCCAAATACTGTCTAGAAAAGAACACCAGGGTCCAGGAAAATAAGTGATTTATTTAATTCTATTTAGCATGATAGCAACAGAGTTGAGACTAGAATTCAAGTTACTAAATATTTTTTTCCAAATTTTAGTGACTTACTCTTTTAAGTGACATGTAACCAGGGATTATATTCAAAATATTGACCAGTCGGTATAGCTCAGGAACATGGCAGATCTAATGAATCCACTGATTATCTCTGTCCCTGGGGGTCCTTGCTTGGAATGCACATGTTCCCTGAGATATGAAAAGGCCTGGGAGATGGCCAAGACCGTAGCTCCAAGGGGCAGATTTCTAAGCACAACTGTGGCAGCTGATGTTGCTGGCAAGGCCGTGATCTGCCCGGGTCAGCAGCTTGCTTCTCCATCAACAGAAGGAGTGGGCATCCAAGCCCGAATCTAAAACGGGGCTCACTGGTGCTGACAGCCTGACCAGCAACCAGCCTGAGCTCAGGGATGATTCTTTGAATAATGTGCAGTGTAAGGTTTGCTGGGAGACAGAGCAATTAATTCGGCTTCCTAGGAAAAGACTTCAAATTAGGCAATTCAGTTTTGGGTATGGTTTAGACTACAGTCTCCAGAGAGCCCTATGCAGCAACATCAGCCTTAAGAATCCACCATGTGGACAATGCTGACAAGGTCTGTTGTGTGGTTTCCAGAATCAATTTCTTTGTGAAATGCTTCCCCTCAAGCAAGAATTCCCATCCTCATAGGGTCAGCAAACATTAACCCTGTGATGAGACCCAGAATTCATCTAATACAAATCTAATTCCATCTGTCATGCCCATCTGCCCCTTTCCCTCCATTTTATAGTTATGGAAACAGAATCTCAGGGAAGATAAGTCGTGAACTCAAGGTGCTGCAGATTTTGTGTTGAAACTCAGTTCTGGGGCTCCAAGCCCAGAGTTATTCATGACGTTACTTGGTTAATGCCTGTGATGGTTAACATTTAGTGTCTACTTGATTAGATTGAAGGATACAAAGAATTGTTCCTGGAAATGTCCTTGAGGGTGTTGCTAGAGGAGATTAACATTTGAATCAGTGGACTGGGAGAAGCAGAACCAACCTCATCTGGGAAGGCACCATCTAATCCACTGCCAGCATGGCAGAAGAAGGTGGAAGGAGTTGACCTGCTGAGTCTTCTGGCCTTAATCTTTCTCCCATGTGGGACACTTCCTTCCCTTCCTCCTGTCCTTGAGCATCAGACTCCAGGTTCTTTGGATTTTGGGCTCTTGGACTTTTACCGGTGGTTTGCCAGGGACTGTCAGGCCTTTGACCACAGACTAAAGGTTGTACTATTGGCTTCCCTACTTTGAAGTTTTGGGACTCAGATATCTATCTATCTATATCTATCTATATCTATCTATATATATATATCTGTATCCTGTGTGTGTGTGTGTGTGTGTGTGTGTATATATATATATATATATATATATATCCTATTCATATACATATATATATCCTATTAGTTCTGTCCCTCTAGAGAACCCTGACTAATACAGTGGGTCTTTTTAAAAATTCCATCTTTAAAAATATATTTTTGCAGCAACTTTCTAAAATATATTCTCTCCTATTCCTTTATATATTTTATAGCAAAGTGTATTAAAAGTCTTGAGTCAGAGCAGATTCAATGGGATTGTACCCTTGCAGGGAAGTCAACACTAGCTCCTTGAAAATATACCTTTTAAAGTGAATTTTCCTGATTTTGCAATGGGCAAAATTGTTTGGGGTTGCATGTAAGCAAAGGTCCTGTGCCCGGGGGACTTATCTCACCAATGCTGCAGAGGATCATTCTATGGCCACCGTAATTTGTCCAGTGATGCATGCAATTCTGAGGGATTCCAAAGTATTTTATTGTAGCATTTTATTGCCCTAACCTTTTCAAAATGGCAAAGGAAACATTTCCTGCACGCTAGTGTTTCTGAACACAAATATTAGCTTGGAGTGCTTTATTCTGTTTCCCCCTCCAAAGGAATGTTATTGAAATTTTGGAAACAGACATGAACAAGCCCTTCCCCAGTCCATTTACTGCAATTCCCAATTACCCCATGCTGTTTGTCTTTCTAGGACATTTTTGTGTTCAAGTTGAGCTCTGGAATAGGTAAAGTTCTCTGGGTTATGTCAACAGGATTATCACAAATCCTCTCTAATAGCTCTGCAGGGATTGGCATTTATCAAAGTACTGGTTTTAGCTGCCACATTCCCCATATTCAAGATATCTGCATATGAAAACTAGAGTTTATTTGCATATGGATTTAAACATGATGTGAATTTTCCTATAGCTTATGTTCCCCAAAGTAGAGACAAAAATGGGCTACCTTTTCTTCATACTTTTACTTTTATTCATGTTTTAAAATATAGCTCATTTTTAATTCATATTTTTATGATTATAAAAGTGGTATATATTCATTTAAAAAACTGGAAAATGATAAATAAGAACCACAACGTCTTCCACAATTTTACCACCAATTGCATTTTGCTGTGCTTACATTCCTTTTATTTCCCCCAGGAATGGTCTGCATGCAGTGTACAGATTTTATCCTTTTCTTTAACATGATAATATATGCCTTTTACAATGCTTTAAAGATAATGTTTATATACCATTTTAAGGGCTGCATAATATTCTGTAATGTGAGTACACCATAGTTAATCAGGAGCTAAGTGTTTCCTTTTGTTGTTTTTTCTGCTGTAGACATTACTGCTTTGAAGACTAGAAGTGGCATAACTAGCCCAAAAGGTTATTTTTTAAGGTTCTTGACATAAATGACTGGTTTATTCTCTAAGATAGTTGAACCAATTGACACTGTTACTAGGATGTTATGAGAATGTTTATTACATGCCAATTTTACCAGACCTGAGATATAGATACACACATATACCCATTCACACACATACATATGTGTACACATCTATATTTATTTCTTTTCAAATTTTGTAGACAAGAATCATCTCTCATTGTTATATAAATGTAAACATCTTTGATTACAATGGGGTCAGACTTTTTCCATATGATTTTTAACCAGCTGTATTTGTTTTTCTGTGAACTCTCTCTTCCAGTCATTTCATGGGTTGTTTTTTTAAGACTGAAGCTGAGCACCATGAGAACACCATTATACGCAGCTTGTTTGTCCATAAGACAACAGAACTTCAAAGCAAGGAAGTGTCTGTCTTTCTTCCAATCAAGTAGACTCTACCAGTCATCCGTAGAGATGCCTGAGCTTAGTTTTCCAATTTATGACTGTAGGGAATGGGTCTTAAATGAACCCCTACAGAAAAGCCAAATGTCCTGCTAGCCATGGGGTCTCCTTTGGAACAGCAGAAAGAATGCTCTGTCATTAGTCTGGAGGTCATTCTAAGAGGTGGGCAATCACAAGAGCTCATCTAGCACAGTGGTGGGCTTCTGCAAAGATCTCTCACCACAGATGCCTGTAATGAGAGGATTATGCCTGAGGCCTCAGTTTAATTGGTATCTTCCTCCTCCTTCTCTGCTCTCTTGGAAAAGCAAATCAACTTGGAACATTTAAATGGAGCTTTCTCTGAAGTCTCCTGCCTTGTGTTCTCTCTGAGAAATAAAAGCTCCATCTTGCAGGGCTTAAGTAACTGGAAATATTTGACACTTGGCATTTCCAGTTTCATGGAAAGGAATCAAAGAGAAATGAGGGTGGGAAGAGCTGGTGTTTGCAGCCTTCCCAGTTGTGTTTGTGTGCCTGCATGCGTGTTGCATGTGTTGCGTGTGTTCTTGGTTGACAGAGTTCAACTGCTCTGTAAAGAACCAAAGAGTGAAATTAGTCGATATGAAATTTTAGAAGGTTAATGTGATCATTTCATTAATTCCTTGCATTTTTTTTTAAAAAGGTGCCTTTCTGTACTTATATGGTGCCGAGACTTGAAACAGACTTTTACTGTCTTAAGAAAACAGATCTGAGAGAAGTCATTTACCAAGCTCTGAAGAGAAGTTGAACTATTGGTCTCTACATTTCTTTGCAAATCATATTTTGGATACTTTTAGACTTTATGACCCACCCTCAGAAGGAGACAGACTTTGATATGTTTTTCCATATGAGGATCTCATCTGCTTATAATTTGTTGCCTAGTCTCCTTGTAACCCGGGCTGTTGCGTATCTGGGATGGAGGCTGGGTTAGAGTACAATCTGTGCCTTGGTAGCAGCTTTTCCTCTTTATGAGCCTAGATTTAAGGTTTTCTTTATTAGTTCCACATGTAAACTGTGCCAGATACGGTCACTGTCTCTTTGTGACTCCAACCCAGAAGGGTATATTTTGGGGCTCTGTAAAGATTCCCATCTGATTTTAGTTTGAATTGACAGTCCACATAAAAATAAATTGAGATGTCCACTTACCAGCAGGAAGTTCTGGGAACTGGAATCCCATAAAGAGCTTAGATCACAGGGCCAGGTCAAAACAAGAAATGAATCTGTGTGTACTTACAGCTAGAGGTCACCAAAATTATGTGTGTGGGTGGTTTTTTTTATGGGATAGAGGGAA
This sequence comes from Callithrix jacchus, assembly GCF_049354715.1. Taxonomy (NCBI): domain Eukaryota; kingdom Metazoa; phylum Chordata; class Mammalia; order Primates; family Cebidae; genus Callithrix; species Callithrix jacchus. The sequence goes on from NC_133513.1 coordinate 104,392,521, forward strand.
GGTAACTGAAAAACAAGATACACACAAAAAATTATAATCCTAGTATTTCCTTTTGAGAGTGGAATAAATTTGGAAAAATTCATTCACTCGTTCATTTATTTGACAAGTGCTTATTGAGTGCCCTGATGCACCAGCCTGCAATTGTGCCTGGCACTAACAGTAGTGAGACAAGATGGTGTGTGTTTTGTCAGGGCTCAGGGTTCACTGCAGAGGTCACAGGTTAAAGTAGGTGCTAAGAGAAAAAAAATAAGCAGGCAAAGAGACACCTAGAGAGCTTGAATCCTGAAGAGAGGGCATGTTCTCAGGCTGCAGGGATGTATATTTGTTTTCCATTTTGTATCACAAATTGTGTTACCACAAACTTAGTGGCTCAAAACAAGACCAGTTCTGGAGGTCACAAGTCCTAAAATGGGCGAGCAGCCTACATTTCTTTGAGATGTTCTTGGGGAGAATCAGTTCCTTGCCTTTTCTAGCTTCTAGAGGCTGCCTGCATTCCTTGGCTCAAGTCCACTTCCCAACTGCAAAGCCAGCAGCACAGTATCTTGTAATCTCTCTCTCTCTTTGTCCCTGTACTTCCCTTGTCACACTGCCTTTTGTCATGCAGGGACTCTCATGATTATATTGTGCCCATCTGACTAGATTATCCCACCTCAAGATCTTTAATTACATCTTCAAAGTCTCTTTCGTCATATAAGGAGCATATTCACAGGTTCTGGGGGGGACTGCCAAACAGGCCATAGTATAATAGCAAGGAAATTAGATATTTCGGATCATAATATAGATTATCCTTTATGTTTGTTTGTATTTGGTATAAGGACAAAGGGAGAAGAGGACAGTGATTCCTCTCAAGCACCATCTTGGTGTTCCTTCCCCTCCAAGACCAGAATGCACATGGATGGTTATTTCCAATACAATCACAGACAGTGGAATTACAAATAAATGGACGTAAGGCTGGGGGACCCCTAATTTAGGGGAACTGCCATGGGAAATATATATAGTCAATGAAAGTGCAGTCTCAGGCTCACATTAATAAGCCCACATTAATTAGTTTCCTCATGGAGGAAGGCACCATGTTGACTGAGGCAAGATGGGCATCTCCTCTGAAGGATTGCTTTAGGGCTTACTCTGTTAGTTCTGAGGTTGAGGGGCAGGACAGTGAGCTAATTAGGTCTCCTGTCACCAGGTCTATGAAGAAGTATCTCCTATCACCCTACCCCACTGGACACACATATGTACCAACACAAACATAGGCATACTCACCAGCATACACATGCATACACAGACACACACTTTGACATTTATGTACGTATACATGGTGATCTTTCCCCTAAAAATATTTTAAATTAATATACTTAATAAAGTGAATGTTTTTGAGCAGTTTTAGATGTACAGGAAAGTTTAGCAGCAAGTATAAAGAGTTCCAATACACTCCCTCATCCCCCACGATTTCCCCTTCCTCTTAACATCTTGCGTTTGTTAAAATTGATGAGGCAATATTAATATATTATTATTAAGTAAAGTCTATAGTTTACATTAAAATTCACTCTTCATGTGATACATTTTGTATATTTGTGACAAATGTGTAATGATATGTAGCTGCAATTACAGTATCACACAGGATAGTTTTACTGACCTAAAAATTTCCTGTGCTTTACCCCCATCATTTAAAATGTGTCTCTTCTGGGAAATTCAGTAAAGTTTTGAGCACCTTTTCACTAATTAACGTGTAGCTCCTCCCAGACTCTATAGTCTAGTGTTTTTGAGTGTTCTGTGCCTTATCATGCTTCCATATAAGAATAGTTTAAGCTTGTAGCAGAAGCTTTTACTTCTTTTATCAGAATTACCAAAAGCTTTGAATTGCAAAGGATTTCTTTTCTGTCCTGAGGTCAGTGGCATATTGAGCCTGCTCATACTGACCTGTGAGAGCCCACTATATGCATTTCTTTCCAACTCTGAGTTCAGAGGTGTCCTGTTCCTAGTCTCAGATCAGTCATGGTAGAAGTATTTATATCATGGAAATCAGCAAATGCTACAAATCAGGGTTTATTTTTCCCTACAGAGAGCCAGCCAAATGTTTAATAATTAATATTAAATATTTCCAGACTCTTTCTGGAGTTCTCCCTTTGTCTGCTTCTTCATGGCTGGGAAATAGCAAAACTAAAGCATTCGCCTGGGATTCAGAGATGGAAGCCATAGGCCAGGTCAACTCAGTGGTCTGTGTCCTTGCTGAGTTTGTAGAGAAGAACCGTCTTGCAAACCCTGGACTATTCACCTATGGGTAGATTAACTATATTGTTCAAGCTGTTGTATTGTGAGAGCTTTTTGTTACAGCAGCTTATCCTGTACCCATGAATACAGCCAGCTAATTGCTTGCCTGTTGACTTTTGCTCACCATTCACTCACCTGCTCCTCCTCAGATTTAGAATGATAATGTACATATAAGATGCATCTCTTCTTACTTTTTACAATCCATTTTCTAAATAGAAGCTAGAATGACCTTTTAAAACACTAATCAGATCACTAATTAAAACCTTAAAATGTTCCAGTGGCTTCTCATTGAACTTAAAATAAAGCCCAGATTCTATACCAAGTTCAAGCCCCTCTTTGCTCTGCTAGTCTCCTCTTATGTCTTTTTCCCTCTCACCTACCAGGTTCCAGTGATGCTGGTCTTCCCTCTGTTTCTGGTACCACTGAAATTCCTTGCCTGTGGCACCTTGCACTTGCCATTTCCTCTGCTAGGAATTATGGCTGACTCTTTATCATCTAGGTACCACCTCTTCCCTGAGCCACCAATCTCAAGGGGCCTTTCTCACTGCTTTTTATTTTCTATTTCTTTATAGTGCAATAAAGCATTTGTCATCACTCAAAAGGATTTTGTTATTGATTGGATTCCTCATTTATAATCTGCCCCTCCTCAGCCAGATCATAAGATCTGTGAAGGGCCTTCTGTCTATTGTATCTACTTTTAAGTACCATGTGTATACTGGTAGGCAACTACCGTAGATGCTCAATAAATATTTGCCAAGTGAATACATGATTATCCAACAGAACAGTATCAGCCTTGACTCCGTCCTCAAAGAGCTTAGAATCTATCTCCTGGTGACTTTGAAGCCAGGCTGTCAGCAATATTAGGGCAATTTCACATGACACATTCTGTGACACAGTCTGCAGGGACAAACTTCACTTTACAAAGCAAGAATTAATTACAATACCAAAGTAACACTATTTATGTAAATTAACTGAATTTAACTTAACTTCCAACTAGACTGGTCCACTCACTAGCCCACCCTCCCTTTTTAAGGAATTTTTCATTTCATGAGAAGGTGAATTGAAAAAAAGTTATTCATATTTTCATAAAGTTTATTAGAAACCAGGGTTGATTCTGCAGCTACTTATATTGCGGTGGGGAAGGAGAGTGGAGGACAATGACTTTTCTGAGCTGATCTGTAGCCTGACTCAGTTGACTTTTTCTAAGTGTCAACTTCGTTGGCGAAGCTGAAGAAGTTGTCTTGCTTTCATCAGCGTGAAAGGGAAGCTCATCAGCTGGAAGGCGAAACTTCTGGCAGCTGCTTCCCCAAAAATCCCTCTTCCCTCCCTTGACTTGCACTGAAACATTCAAGTCCAGGCTTTGAAAAGATTGACATGTCTTTAGAAATCTTTGCACTGTCTTTATTCCAGGGCTACTGCCAGTCTCTGGCACTCTCGGCTCAGACTTGCAAAGAATCCTCCTACTCTCTGAATCAATGGTGCCTTTTCCATTAGTGTGTAGATACCCACAAAATATGCAGAGAAGATGTCTTCTGCTATGTTGATTTCCCTCATTCTCTCTACTCAGGAAAGGGAGAATATCCCCAGCCCCATTTCAAGCTGTCATCATGAGCAGTAGTGGAGGAGTAGATTTGCCAGACGGCTGTCAGCGCTGACACTGGGCAGTGTCAGCAGTGGGCCCGAGCTACCGTTGGTGGAGTGACTTTTCTCTTGCTGAACTCCTGGGTTCCCTCCTACTGTTCTGAACCAATGACACAAGCTCTAGGAAACAGGTAAGTTACTCATCAGCCACTGCTTCTTTTAGCAAATGGTGAGAATGAGCAAGATCTCTCTTTTTAAGGCTTACCTGAACCCACTCATGGAAATTGGGGTAGGTGTATAGGGTTTGTTTCAAGGTGATTGTACTCAGGGAGGAGTTTTCTGTGAGCAACACTGGAAATTTGGTTTCTCTCCTTCATTACCATAGACGGTCTCTCTATAGACCATCTCCCTCAATGACAAACTGTCAATAGGCTCTCATGATAGAAAACACAGAATGGGAGAGTCCATTGATTAAAAACTTTGAAATAAGTGCTCTAACTTTGGACATTCCTATTTATGATTTATGTTACTGTTTGCCGTGGAAAACAGTAATTGAAAAACCACAACGGAGCTTTATAGATTTTTCAACATTTTAGACAGAAATCCACTCTGCCTCCATTATTCCAAGTCAAAAACTGCAAACACTTGGTATATGGGTTCACTTCCTATGCCTCTGCCACAGCAGACATTGCTGAATGATCACAGCATTCTTTCTTGTTGAGCTGAGATACAGTGGGAGAATCCCTCTGAACACAGTGTTCTCAGCAGCCACTATAATCGATCAGAAGTGTCATATGAAATGAAACCCATTTGCCATCCCTGTTCTAAGTTAATGAGGCCTTACTGTATGTGTGTAAGCCCAGGTGTCACCTGGGATGGCCTCAGCCAATATGCTCTATATGTTCTCATTTTCTAAATTTCAATTCCAGACTCACCTTTGTGGGGACACAGACTCCTGCCCAAAGTGAATAAACTATCCTGTTTTTCTCTCACCATTGTTTCTCTCTGGGGTCACTAAAGTGTGGACCAAAGGGGCAGCTGCAAAACCTTGCTGGGAGCAGCAACTCTTTCTGTGGCCTTTAAAAGTCAAGTCCTTACAGGAAACCAGTGCTCCCAAAGACAAGTACATTGGAGGCTAAATCTAGCTCGGGCATCCTTGATGAATTTGTGGTGCACAGATCTGACCTTGAGCCATTTTCTGAAACATTTCAGAGAACTGTACCAGTGTTACAGTGAATTACAAGGAAGACCTGGCTTCTGAAATTAGCCAAAGGCCAATTAAGGTTTCTTGGGGTTCTTTCCGACTGCAGTGTCATTATAAATGACTCTGGTGCAGTGGAGGGCTGACATTTTCTAAGCCAGTATCACATTTTGGGCGTGATTAAAATCTTCATCTCAGTCACCTGCCTGACCAACTGCCAGTAGCCATGAAACAAAAGGATTACAGTCAATTTACATCATTAACAAAATGACTTGAAACACTATCAGTTTAGTCTCAGTGGGGCTTAATCTGATTTTCAGCAAGGAAGAAGGGATACACAATTAAAGGAAAGAGGAAAGGCAGAAAAGAAATTCAAATGAGAATTTTCTTTGAAGCCTAGGGCTCTTCTGGTTTGTTCATTTCGGTAAGGATTTACTGAGTGCCTGTTGAGCCCTTATCACTACAGTAGACCCTGAAAGGGGACAGAGGAAGGAGAAAACACTCATAATGCCTGTCCTTGAAATCTGTAGGATAATAGGGGAGAAATACCATATACCGAGAAAGCAGGCAGAGAATTAGGAAATTTGCACCAGCAGGAATTTCTTCAACATCCTTTAAGTGCCTGGCGCTGTTGAAGAAGGAGAAGAAGAAAAATGAAAAATCATAGTTGATATTTAAATGACTCTTAGCACGCGCTTCTCATTAAGACTTTTGCACATGTTGACTCAGCCTTCACAACAACTCTGTGATGTGCATTCCATGATTATCGCCATTTTTCAGATCAGGGAACTGAGGCCCAAAGAAGCAACGAAACTTGCCGAGGGTCACACAAATCAACAAGAGGAGCTGGGATTTGCACACGGTGAGTCCGGCCATAGAACCTGAGATCATAGCCATGATTCTATGTTGTCTTTCAAGGCCATGGGGTAGTTGAGGATTTACATTCTCCCTGGGAATATCAGTTAAGCTAGAGGCAGGATGAAAAAATGGAGGCAAGATGATGGTGTCAGGAAGTGGGAGGGGCCTGGGCTAAACTTTGGGCATGGATGTATATGGGGTAGAAAAGGTTCCAGACCAGCAGAAGAGCAGGAGCAGAGGTGAGTGAGATCATGACTGCATTTAGAGGCTATGAGGTTGTAGCTGTGCAAGGAAGAGGACTCATTCAATCAGAGGCTGTGTTCATGCAGGGACAGGGAATATGGCATTGGGGACAGAACAATGACTTGGAAGCGAACAGATCTCGGTTTAAAATTTGACTGTAACACATGCTCCCTGAGTGATCTTGAGCAAGTTACCTAAGCTCTGTTGACCAATTTCCCCAAAAGGAAAAATAGGAAGAATGGCTATGGAAGAATAGGAAGAATATTGCACCTTGTAAAGAATTCATCTATTTATTTATTCAAAAATATTCATTGGCTCACGCCTGTAATCCCAGCACTTTGGGAGGCCAAGGTGGGCGGATCATGAGGTCAGGAGATCGAGACCATCCTGGCCAACGTGCTGAAACCTGTCTCTACTAAAAATACAAAAATTAGCTGGGCGTCGTGGTGTGTGACTGTAATTTTAGCTATTCGGGAGGCTGAGGCAGGAGAATTGCTTAAACCAGGGAGTTGGAGGTTGCCGTGAGCAGAGATCCTGTCACTGCACTCCAGCCTGCTGACAGAGTGAGACTTTATCTCAAAAAAAAAAAAAAAAATTCATTAAGTGCCATTTGTGTGTCACGTGCTGCCCTAGATATTGAAACAATGAACAAGAGTCACATGGTCACTGCCTTCCTAGTGTTTGCATTCCAGCTAGTAAGGCAAACTAACAAGCAGAAAAAAAATCCAGATTATGAGAGGGGTTTTGGAGAAAAACTCGGAAGGCACATGGAATCAATGCCTTTACAGTGTCTAGGACAATGTTTAGCATGTAGGAGGCAAACTTTTTACATGATAGTAGGTAGCGCCATTTTGGAATTCAAAGCATGAGAGGAAACCATGGTGTCAGATACCTTTGCTATCCACTCAGAAGGCATTATTCCTTTCCCCCTTCTTCCTTGCTTAAATATATTTAGTCCGGATTCACCTTCTAGCATAGGAAACTGTCCCTACTTCTTTCAAAGCGCATGGCAGCCAATCATGGTAATCCCATTTGCCTTGCCAGGAACTGGTTTAGGGGAAGTCATATAATTCAGGTCTGACAGAGAAGATGTGAGGATGTGAGGGGAATTCTACAAAGGAGAATTCTGGATAAGCGTTTTTCACTCCAAAACCAATCAGCCAAACAAAAGGCACTTAGGGAAAATGGACTCTTCTCTCTCCAGCTGACACTTGCATATGACTGTCAAAAATCTTGTATGTAGTTTTCTTAGGGCCATAAAGGTGCCTACCTGGAAGTCAAGCTAGCATGCTGAGTGCGACAGCAAAGACTGGTGGAAAGAATGTGAGTTGGCGATGCTGGTTTGCACACCGAATTAGTCCCCTTGGAAACACTCCATCGTACATCCCATGTCAGGTAAGATATAGAACATGGTGGTACTTACTGTTGAAGTCATTGGGGTTAGATTTTCTATTATTGGCAGCCAAGAAATCCTGACAAATAGAGGCATAATCTGGGAACACTGAGAGATCATAGGACCAGGGTTTGGTTCTTCCTAAGCGTTGTTAATAGGAGAGGAAGAGTATGACTTGTATTGATGTGCAGCTTTGGAAGATCATACCCATATTAACAGAAAAAATCCTTAAAGGAGTGAAGTCCTTCCTATTTCCATGGCTTGTATGAGTGTCTTCTGAGGACTCCACTCCTCAAATGTGGGCATGCTTACCCTGGGGGACTCCCACAGGCATTGTGCTGAGGGTACTGGAAGTCCCAACTGGATGCCATATGTTTCCAAAGGGCCATTTTCTACCGAAATGTGGGGATGCAGCTTCATGAGTTGACTGTATGGATTTTCACTGCTTTTTTCTCAGTGCCCAGAACAATTCCCAACCCAGAGTAGGGACTCAGATATCTGCGGAATTGATAAATAAGTGGATTGAAATAAGCATGAATATATTCTAGAATTACATAAGTATAACATGAATTTTAAAAATCCAAACAGGTGAGCACACTAGGATGTGTTTTTATATTTTCTACCACAAATAGCACTTGGGAAAATGTTTAAGGAGCTGTCTCTTAGGAATATTCAAACCAACTTTAATTTAAGCTTCACCATTTATTGTTAGAACCATTTTCTAGTGCTGTTTCCTGGATCATGTTCCTATGCAGATAGCCCCCAGATCTCCAGGCCAACCACAGCTCTGAATGTGAGGAAATACCTGAGCACTTTCTTCCCTTGTCCTTTTCAATAATGCAAACCTGCATCTTTAGTCAAGGATAACTAGAAGGAAATAGGATCTTGAAGGGCATGGTTGGGTGGCCTTTGCTACTGCTATTTTTCTCACCGGATTAGGTTTCCTCTTGCTGGTGGAATCTCTCCCTATCTTTCAAAGCCTGGTTGGGAGCCCACTCAACTTTTCCTCACTTCCCAGGCCAGAGAGAGCTAACTCTTAAATCTCCTAATCTGCATGGTATATTATCTATCTATCATTGGGCATTAAACTATCAAACAATAGCACAGGACAAAACCAGATGGAGCCTACATTCTTCTTCCCCAACAGGATATTTACTCTTAGAGGCAGGAGCTAGGTCCGTTGTTTTTTTGTATTTCCTATTGTACTTATAATGTCTTTGGGTCGAGTCCTGGTTGTGTCATTTTCCAGCATATTCAAAGAACTTTCTGTTTTATAAGGTTATTGTAAATATTAAAGAGATAAAAAGTTTGAAGAGGCTTTTATAATATCTAGTTTGCACTCAAAGATTACTCTGCTGTTATTAGTATGTGGCAAGTGCCTAATTCTTGTTTGAGGATTTATCAAATCATGCATTCTCTGATTGCTGAGACAGACTCAACTCTCTTGTCTTATGGAGATAGCAGTGCTCCTACTACATTTCAAACATGGAGTTTTCAAACCCTGCTCTAAAACTGTTAGGGAGGAGAAACCAGTGGTTTTAGGGAGATGGAAATCCTTAGTGAATCTGGGCCAGGCTCTGTGCTCTCTGGCCACCACCTCTTGGCTTGACAGGAGCCCCAGGAGGTACAGAATTGTCAGAGGCTGTTGGGGGCAGCAAGGCCTGTACCATGAGCAGTGTTCTCTGGAAGGTGAGATAGTCAGTGATGGGCACTCAAGGACCTCACAGAAGGTCGTGCAATGAAGAAGTCTGAGAACCATCAGCTCTCCAGAGGGAAGTGGCTGACACTCCACAGCCAATTCCTTCACCCACTCTGTGATATTGGTCCTGTCTCACCATGAGAATGTTACCGGAAGAATGGGGCGGGAGACGCATGCTTGTTAACACTCTGCTGGCCCCACGAGGCATAAACAAAACTACTGAGATGCCAACAACCAAAAAAGTCATCGAGTCTTTGCTCACTTCTCCAGCCTGAGTCCTTGGTCACGGGGGCTGACCCCCAACGTATTGTCCACTTCTGAAGTCCAGTCACAACCCAAGGCTACCTAGAACACAGGGGTGGTGATAAACTGGTGGAGCTGGGTGATTCTTCAAAGGCCATTGACAACACCCTCCTCATTACAAAGATGGAGAAATTGAGGCCCATAGAAGAGAAGGGACTTGTGCAAATCACATGGCCCACAGATGTTAAATTCAGACCTGATTCTTTCTCTTACATTGTTTCCAATCCTAAATGTAGTAAAAGCCTACCTTCACTCTGGAAGACAGAAAACGGCCTCTGATCACAGAAGTGGATTTTATGTAACCAACACAAGAAAAATAGAACATTTTAGTGTGTATTTGGCCTGGATTTAAAACGATCTTAGATCATGGAGGGAGGGATGGGTTAACTCATATTGTTTTCCTGTCCTAAGCCCTTTGCAGCTATTTTGTAACCCAAGAAGTTTATAAACCTGCACATTTAATGCTCTTTTGTGGAATGTGGTTTTCACAAAAATGTGGGCCAGAAAGAGGTTCACCACGGAGGGTTTCATCAACGCTGTGAAAAAGGATAATAACAGGGTTGGCACTCTATAGTGCTCACTGCACCACAACCTGCTATAGGTCCACCATGAACTCATTCAGTACTCACGACAATTCTAGCTATTCAGCTTATAAATAAGGAAACTGAGGCATAGGGAGGCTAAGTAATGCGCTCAGGATCACCCAGCTTGTAAGCGGGAGCGCTGGGATGTAGGTTTAGCCGGTCTGACTCCAGTGCCCAGGCTTTCAAGCTGGTTGCAGCCAGTGGTGCTTTAGAACAGCCTGCACTGTTATTTATTTATTTATTAAATCATTGATTAAAAACTCTGTCTCCCTTTCCCAAAAGGCTAGAGGTGGAAAAGGCCTTTTAGGAAAGACATGACTCTGCCGGGCAGGAAAGAGGCTCACAGGGTCCCTCCCCTCCCATTGAGCTGTGGTCATTAAAACCCCATCTCCCCTTCAGGAGGTAATTGCCTGCTCCTTCACCACACTCTCAGAGGCTCATCTCCACATGCTGAGGTCAATACCGGATTGAGTTTTCATATTCCCTTGGGGTAAAACTTGCAGACTCTCAGTTGTGCAATGAGAAATAGTCATTTGATCTTTCTCAACTCTGTATGAATCTTATGAACTGGTCTGCAGAAACCACTCACATCATAAGAATAAAAAAGAGGGATCCTACTCCTCCACCTCCTCCACAGAGGGAGAGTTAGAAGGCTGGAATAATTCATCAAGACCCCACATACCTTCCCTGCCATACAACACACACACACACACACCAGTACTTCACTCTGCCAGAGAAACATTTGTGTTGCTTCTGATTATGTGCCTTTGATTAATTTCTAAAGAAAGGATCAGCTTTGCTAGAGACTATGTTGTGTTTCCTCTAAATCAGGGCAAATAACATTACTTCTCCAAATGTTGCTATTAGAGTAAGATTTATATTTACCTAGAGAGGCTTCTCCTGAGAGACCTGCAATGAGAAGTTTATGCTACAGACAGAATAATCTGCCGTGCTGAAATGTGATTTTCTGCAGAAGGCTGTTTGGGGTTTGGATAAATGAGAAAGATAAACATGATGACTCCAGGTGGTTTTCAGTAATGTGATTATCACTGGGGAATAGATATTCTCTCTCTCTCTCTCTCTCTCTCTCTCTCTCTCTCTCTCTCTCTCTCTCTCTCTCTCTCTCTCTCTCTCTGTGTGTGTGGGTGGGTGGGTGTTTGTGTGTCTGTCTGTCTCCCACCTTCATCACTTGTGAATGAGCCAAAACCAAAATATTCCAAAATAGAGGACTGACTTGGTAAAGGTATGGCATATGCCACCGTCTGCACCTTTGTCCTTGCACATGTCCCTGGTAACACATGCACTTTCTTGCACACACATGTCTGCACATTCATGCACATGTGTACACAGGGCAAATACAGGCACATGTACACAGTGGCATCTGGACCACAGCTTGGGCAGCCTGGTGGGCAGAGGAACAAAACATTTCCTGCCATAGTCAGCTCTTCTCTACCACCAGGTAGAACACATGAGACCAGAGAAACTACTAATGTACTGTCAGGAAAAAATCTTTCTCACAAGATAAAGCTGTGAAATTCAGACAAAGTAAAAGTAAATTTGGCTTTAAAGCCCCTAGGTGCTCTGAGTTTTGCTATCACGGTTTCAGGCTTGGAAAAAAGAGTATTTCATGGGTGTGGTGGCTTTATATTACTCCTGTGCTTTGTAGTTTAGAGTCGGAACTCGAAAGAGGACTCAGGAGTTCTTGATTCAGGCTTGGCCTTTCATTTGTTTAACATTTATGAAGCTCTCGCTCATGTACAAGGTTGTTCTGGGCCTCTGAGAGGAATTAGACATAGTTCTGGCTCAAGAAGTGTTCACAGCATGACCCCAACAAGACTGAACACAAGCTTGGAGAGTGAGACATCGAATGGGAAGCACATGGGGAAGCTGTTGGAAAGGAAGTGTTTTCTCTGACTGCGGAATGAAGGATGGCTACTGTGGATCTAGTCTTTGAGTTAGATCTAGTACCATGGAGGAGAGATAAGATTTGAACAGAAAGTGATGGGGGAGGAAGAATATTTCTGACCAGAGAACAGTATAATTAAAGGTAGAGGGAGAGAAAACTAGAGGATGTGGTTGGGAGATGATGAGTGGGCTATTCTAGTACATGTGAGGATGCAGAAGAGAAGAAAGTAGGTAGAAAATCAGACGTTTCCTTTTTAATTTTTTTGTTTCAATTGTTTTTGGGGTAGAGGTGGATTTTGGTTACTTGAATAAGTTCTTTAGTGGTGATTTATGAGATATCAGTGCTCCTGTCACCCAAGCAGTGTACACTGTACCCAATATGTAGTCTTTTTTCCCTCACCCCCTGTATCAGTCCATTATAGTACTGCTATAAAGACAAGTACCTGAGACTGGGTAACGTATAAACAAAACAGGCTGAATCGACTCCGTTCTATATGGCTGGTTGGGGGTTGCCTCAGGAAACTTACAATTGTGGTGGAAGGTAAAGAGGAAGAAGCCACCTTCTTCACAAGGCAGCAGGAGAGAGACAGAGCATGCAGGGGAGACTGCCACTTTTAATCCATCAGACCTTATGATAACCCCCTCACTATCACAAGAACACCATGGGAGAAATTGCCCCCATGATTCAATCACCTCACACCGAAACCCTCCCTCCACATGTTAGGATTACAATTCAAGATGAGATTTTGGTGGGGACATGGAGTCAAACCATATCACCCTTTTCCCAAGCTTCCACCTTGAGTCTCCAAAGTCCATTATATTCTTCTTATGCATTTGCATCCTCATAGCTCACTCCCACTTATAAGTGAGAACATACAATATTTGGTTTTTCATTCCCGAGTTACTTCACTTAGAATAATGGCCTCTAGCTCCTCCATGTTGCTGCAGAAGACATTAATTTGTTCCTTTTTATGGCTCAGTAGTATTCCATGGGGTATTCATACCCCATTTTCTTTGTCCACTTGTTGGTTGATGGTACTTAGTCAGGTTGATTCCACATCTTTGCAATTGTGAATTGTGTTGCTGTAAACATGCGTGTGCCTGTGTCTTTTTCATATAATGACTTCTTTTCCTTTGGATAAATACCCAGTAGTGGAACTGCTGGATAAAGTAGTGCTTCTTTTAGTTCTTCAAGGTATCTCCATACTGTTTTCCATAATGGTTGATAAAATATATTTTCCAAGTTCTGTTTTCTCTTTGTCTTCGACCCTTTCCATAGGTCCAAAGTGGTCATGCATCAGCTGCTGAGCTGAAACTCTTTGCAGGTAGCAATCACTCTCACTAAGTAAGGATAGACAAGGGCTCTGCTCAGGACAAGATAATAAGCAGAGGCTTCTGGAAGGTGTCTGGGGAGGAGATATGTCCTCTATCTTCCTGCCTACTGCCTTGGCCTTTGCCTTTTCCTTAGCCTGATGTTTTTTTCTTTTTCCCATCACAATTTCTCTAAACCATACTCCTACTCTAAGAGCCAACTTAAATGAAAGTTTTACTGGAAATTTTTGCTTAATGTTCTCAGCCAGAAACAACCACTCCTTTTCCCGGAAACTTGAAATTCTGTGTTCCTGTGGGATGTTGATGGGATTCTCCTATAAACAGTGGAAAACCCCAAATGATTAGCTCTGCCCCCGCTCCGAATTCTGTTTGGTCTCTGTGTGTCTATTCCTGTAAAAAGTTCTTATTATGGATCTTAAGTCAACTGCCAAACTTGGGCTTAATAAGCAAAAAATGTATTTTAAAAGAGAAGATTACAGGGTCAAACACTGCCACTCTGAACTGTGAATCTGCTCTGTTGCAAATGTGGCCAAAAGGATGAGAGCGTGACTGTGTTATTCCAGCTCCTCTAATTAGGGATCTGGGAAGGAACGATCTTTGCTAAAACTCTGAGTCCTTCAGGGATGTTTTGAGAACGGGGCAAACCACCTGGAATACAAGAAGTTCTCGAGGCCCCTTATCAATGGAGCAGAAGGCAGAGCATCAAGAGCTCATCCAACTTGTTCAAAACCAAACTCACTGCCTTCCTCTTCCCCAAACTGGGCTTCTTCTCTTGTGTCGGTCATTGCAGTCAACATTTACTCTACTCCATAGCTGTGCAACTCATAAAATCTAGACAGCATCTTTGGCCTTCTTCTCTGTCTCACTATTTCCAATCTATTATCAACTCTTGTGATTTTATGCACATCATTCAAATCCATCCCCTCCCTTCCACCTTTTCCTCCACCATCCTAACCAAGCAATTATCATCTACTTTCTGGATAATTGCAGCAGCCTCATACTGTTTTGCCTTCCTCATGTCTGCTCCCTCCATTTCAGTTAGATAGACATGAGATCTACAGCTCAGTCTTCAAGTGACTGCCTAAAGGCTTCAGGGACTCCCTGCTCTACTCAGCCAGGGTCCAATCACACCGGCATGGTAGGTCATGGCAAGGAACTGGAAGCTATTTGACTTCTTCAGCTTCATCTTCCCGGACTCTCTGTCTCTCTGAACTTCAAATGTTATGGCCTTTCTATTCCAGGGTTTAAATATGGCATGGTCTTTCTTTCCTCTGGACACTACGGATTGTACAGATTGCCTTTCCCTCTGTCTAGAAAGTGCATCCTCCTCTTTTCAACCCCTAAGTCGTCCTTTAGTTTTCAGCTTAATTGTCACTTTTTTTTTTTAGAGAAGTTTTCCTTTATCTTTCTAGATCATGTCCTTCTCTTATAGGCTCTGAAGTACCCCCGTGCTTCTTTTTAGCAATCTTATGACACTTGATTAGACATTAAGGAACAACAAAAATGTACCTTTTCTACTAGACTGAAACTCTGTCAGGAACTTAAGGCACATAACTGATTTTTCATTATGACATTTCTGGGACATAGCACAGCTCTTGGCACCTGATAGGTATTCAATGAACATTTAACATGAATGAATGAAATAGTTTATAAACAGATGAACCTGATAATTATAAACAAGGACCAAATACATGTGGTCCCTGAGAGAGAATTTCTTTTGAAGCTACTAATGGGCTACTCCCTGTTCTTATTTCCTTTTCTTTAGATATTTTCAAGATAGCAGAATGTGACTGCTGAAAAGAACATGCAAGGAATATGCTCCAGTTTAGGGAGGGGATGTGGTCATCTTTTGGGAACAAATCCCTCCTTGGATATTAGGAGCTGGACATCCTATGGCTTCCTTCAGACTAACCTCTTGTCTCAGACAGTCTTCCCATATTTATATCAATAAACCCTGAAAGAGTGAGGTCAAGCTTTCATTGTTATGAGCTTCTAGATTTTGCATTCGAAGTAGCCTCCTAACTGGTCTTCATGGTTTCAGTTTACCAAAATGCCAACCACCTAGACACTATTGTCATTTGCATCCTCCTCAAGCAGAATGTCACTTTCTTACACAAAACCCAGCAGTGCCCCTCTACCTACAGATGGAGCCTAAGTGATGTGACAAAGGGCAAGTCAATCTTGTCCCTCAAATTGAAAATGATCTTGAAGGCACTCCCCAGCTTCATTGCTATGGCTCTAACTCCTGGTTGTGACTCTGAGATCTCTTTCTGGCATCCTCTCACTTTTCTAAGCCATCTCTGATTCTTGACACACACCCACTGATCTGGTGAGTCTGTTCTCTCTTCCAGTCCTCCAGCTTCCCCTGTTCATCTCTCTCTGGTAGGATTGTCAAGACACTATTTAAATCCCAGAACTTCCTAGGCGTATTCTCTCTTTAAAGGCTGTCAAGCCTCTGTATTAGTTAGGCTAGGCCAAGACATGCTACAGTAACAAATTTGTCTGAAATTGCAATGGGTTAACACACAATAAAAATAGATTTTTCTCATAATAGATATCTAGTACAAGTCAGCAGGAAGGTTTTATTCTCAAAGAAACTAAGGAGCCAAGGCTGACAATGTCTTTATTATCTGGAATATTTCTAGGGGAAAGGACACTTAGAAAGTTCATATGTACTTCTCCTGTTTTGGCTAAAAAGTACTGTCAGTTACCTCCACTCACAGCTCATTCTCCAAAACTAATCACATGGCTCTGCCCAAGTGCAAGGAAGTAAAGGGGCACAGGCAGCATCTGTGTAGTCCGTGAGCAGCAAATGACTAACAAAGCAAGTCAGACATTAGTGCATGCAAGATTCCCAGTAAAGGTCTGCTCATAGTGGTATATGATGCCAATAGATTTTCTTTCTGTTCTGAATACATACAGTATTTTATATCTGGAGATCTTATTAATACATGGGAGTCCAAACTTTGACCTTACTTTGCTATTAGTTCTCTGTTTGTCTTGCTTCCTTTAACAGATGATAAATGCCCTTAAAATAGGGGCCTTTCCAATATTAATAGATAACTTCCCCAAGCAGCAGGGACAGAAGAAAAAACCTCTTGATATTAGTGGAGCTTTGTCTCTGGAAAGTCACATGCTCTTTGGCAAATTTTTTAACCTCTGGTGATAGGATAAACTTGAACTTCAGAACAAGGGCACAATGGCCGGGCACGGTGGCTCACGCCTGTAATCTCAGCACTTTGGGAGGCCGAGGCGGGTGGATCACGAGGTCAACAGATCGAGACCATCCTGGTCAACATGGTGAAACCCCGTCTCTACTAAAAATACAAAAACTTAGCGTGTGCCTGTAATCCCAGCTACTCGGGAGGCTGAGGCAGGAGAATTGCCTGAACCCAGGAGGCGGAGGTTGCGGTGAGCCGAGATCGCGCCATTGCACTCCAGCCTGGGTAACAAGAGCGAAACTCCGTCTCAAAAAAAAAAAAACAGAACAAGGGCACAAGACCTCTTTAAATACGAACCTAGTTACTGACTGTATGTGCCGCTTTGGAAAACTACATATTATCTCTTGAAATCTGTTTTCTCATCTGCACAATGAAGGTAATACTATCTCTACTTTGTATGGCTGTTGTAAAAGTAAATAAAGTGTGCAAACTGCTTTGCACAGTGCTTTGCACAGGTTGAACACTCAATAAGTGTTTGTTAGCTGCTGGTGGCTGTTCTCCGAACCCTGATTTCCCTAAGTGGGAAGCAGGCCTATTAAATGATAAATCCTGCCACACCTTGGTGTCCTTTGGGACTAAAGCAGAATAAGCAGAAGGTAAAAGGACGTTGTAAACTGTAAAGTGCTACACAATATTAGATGTTTTTATTATGATTAGACAACATATAAAAGGAGCAAACATGGATATGCGTTGAGGAGTTAAATATAAATGTCCAAACAAGAGGCTTTTCTAAGTACTTAGCACAAGATATATGCCCCCACCCCGACCCCTATGAATGCTCTCATTTGCATTTCATGTGGAAAGTGCCCAGCACACTTCCTGGCCCACCCAGGGATGTCTCTCCTAGTGGGCTGAAGTTCTCTCCATGGCCTGGGAAGCTACGCAGCTCCCTCTCTCTTGTCCCCATTCATCTCTTCTTGCCTCCCTGTGCTGGTGGTAGTTGAACCAGTAGCCCTGCTATTAGCTTGGTTGCATTAGTATCACTAGAGACAAACTGTGAAAGGGGAAATGATCTGTTATTGCTTTGGCCCAACTCATTTTTCACTTGAAGACAGGGCAGAGTGAAGCACATTGCTCTTTGATGTCTTTATTTTCCTGTCAATAAAAATCTTGTTAGCTACCTGGCTGAGCAGGGTTTAACATTGGCATGCTCATTTGGCCAGTCCTTTAACCCTTGTTGGGTGTGAAGAGTCGAAGTGCTGAATCCTTCAAGATCAGAGTGATGCAGTGAACAGTCCAGAGCCAGTGATTCAATTTGGAATTATGTCCTGTAACTTATTGGACAAACATTCACCACTTGACTTACAAGGAACGCTGCGGAATGTAGAGAAGCATTGGAGGTGGCTGTAAATGATGTAACAGGAGGAGTGTGGTCAAGACTGTGTTTTCTGGAGTCAGATTGTCCAGATGTGACACTTGACTGTCAACTTATGGCATTCTGTACCTATTGATGCTGCAGTTTCCCAGTTTCCTCAGATTGTTAAAAGAATGACTAGAGTCCTTGGCATAGTGCTTGCAAAGAAGTAAGTATGGTTTTAGCATAGCATTGATAATGATTATTCAAGATGCACTGAGGATTATAAAGCACATACTGTGTGCCAGGAACTGTTTTTGAAGGCTTGAAATGCATGAGGGAAGAAAAAATTCCTGTTCTCTTGGAGCTTATACAATGAGGATGACAATAATAATGATGATGATGATCATGATGATGATGACATTGAAGACAGTCCCTGCCACCTGGAGTTTAATGTCCAGTGGGGGAAATGAAGCAATTCCTCATGCTGCCACGGCCTTATCTTGTGATGGTTGTGGCCCAGTACACTTCTCCTACTGTACTGTGAGATCCTGGAAGATAAAAAGAATGCTGTTTTCATTTCTGGGTCTCTACTGCCTGGTTTTTGAGGTGTATTAATGGGTGTTTTATCTGAACTTTTCAACCCTCTGATAGGGTACTACCTATCACGGGTGAGGAAGATGGACCATGAAGGCCCCATTAAACTAGAGAAAATATGCTAGGGGTATGGTAAGGCAGACCTCATTCATTTATTCACCCATTCATTCAGACATTTCGTGAGCACCCAGGAGTGGGCAGAAACCATGTAAAACATTGTGAAGGACACTGAGATACATGAGGTAGGGTTCCTGGTCACACTTTAGCAGAGCCAGGGAAACCCATCAGTGGCTATTACCCTAAGGTTATTGGGCAGCACCTTGTGCCTCCATTTCCAGTCTTCATTCCCTTTTACTGCAATGGAGATGCTCCTTAGGGAGAAATGGAGGAGCTGCTACTGCTAGAAATGTGTTTTGACAGAGAACACCCTGTTGGAACACAGACCAAGGAAAACTGAGGGGAACTGTTCTGTCTTCTTCCATCTGACTGCAAATACTGATAATGACAGTATTAGCAGCATCAATATTTCTAGAGATGAAACTCAATTACATGAACAACTGGCCTATAATTCAGTGAGAAACGTTCCACCCTTGCATCAATGCCTTCTACAGTAGATGCTTTGAGAGTTTGTTATGAATGACAAGTGAGTGCTGAGGTTGCAGTGATTCAAGGACTAGCTGTATCACCACCGTCAACTTCTGGTGTCCTTTTGTCAGAGTCTTGCTGTGAAAGGTAGCGTGAGGTTTCTGGGATGGAGATGACTTCAGGAATGATGAGTATGTGGGGAAAAGGAGGAGGAGAGTGACACTGTGACTTTTATAGTGCTGTCTATTCTGTAAACAATTTTTGTTTTTGGTTTCCCAAACAACCCAGTAATGTAGCAGAAGAGGTGTGTACCTCTTAACTTCCATTTTCTCATCTGTAAAAATGGGACAAGAGACTTGCCCAAGGTCTCAAAACTGGCAAGCGTCAGGAAGGAGCCAAAAACCCAAGTTTTGTGTGTTTCCCACAATATCAGCCAGCTTACTATTTGTGACATAGACTTAGGAAACTTCTGGATGAGTGGATGGTTTCTCTAGAACACTAGTTCCTCAGAATGTCAAAAGTACTGCAAACATATACGAAGTTGTTTCTGTCAAGTGAATCAGAGCACTGTTGGAATGAGGAAGTTGAATAGGCTTCCCTACTGGCAAGAAAACTCTTCAGTGCCTTTCACAGGCTCACCTAAGTCACTCCTTGTGACTGTTTAAGACATGGAGAGAGGATACAATAACTTCTTGAGACTTTAGGCATTCTTTTTGCATGGATCACTGATATGGTTTGGCTCTGTGTCCCCACCCAAATCTCACCTTGAATTGTAATAAACTGTCCTGGGAAGGACCCAGTAGGAGGCAATTGAACCACAAGGGTCTGTTTTTCCTGTGTAAACCCATGGGTGATCTCATGACAGTGAATAAATCTCATGAGATCTGATGGTTTTATAAAGGGAAGTTCCCCTGCACATACTCTTTTGCTTGCCACCATATAAGACATGCCTTTGCTCTTCCTCCATCTTCCACCATGATTATGAGGCCTCCCCAGCCACATGGAATTGTGAGTCCATTAACTTTTTTTTTTTTTTTTTGAGACAGCATCTCACTCCATCACCAGGCACCAGGCTGGAGTGCAGTGGCGCAAACTTGGCTCACTGTAACTTCTGCCTCCTGGGTTCAAGCAATTATCCTGCCTCAGCCTCCCAAGTAGCTGGGACTACAGGTGTGCACCACCATGCCTAGCTATTTTTTTTTTGTATTTTTAGTAGAGACAGGGTCATTAACCCTCTTTTATTTATAAATTACCCAGTCTTGGGTATGTCTTTATTAGCACCATGAGAATAGATTACCTTGTAAGAACTTGTTTTCTTGGAAATATACTTGGGGAAATCTATAGTTTTCTTTTTTAGTTCCCTCTTATAGCCTCAGGAAGATGCCTCTCTTGTCCAAAGAAGACTTGGGGAAGATGGCAACCCAGTGATTGGCAGCATGTTTAATTTCAGCCACAGCCATGGTCACACCTGACCCTCAGTTCTTACACAGGTCTGTTCATTTAAGGCCTAATATCCTAGTAGAGAGGGGCTGACCTGCAGATAGGGAGGTTCTGCCACCGCCCATCATTGTGACCTTAGGCAAGTCATGTTCCTCTCTGGACCTCAGATTCCTCTCCTGTAAAGGGAAGGGTATGGATAAGAATAATTCCCAAGGTCCATTCTATTAAAATCATCCTCACATCAGTAGTTCTCACACAGATGCATAAAATACAGCAGGCACCTTGTTAAGAGGCATAGTCCTGGGTCCTATCCACAGAGATTGCAATTTAGTAGATTTGGAGTGAGGACTGGGACCTGTATTTGTAACCATCATGCCAGGAGATTTTGTGGAGAAAGTCTGTTTACACCAATACCCGAAAAGATTTATTCAGACACAGTGAGGGCCACATGGAGACCCCTGGACATGTGACAGATTGGGGCACTTAGCTTTACACAGCAGCTGATTGCAGGTGTGCACATCCAGCCTATGGTCTGCCTCCTTGGGAAGATGGCCATTCTCTAGCCCAAAGCTGCTGCTTAAGTGGGCTTTGTTCTCTTTTGATCCACCTGTAGTTGTTAATTATTCACTAACAGCCCTCTTGAGAGTTAAGGGAAGAATTTCTTTGTTTATCTAACAATACATCACTTATTACAAGGCATTAAGAAAACCCCATAGACTGTATCACACATTCAGCTGTGGACTACCACCACAGTGGTGAAATCCATTTACAATCTGCTTACATGCTGTTTTGAAATGTTGGGTTTTAGAAAAGAAGTTGGCCTTTTTAGAAAATTTTTTTGCTAAACTGAGAGTTACATAATTCTAAGCTCTGTTTGGAGGCAAGCTGCCAAAAGGTTTGTGGCTGAAAGAACAATTGTTTTCCAATTTCACTTCAAACGAGACATAGCTAAGGAACTTAAAAATTAAGATTTTCAAGTGAACATAAATTACTTTGGTAATCAAACATTAGTTTTGTTTCGTTTTGCTTTAAAGTTTAGGGAGATGAAGTAGGACTGAGAATATGAGGGTGTTGAAACCCCTTTCCCACAGGGCAAACTGGCAAAGGAAGCTCTGACTATGAAAAGCTCTTGGTGGAGATTCCCACTCCTGACACCAAGATGTTTCTCCTAAGCCAGTTTTTATAGCTCCCAGACGGAGAAGCAATAGAAACAAGCAAAGGGTAGACAGGTCTGTGCTTCTTAGTTTCTTGTGTTTATTTTTTAGGTACTTGTGTTCCTGTTGTACATATATTTTTTTACCTTCTTTTTCCTATAACATTATAACACAAGTGCTTACTCAAGTGATATAGGTCCTTGTAACATAATGAGTATATAAGGGTTTTGTTGTTTCCCGTCATGCAAATACCAAATGTCCTTTAACCGCTGTTGTGCTATTGCAAAACCATTTTGGTTGTTACCAGTTTTTTTCTTTTATGAAAAAAAATATTGTGATGAATTCTCAATGCATGAAGATTTTTCTGTATTTAGAATCCTAGGAGAGATTCTAATGTAGATTGAGTTCTGGCACCTCAGCTGTGTAAATTGCCCTCAATTTTTCTTCACTTTCTCAAAATGTGAGGAACAGATTTTGAAGCCAAGCTAGTCTGAAGTCACATCCTAGGAGGGGTTTGACTTCAAAGTAAAGATTTATGAAAAGGAAAAAATTCTAACAAGTCTATACATAGTATCATAATGCTATTTTATATTTATTTATAATTTAAATTATATTTATAATATCAAATAATTGATAATATGTATGGTTTAATAATAAGATTATAAATTATGTTCTATATGCTTAATTTCTTTAATCTGTGTATTATCTTTTCATTTGTTTATTACAAAGTATCTTAGATGAAAGAGTTACCTGAATGTTTGCTAGAAAGTCTAATTCATGGTGATAACAGTGATATGTTTCATTATAGTCAACTTATACATTAGATTTGAAAGTATTTTAAAACAAGTAATTTTCTATGTTTTCATTATTACCCATTAGGAGAGTATTTAGTTATTTTGATCATTGTTCAGACAGAAGATCCAAAGTACCGCCTGGTGGAGAGACTTCACAGGGCTAAGTAGAGGCAGTACTGATACTTTGGGCCATGTTTTCCTGATTTGCAGACCTATGGTGAATGGGAATGCTTTATCACAACAAAGTAGACTAGTCTTTATTCTTTAATTTATCCCTGTGTGGAATAAACAACACAGTGATGATACCTAGGAGAAGGTCAGCGTCTAGCTGCTGATAGTAAAGAGATGAAAAAAAATTCTCTGTTCTCAAGAAGCTGCCATTGTAATGGGAGAAACATAAGTGTAAATGGCTTCCCTTCACTCCGATTATGTATAACTCTATTATAGCAGTTAATATTGAGGGTACCTGGGGGGATGTCAGGGAAGGCTTCAGCAAGGCAGAGAAATTCGAGTTATCCTTGAAGGAAAAATACAGGTTTGTAAGCCAGGAAATAATGTGTGTTTTGGGGGAAGACATTCAAAGTGGAGGGTCCAGGGGCATAAACTGAGAAACGTAAGAGGGCATGGGCTCTTCTGGGATGGTGATGTAAATTCAGGGCCACTGAGTCCTAAGGCTTGGAAGGTGGGTGAATGGAAGACAAGGCAAAGAAAGGTGAGACACTTCAGGGCTTGTGGGAAATTCTTAAGTGCTCAGTGAAGAGAGTCAAGACAAGTTTGCAAGTTACATGGAGTGTGTGTGTGTGTGTGTGTGTGTGTGTGTGAGAGAGAGAGAGAGAGAGAGAGAGAGAGAGAGAGAGAGGAGAAAAAGAAAAGGAGAGCTAAAGATTGAACATTTGTATCACCCTAAAATTCATCTGTTGAAATCCTAATCTCCAGTGTAATGGTATTTGGAGGTGGGGCCATGGGAATTGATTAGGTCTTAAAGGTGGAGTCCTCATTGATGGGGTTAGTGTCCCTATAGAAGAGACCCCATAGAGATGCCTTGCCCATTTCTCACTGTGTGAAGACACAGAAAAAATGAACCAGGAAGCAGATTCTTTCCAGACACCATATCTGCCAGCTCCTTATTCTCAGACTTGCCAGACTTCAAAATTGTGAGGAATAACTTGGTTTTGTTTATAGGCCAATCTGTGGTATTCTGTTATAGACACTGAGTTGGACTAAAACTGATAGAAACAAAGAGATACAGAGGGAGGAGAATAGGTTTTGGCAAATGACCTTAATTGTGGATGCGTGTGAACAGTGTCCTGGAGGAGGTTGGTCTTTGTAGCTGGGAAATCACTCATGAGGCCAGTGCCAGGGGTGAGGTGGAAGCTAGAGATTTAATGTAAGGTAGGGAAAGCTGGGATGGAGAGAAAAAGGCTGATATAAGAGACTCATAATACAATTGAGCATCTATTAAATGCAAGGAGTAAGAAAGATGCTGCAACTAAGGATAACTTCAAGATTTTTAGTTGGGAAAAGGGTGAAAAAAAAGATCTGGAAGAGATAGGAAACAAGCGGTTGGAGAGAATGAGGATAAAAAAAATGAGTTCTGTCTGGGACGCATTATGTCTGCAGTGTTTGCAGGGAACCCAGAGAGAGGTGTGGCAGCTGGAGATGTGAGCTGAGATGTCAGGGAAGGAGAGGGGTGTTTGGAAATTGTCTCAAACATAGCTTGTATAGGTGAAGATGTGGAATGGGCAGGGTCCTCCAGAGAGGACAGGCAGAAGGAAATAAGAAAAGAGGAAGAAGTCACACCTGGGAAAGGCTCGCATTTATTACAAGGGATCTAGTAAAGGAGGCTAAGAAGGAATGGGAGAAGAGGCAAGAAGTGGCAGTGATTTGGAAAGAAAAGGAGGTGAATCTGTTGTTTGCCTCATTAAAGATTTTTGCTAAGGAGAGGGTGGCTGGATAAGTTATCATCCAACTGGGACTCTTGTCCAGGCAAATGCCACGCTGGACAGAACGCAGGGACTGTGGCAGTAACCCCAGTCTGTCTCCAACAAACAAGGGTGTGTGGCCATCTACTTGCCATAATGTCAGGCTGAGGTAGACAATGTTGTCCTGGGGAAAGTGGCTCAGGAGAGCTGCCAGGGGATGTGGCATTTTTCATTTCCTGAAGCAGGTTAAGAGAGAGAGAAGAAAGAAGGAAAGAACATAAATGCAAATGTTCACTGGCTTGAAACTCCATTTTCCTGAAATAATTTTATTCCTTTTTTTTTTTTCTAAAGATGGAATTTCGCTCTGTCACTGAGGCTGGAGTACAATGGCGCTATCTTGGCTCACTGCAACTTCCGCCTCCCGGGTTCAAGCAATTCTCCTGCCTCAGCCGCCCGAGTAGCTGGGATTACAGGTATTCTTTCACCGACTATACAAGGGGGTGGTATCTGATTGGGGAAAACTTTCCTTTGTTCTCCTGTTTCTGGGAGGGACTTCTGTCATGGACGCTTGCAGCTTCTCTCCCCACAGGAGGAGATACTGAAGATGAACACTTTTTCCAGTTGGTGGGGTGCAAACGGTTTGCACATCCATCAGCCCACTGTTCTTTTCCCAGGTAGTTTAAGGCAAGAGAGCTCCTGTTTCCTTTTGCTTACCTCTTCCTATTTTGGAAGTGGTCTGATCCACACTGTCCTCTTCTTTGTTGCCAAGAGGGACCTTAAGAGGAAGGTAAGTGGCTAAAATTGTCTGCCGATTTTGCCTGAATCTGATGTAGTCCTTGAAAAAGTAAAATATTAGGGATTACATTTGGCTGTACGTCCATGCTGCACTCCCAAATCCAGATGTAATAGCTATTAAGCTAATGTTGACAATACCCTCCCTCAACCTGACTCGTGTCTACTTCTTATTTGATTCAAATTTTTGTTTGGAGGAAGAGTAAAGCATGATGTATTGTTGTGTTCAAATCCCAACATATACCCATTTTATGTATGAAGGCATCTGTGAACTCCATTTGTAAACGACAGAGCAGGGATTAAACCAGAGTGCAAATCCAAAGACCAAATCCAGACTGCTTGTCCTCCCCCTGTCCCCTACCATGCTACCTCTTCAGGCTGAAACTATACTGACAAAAAAAAAAAATTCACTTAGTTCAAGTATGTGATTCCAGTTACAATGGGGTATGGGTTCACTTAAGCCACTTTTGATGTCCTGCTTGCTCCCAGGCTATCAGTACAGGAAACACTCTCCATTCTGTTCCCATGAGGTGGATTCTAAGATTGCCCTCTCATCCTTCCTGCTGGGATAGAACTGAAAATTAGTACAGCAAATACACTTCTTTTTCCCCAAAGAGTTCACTTTTTTTTGCGTGACTTCAGCTTTCCTAATGAGGAACAGGAAAAGGGTCCAATTTCTCTGTGGGACCATTCAAGCCCTTTCCCAGGACAGGGTGATCCTTGGGAAACTCATGAGAATTTTTCTGCAGGTTCCACTGTGCTCTGGGATACAGAGAATTTTTGACTTTTCTTTCCTTGGTCTTACTCGTCCTAACCATCACCCAACACTGACTCCCTGACTCTACCCCAGCAAGGTCATGTGTGTGAGAATGCCTTGCGTTTGTGGAGAGTGAGTTTATCTTCAAAGCATGACTGTATTACTTCATTTACTCCTCATTATGCTCTGCTGGTTTATTTTCCCAAATGGGGAAACTGAGGTGAGAAGTGTTCAAGGCTAACTGGGAATAGATAGCAAGTAAGCTACTATTAAATACGGGTTTGGGTTTCCTGATTCTGATGCTCTTTACACCATAATAGTAGGTGTATTTTTTAAGACTAAACTCCAATCTCTAAAACAGGAAAAAAAAAAGTAGGGGTGACTTGGAAAATGTGGGAACTGAGAGGTTCTCCTATTCCGTTTCCCCTTTACTTCCTGTGTAATATGGTTTGGCTGTGTCCCCACCCAAATCTCATCTTGAATTGCAACTCTTACAATTCCCATGTGTCATGGGAGGAAGGAACCTGGTGGGAAGTGATTGAATTATGGGGGCAGGTGATTGAATTATGGGGGCAGGTCTGAGTCTTATAAGATCTGATGATTTTTAACAACAGGAGTTTCCCTGCCTAAGCTCTTTCTTTGTCTGCCACCATCCATGTAAGATGTGACTTGCTCCTCCTTGCCTTTCTCTTTCTGCCATGATTATGAGGCCTCCCAAACCATGTGGAACTGTAAGTCTGATAAACCTCTTTCCTTTTTAAATTGCTCATTCTTGGGCATGTCTTTATCAGCAACATGAAAAGGGACTAATTCGGTAAATTGGTACCAGTAGAATGGGCAGTGCTGAAAACATACCTGAAAATGTGAAAGCAACTTTGGAACTGGGTGAAAGGCAGAGGTTGGAACAGTTTGAAGGGCTCAGAAGAAGACAGGAAAATGTGGGAAAGTGTGCAACTTCCTAGAGACTTGTTGAATGGCTTTGACAAAAATGCTGATAGTGATAGGAACAACAAGGTCCAGGCCGAAGTGATCTCAGATGGAGATAGATGGAGATGAGGAACTTGTTGGGAACAAGAGCAAAAGTGACTTGTTTTGTTTTAGCGAAGAGACGCAGGATTTTGTCCCTGCCCTAGAGATTTGTGGAAATTTGAACTTGAGAAAGATGATTTAGGGTATCTGGTGGAAGAAATTTCTAAGCAAGAAAGCATTCAGATTTGACTTGGGTGTTGTCAAAGGCATTCAGTTTTCTAAGGGAAGCAGAGCATAAACCTTTGGAAAATTTGGAGCCTGGCAATGCAATAGAAAAGAAAATCCAATTTTCTGAGGAGAAATTCAACCTGGCTGCAGAAATTTGCATCAGTAACGAGGAGCTGAATGTTAATCAGCAAGACAATGGGGGAAAATATCTCCAGGGCATGTCAGAGGTCTTCAAGGCAGCCCCTCCCATCATAGGTGCGGAGGCCTACGAGAAAAAAATGGTTTCATGGGCCAGGCCCAGGGTCCCCATTGCTGTATGTAGTCTAGTGACTTGGTGCCCTGTGTCCTAGCCATTTCAGACATGACTGAAAGGGGCCAAGGTACAGCTTAGGCCACAATTTCAGAGGGTACAAGCCCCAAGACTTGGCAGCTTCCATGTGGTGGTGAGCCTGTAGGTACACAGAAGTAAAAAATTGAGGTTTGGAAACTTCTCTCTAGATTTCAGATCATGTATGAAAACATCTGGATGTCCAGGCAGAAGTTTGCTGCAGGGGTGGGGCTCTCATGGAGAACCTCTGCTAGGGCAGTGCAGAAGAGAAATGTGGGCTAGGGGCCTCCACACAGAGTCCCTACTGGAGTACTGCCTAGTGGAGTTGTGAGAAGAGGGTTACCATCCTTCAGGCCCCAGAATGGTAGATTCTCTGAAAGCTTGTACTGTGTACCTGGAAAAGCCTCAGACACTCAACACTAGCCCATGAAAGCAGCCGGGAGGGCAGGTGTACCCTCCAAAGCCACAGGGGTGGAGCCGCCCAACAGCATGGGAACTCACCTCTTGCATCAGCATGACCTGGAATGTGAGACATGGAGTCAAAGGGTATCATTTTAGAGGTTTAAGATTTGACTGCCCTGCTGAAGTTTAGACTTGCATGGGACTTGTAGCCCTTTTGTTTTGGCCAATGTCTCCCATTTGGAACAGCTATATTTACCCAGTGCCTGTAACCTCATTTATCTAGGAAATAACTAACTTGCTTTTGATTTTAAAGGGTCATAGGTGGAAGGGACTTGCCTTGTCTCAGGTGACACATTGGAGTATGGACTTTTGAGTTAATTCTGAAATGAGTTAAGACTTTGGGGAACTGTTGGGGAGGAATGATTAGTTTTGAAATGTGAAGGCATGAGACTTAGGAGGGGCCCATGGTGGAATGATATGGTTTGGCTGTGTCCCAAGTCTCATCTTGAATTTTAACTCCCACAATTCCCATGTGTTATAGGAAGAACTCAGTGGGAGGTGATTGGATTATGGAGGTGGGTCTTTCCTGCACTGTTCTCATGATAGTGAATGAGTCCTGTGGATCTGATGGTTTTAAAAATGAGAGTTTCCCTGCACAAGCTCTCTCTTTGCCTGCTTCCATCCATGTAACATGTGACTTGCTCCTCCTTGCCTTTAAACTTCTTCCATGATAGTGAGGCCTTCCCAGCTACGTGGAACTCTAAGTCCAGTAAACCTCTTTCTTTTGCAAATTGCCCAGTCTTGGGTATGTCTTTATCAGCAGTGTGAAAAAGGACTAATACATTATGATATCCCCAGAAAACTCTCATTGTGGCAGGCACTATCCCCCCAGATTAGATTTTGATTGTATATTTTCTAATTTTACCCCCAGATTAGATTTTGATTGTATATTTTCTAATTTTAAAGTTGAGATGTTTGGGCTAAGAAAAATATCTTAAGACTCAGAATTGTGGAACACTGGAAATGGATTCAGATCTGTCTCATCAATTCTAGAATCAAAACTCTGTCTCCTGGGCTTACTTGAGGCAAAATGGTACAGTGTGAAAGGTATGGCATTTGAAGTTGAAATACCCAAATGCAAACCATGACTGTCCCATTTACTGGCTATCAAACCTTGACCAACCATTTAATCTCTGAGTCTCAGCATCCTCATCAGTGAAAAGTGCTTATTCCCTCACATCCTCACAGAGCTGTAATGAATTTTGTTTGAGCTTATGTAGGCAAAAGCTTTGTGAAATGGTAACCAGTCATGTGTATGTGCTGCTTGTTATTGTTTTGGCCATGTCTCTCCTTTGAAGTGGTTGAGTTGAAAATCTTTACTGAAGCCATCCTTCATTCATTTGCCTATTTAAACAGCGCATTAAGTACTTTCTGTGTGCTGGCACTAACTTGGTTGGCATTCTAGTTTACATTATCCAAGGAAAGTTTTAAAAAATTATTAAAAGTGAACAAAAGCAGGTGGAAGTGGAAAATGAGTATATAGGCTCTGTCACTGACCAAAGAAAGGAGTTAGTTGGGTTTCCACAGTTATGCCTCTTCAGATATTTAGAAGTCAGGATGTTTGGTGTAACAATAAGATCTGCGAATGAATTGAGGTGGCAAATCTGTGATTACTCCAAGCCCACCAAATAAAGACATTTTCAAATACCCAAATTCACTGTGTGAGTTATTTTCTGTGAAAGACAGGAGCTTTGAGAGCTGTTGAGTTGGGGCCTGAAATGACTCACAGCCTGCAGCTTGCTGGCTGATGGGAGAATACCACGCTGGGTTCCACTGCTGCAGAGACCCAGACAATGGGTCCCAAAGACCTCTTGGGCACCAATGCAACCTTCCCAATTAGATCTGGGCGAGGGTTTTGAGAATGGAGCTGGAGTCTGAGGTTGGGGTGGAGGGACGGGACATGAGGCTGAACTGCTTCTGATGTAACAAGCCAGATGTAACAAGCTGCTTTAGATGTAATGAGCTGATTAATTCTGATAGATTTTTGTACTTTGCTATTTTTTTGAAATAATGAAAGCCAAGAACCTTGCCTATTTGATTATATATTTACATATCTTAGTAAGACAAGTTGCATATACAAAAGCTGAAGAGTCAGTGAATAACCCTGCAGAGTCTGTGCCCTCCTTTGAGAAATAGGTCAATGTAACATTAAACAAATTTAATAAAATAAATCATGGGTGAAAGCCCTCTGTTCCTCCTGTGTAACTGGAGTGCAGGAGGAAGGTGTCCACTTGGAATTTTATACAGGATGATTAATACAACTTTAAAATTTTATTTTTAATGACTTTTTGCTCACTTTCAATTTGGAAATGCTTGAAACACAGAACACTGGATGTGGAAGAAGAGGTAAGATTTAATTAATTTGGAATCTATACTGCAGATTTCTTGGCAACTGCACTTGTTCAAATAAAAATGTATGGCTGAACATGCTGATTTTCAAATCTGAAATCTACATTGTCTTGTGGAAGAATAAATGGTTTAACAATGCTGCAAATTAATAGAATAAATTTGTTTCTTGATTATTGTAGGTTTCCTCATTAGTCTGATTAAATAAAAAGAAAGAAGAAAGAAATTTCAAATCACCTATAAATGTAGGCAGGCAGATTTGGAACTCTGAATGCTATTTGAATACCTTCCTACTCAATATGTAATATGAGGATCAGCCCTCACAAATCTCTCAGGAATTTGTTAGAAATACTGACTGTTAGGCCCCACCCTCGATTCTGAACTAAAATTTGCATTGAACAAATACCCAGATGAATTGTATGTACATTACAGTTTCCACCGCTTTGGTACTTTGAGTACTCAGGGTGAATTTTGGGAGCAATACCATATTAGATTCTCCACTAGACTTTTGAAGTCACAAAAAGAGAGATAGCTGATGCTTTGACTGATGCATTAATTCCTAAACACATGGGAGACATATTTCTGTGGGACCAACTGTCCTTTTGTATAAATTGTTGCCTCTGGCCTAGGGCTGTGGGTGAGTCACAGCATTTGATTTATTGTGCAAGGGACATGTATTTAGAAAAAAAAATCAGCTTCTCTTAAAACAGAGTATGAAGAGATAATATCATCCATATCTGTTTTTCATTATCAAAATGATATTGCTGTTTTCATGATTTTTAGAGTCCTCAGGGTATTCTCTTGCCATTCTGAGCTTTTTTTTTCTTTTTACATATTTAGAAGCAATTTAATAGAAATGTTGCTGCATGGGAACAAAAACATTTTTCTCACAAAACATTCCCATTCAATAAGTGGTCACATATTTTTGTTCCATATGGCACTTTATAAACTAACAGTATCTGTAGGCAATGCCATTGACATGGCAGAAGAGTAGATCTGTATGTTTAAAGTGCTGTATAAATCTACATCTACAGCTTTTGCTTTAAACAAAACATAATTAATACTCAATTTAACAAACTGATAAATAGTAGTTTGTCCTAAGTTCCTAAAAAAGGCTGCAGAGAGGATAAATTAATTATTTCATTTATTCATTCTCTAAAATTACTAACCTTTTGCTGAGGACACAAAGATGAATCAAATGTTATCCACGACACTGAAGAACTCACCCTCTAATGTGGAGGAAGAAAGGAGACGTGGCAGTGTGATGACAGCTTTTAGAGAGTACGATGATTTTAGAGTAGATGCTCTGGGAGAGCATAGGAGGGGTTCTTAGTGAGGCTGATAGGTGGGCAGGAGCTGAGGGATGATTTCCCACAAAAGGTAACCATAAGTGAAATCCTTGAAAAGGCAAGCCTTGAAGCTACTCCCTCACTTTCTTCAGGCCTCTGTTTTGTGTCTCAGTGAAGTCCTCTTTGACCATCTGTATCAAAAGCAACAGTTACCCCAAACGTCTGCCCTCCCTATCTCTTCTCCCAGTTTTGTTTCCTTCATATCACTTATTACCATGCAGTGCAGCTGAAACAGCCCAGTGATCCCTGAACCCTGGTATTCATGCTGCCATGTTGTCCTCTTTAACATTTGATCAGCTATAACCAATAGAATATGATGGAAGCATGTCACTTCCAAGCTTAGGTTAGAAATAATACTGTGGCTTCCATCTTGATAGCTTTCTCTTTGTCTGGGATCACTCACTCTAGGGGAAGCCAGCTGCCAATTCATGAGGAGCTCTCTGGAGAGGTCCATATGGTTTAGAAACAAAGCTTTGTGATAACACTACATGAATTAACTTGGAAGCAAATCCTCCAGCCCCAAATGAACCTTCAGATGAGACTGCAATCCTAGCTAACAACTTGACAACTTCATGAGAACTTGTAAGGTTGAACCACCTAATTACACCTGGTATATTATAGGTTTGCTTACTTATTATTGTCTCTCTCCTTAAGTAGAATATGATCTCCATGAGGGCAATTACTTTGCTTTGTGCGTTGCTGTTCCTCTGGTGCCCAGGACATTGCCCAGATCCTAGTAGGAGCTCAATAGATATTTGTTGAATAAACACTGGAGCCTACTGATATCCACTGAAATGATCTGAATGAGAATTTAGTGTCTCGTTATATGTGAGAGATCTTCAAGATAAAAAATACAAGGTTTATTTCTTTTCTGATCTAACTGGTTAGGTGTTTTAAGTGATGAAGTCTACAGCTAAGAAAATAACCCAATCAGGCTCTCCAAAGAACGAAGAGAGAGGAGTGAAAGCTGATGTTTTCATTTTAGCCACACCTCACAGGATAATAGATTTTTCCTATTTGGGTTCTCAGCAAAGCCAAGGGCAGCAGACAACTGTTGGGGCTGTTCATCAGCACAGATTTGTAAGTGACCACCAGAGCTGGCTGGTCCCAGGGAAATATGGTCCTTGGAATTATAAGCCAAAACAAACTTCATGGACATCAAAGTCCAACCCCTCTTCTCCAATTACCTAGGCTTCGGTACTGTAGGGCCAATAAGAGTAAATTTTTTAAAGCTGAGGCGCCCACAGACAAGATGTAAGCCATAGCTGTGGGAACCCAAAAGTCAAGAGTCCAAAAGCAAACACAGGGCCCAAAAGAGCATGCTGACAATGAGAATATGGAACTGTCTGGGGGACTTGGAGAAAGCAAAAACAACCAGAAATGCCTGAGCAGAGTCCCGAATTTTAGCTTTCCATAGGCAGTTCTCAACCCTGCTTACACCACATAATCACTTGGGGGACCAATGCTCATTATTAAATGCTTGTTCCTTACTTCAGCCATACCCTTCTATGTTCTGTTCTGAAATGCCAGGACTCAGATTCTGCCAACAGCATTTCTCCTTTACCAGCTGTGCCAATAGCAGATGCTAGAAGAGACAGAAAGGATGGAACAGAGAGAAGGATTTTTTCTCATTCTGTTTGCTTTCTTTCTTATTACTGTCACCTTAGCAGTGGTTCTTCAACCTTTGGTCCCAGTAGCATCAGCCGATTTTAATTTGCAGTTTTGCCAAAATCCCAGAAGCAATTGTTTCTGAGATATCAGCCAGCCAGTGCCTTCTTTTCAGAAGTCAGGTCCCATCCAGCTCTGGGGTGGTTCCTCCTCTAAACTAAGACACCAGCAACAGTTGGAAGCATACCCTAGAGGTCATGGTCTCAGCTCTGCAGGGCTCCTCCTTCAAGCTGTTAAGTTTCAATAACCCTAACTTCTTCCTTTGTTTCTCTCAGCCTTAGAGGTAGTAGCTGCGTTCTGCATTTCTCAATAACTGGTTAAAAATTAGACTAATTAAATTTTCTGTTTCTGGTTTCTATATCCTGACAGGACCCTGACTGTAGGCACTTTAGAGATATATAGATATCTGTGTTCTCCCATAACCCAATGTTGATTTAATTGGTCTGCTGTAATCAGACAGGACATTTTTAAAGTCCGTAGACAATTTTAATATACAATGGTATACAACAATACCACTATGCTGTATTATTCTGTTTACCTGTATGGAAGGGTCCAACTGACTTAAAGATAGAGGGTGAGATGTGCCCCAAGCAGAAGCATGAACTGTTCCTACTTTTACTAATTCCTTCAGCTGCTTATACTAGGATCTAGCAGAAACCATTTTTAATTTGACCAGTTTCACTCATCCTTTAAAAAATTAATGTTCTGGGCCTGGCACAGTGGCTCATGCCTGTAATCCCAGCACTTTGGGAGGCTGAAGAGGGTGGATCACAAGGTGAAGAGATCGAGACCTTCCTGGTCAACATGGTGAAACCCCGTCTCTACTAAAAATACAAATAATTAGCTGGGCATGGTGGCGCTACTCAGGAGGCTGAGGCAGGAGAATTGCCTGAACCCAGGAGGTGGAGGTTGTGGTGAGCCGAGATTGCTCCATTGCACTCCAGCCTGGGTAACAAGAGCGAAAATTTGTCTCAAAAAAAAAAAAAAAAAAAAGTAAATGTTCTTTTGGCCATTCATATGTCTGATTCCTTAGCAGATGGTACTAGTTATCTGAGCTGGTTTCATCTTTCTACTTCCATATTTTGAATGTCCCTGGACTTCTATAATACCTATGTATATCTCATTATGGGTGAAATCAATGGAGGCAGGAGATGACTAAATGGATGTTTCCCTGGGACTAAAAGCAGACAGCTCTTGGGTGCCTGCAAAGGTCTTTAGAAAAAAAACCTTGCATTTGCATTCGGCTAAAATCCATCTTACATAGGTTCTTTGTGTACAAATTCAACACCCTAGCTCTAGATTTTCATTAAATATTTCATGTGTGTGTGGAGTATTGTCAATATTATTAATGGGGTTTCTGTTTAATTTCTTGATGTAATTTGTCATCAAATAATCTCCCAGAAAGGAGTTCTGGCCATGTAATGGAACCTCATGGAGAAGGATGATTTGTTTTTGCAAAGGGAATTGTTTCAATTTCAAACAAGCAGGAGATTGGGAATATATGGGCCTGGTGACTCAGCAGGAGCATTACGGATTGCAATTAAATTAATGTTCCCAGCACAAAGACTCACTACTTCAGATTTCTGTATAATGTGTCTCCTTGTATCAGGGAAGGGTGTTTCCTGAAAATTACCCGCCTTCTCTCTGAATGGACTTTACTTGGCCATCTTGCACTAGACCATGGAATTATGCTGACCTCAAATGGCATACCTCTGAATAGATAGGATGTGTAGATCGCTATTCTCCCCACCACTAAATAAACCACATAACAGCTCAAAATAAAAAGTGGTGAAAGGAAATAAGCAGACAAACAGGAAATTGGTAAAATGACAAAAGATGTGTACACGCAAACACAGTCTAAATCATGCCATTCGACAGTGAATGGTCTGCTTCTGCTCCCATCTCAGAGGGAAGGCTAGAACCAGCACCTCCTCTATGTGTTACTTCTTGAAGGAAATGAGATTTGAGGCATGATAGACTGTAAAAGAAGTATGCTTAAGCAAAGCTGTTTATAGCCTTTCAAGTATTCCTAGTTTCTGCTATAGAGAGAAACAGGAAAAGTACTAACATGCACAGGGAAAAAGTCTTGAAATGGATTGGAAATAGGAGAACATTTCTTTGACCTTCAAAATGCTTTTTCTAGTTTACTATTGGTTTGGTAGAGTAACCTCTAGGGTGTGAGGTTGTAGACCTCTAGAGACCAGAAGAATGATTAATTTGTGATTAATGTTTAATTAATGATTAATTTGTGATTAATGATTGGTTTGTGTTAACTGCATTGGTGGCATCAATCCTAAATCAGGAAAGCTTCCACACTGTCCCTCTATTCAGAAACCCAGTAACTCCCCAATGTCCACAGGAGAAATCCTTGAATTTTTATTGCACCATGATTTTGTGCCAACTGTCTTTAAAAAAAAATCTTGCTAACTGGGACTGTGCCTTGCAGATATGCTAGAATAAGGATTCATCTCTGATACTAGTAGGTAAGAGCTCTCTCTTTCACTCTCAGCTCCCCATGTATTAGTAACCATGCAATCTTCGATAAGTTCTTTGCCACTCTGACTTTCCATCCCCTCATCTGTAAAATAAGTGTGATGATATTATGGAGCTGATCTCATAAGGTTGTTTTGCAAAGAGTGCACATGGGGTGATCAACCATCCCACTTTGTCCAGGACTGAGAGGCATTCTGAGCTACTAAAACAGCTTTCAGTGCTAAAACAGGAGAGCCCCATGAAAACTGGGATGAGGTGACCACACTACATGACATATTGCAAATAAAACATTTAGCATTATGCTTGGCATATAATAAATATTTTGATAATGGTCATTATTATGGTATATATTCTACTTCCTTTTTCCTACACATGCTTTGCTTTCCGAGCCTATGTCCTGTGTCCGCCTTTGCCCCTGCCACCCTATTGCCCATCACAAAACTCCCTGCTCTCTCTCCTTTGCTTATCAGAATCCTTGTTCTCTTATTTCTTTTACCAGCCTGAAAGCCCATGAGAACAGGCCTGATCTCGTTCAGATTTGCACTTCCTGCAGCCCTTGACAGAGTACCTGTCACATGGTCAGGAGGTGCCCCTGCATGTTGCATGGCTAATTTTAACTAATGTTCATTTTCCACTTTGGTAAATTGCTACATCTGTAACTATAACAAATGTGTAGAAAGCACCCTTATCCTGCAGGTATTTGCTGCCTAAGAAGAAAATGCATGTCTTATATTGTCAACATCTAATGCCAAATATCAAGTAACAAACTTGTAATTCTGTATATTGACTTTCAGAATTGCTATTGAGTTGCTTAATAATACCTCAACTGCCAGATGTAAAAGAGACAGATCATTCAGAGGAATCAGACTTTCTTTTCAGTTCCTTGTGAAATCGCTCAGGACGTTTTGGTGTCAGTAGAAGAGGGTCTCACACTGCCGGGTCATGTGTTTGCACTGAGCGGAATGTTTTAGAATGTTCTTTTTGGATGAGGTTGTATTTCATTACTTCTTTTGTGTAAGTATAACACTTAATTATTAAAACTAAGAAACAACTTTGTGAGGACTAAATTGCTTATTAACAAAAGATTCGAAATGGATTTGAGTTTCAAAATGGAACAGAAGAAATTGAAGACATGTATCTTTAAACAATAATTACACAGTTGAAAATCATACACTGAACATAATTTTGCAGATTCAATTTACTTGTTACTGGAGGAAAGACAGGAGATTAATCCCATAAATTTAAAGGCTCTGGATTTTAATTTGACTTAAAATTTGATACTTCAAATTCATAAGTGTGTTCCTTATTTCACAGTTCAGTTGGCAATTGTTTAGAGAGAGAAGCTCACTTTTATGGTGACAGTCTCAGAACTAAGTTTAAGAGTGAACATTCCTTTTATTTTACTTACGTCTTTCTGTCCATTATAGTTGGAACCATGTGTAAAGTTCATTATTCCATTTTCAGAGTTCTATTTGTTATATTTTCCATCTCATTCCAGAGTTCATTGAATCTGAGATACAACTGCCACATGCAGATGAAATTATTATTGTCTTCTCTTGTTAATGCAAACTTATGTCATTTTTCTCTTTTCCAATTCTTAAAATTAAATTTACATTAATAAGGGGTTTAAACCAGAATTCTAATGATTGATAGGACCTGAATGCAATGTAGATGATACAATTCACTTGTAGTAGGCCTAAGGGTAGTCAAGTTTAAGGTCAAGGTGGTCTCTGACCCAGCAGGACAAGATAACTGGGTCAAACAGGCTTAGAGGATTCTTTAATACCAAACCCTTCCTCTCTGGAGAAACATAGCCACATTCCCCTCTCATCCCCGCCCCTGATTCTTTTTAAAATAATTTTTAATTTGTCTATAGAAATAGGGTCTCACTATATTTTTCAGGCTGGCCTTGAACTATTAGTCCCAAGCTATCCTTCTGCCTTGGCCTTGGAAGGACCTGGGATTACAGGTATGAGCCACTGCATCTAGCTTGAAATCTTGATTAAAGAGTCTGCATCAGTCATCAGTCACAAAAAGTCTGAACAACTAGGGCCTTCTGTGATCTGGAACACACTTTCCATCTTACCCCATCTCTGCCCAGCCACAGCCAGAAGCACTCATGCTCTATTAAGGAGAAAAGAAGTCAATCGGAAGCAACTACAAATAAGCCAAAATAAAAAACAAATCCTTGCACATTAAAAAAAAAATGTGTTTTGTATCCTGAACTCAATAGACATTTAGTATACTTGATATTGACATGTTCTTCCGTGTAACGTATGGTTGAACTGATTTTTTTGACTGATCCCAAAAAGCAGTTACAAAATAGTGGTTAGAATATAAGTTTTAGAGTTGAGCAAACCCAGTTTTAAACCAAGTTCTGCCACTAATTAGCCTGGTGGTCCTGGGTAAGTGACAAACACATTGAACACTAATCTCCATCTCCATGTCTCTGAGGTGGTGATGACGGTTCTCTTGCACAGGTGTAACGAGGCTGCCAGCAGCTGCCTGATGCCCACTGCCCTTGGGACAGACTCCATAGTGCTCATGTCATGGGTAAAGGGCCCGCCACACCATAACAGTGTGGCCTTGCATCACCACAGTGCTCCATGCTTGGTAGGTAGATTCAGATCTGCAGCTCATCTGATGGTGACCACCATTATAGTGGTGGTGAAGACAGGTGTTAACATTCTTGTTTCACAGAGAAGAAAAACAGGATAAAAATTAATAGCGAATCACAGCATATGTTTCCTACAGGCCAGGCACTGCCCTGCGTGTTTAATGTATCCTCTCTCATCAAATGTTCATAGGAATCTAGTGAGGCGGCTACTGCTATGATCCCAATTTTTACAGATAATGAACACTGTGGTTTAGAGGTTAACTTGACCTGGTAACCGAGCAGGTATTTTATAGTGTTGCCTCCTCCTGTTTCGCTGTAATGAAAAGCATTCAGTTAACCTGAACTTTCATCTGAGGGTGTTTCATCATGTTCCAAAGGCCAAGGAGCACAAAGCATAAGGCATAGAAAGGCGTTTTTTTTTTTTTTTTTTAAATAAAGAGACACGGTCTTATGTTGTTGCCCAGGCTGGAGTGCAGTGTTATGATCATAACACACTGCAATCTCAAACTTCTGGGCTCAAGCAGTCCTCCCACCTCAGACTCCTGAGTAGCTAGAACAACAGGTATGCACCACTGTGTCTCACTAATGTGTTAATTTTTTTTTTTTTTTTTTTTTTTGTGGAGACAGGGTATCACTAAAAAACTATGTTGCCTAGGCTGGTCTTGAACTCCTGGGCTCAAGCAATCCTCCCACTTTGGCTTCCTAAATTGTTACAATTCCAGGCATGAGCTACCACACCTGGCCAGAAAGGACATCTGTACTCCAGAGCTGGGCAGAAAGGGAAGTGAGGACCTGCACCTTCTGAGCCCTGGAAATTCTAGGCCATGACTCAAAGAGCCAGGTGTCCGCGATGACAGCTCGCCTGCCAGGGGGCAAAGCACAACACCTTGAATCAGGACTATTCTGTTCTCAGGGTTCTGCCTGTGGGAGATGCAATATGGCCAGCAGGACTGGCGTGAGAACTCTCTGAGAGCAAAGCATGGCTGACCCAAGAGAAGTCCCAGTTTGTTCTGCCAGTGGTCCCTGTTTTTCCAGAGGACAGCATTTTGTTAAAGCAAAAGAAAGAAAACTTTCTAGGAACAGAGCAGAGTGTGCTGACTGTAAGAATTCAGCTGTGGGTCAAGGACCAGCAGAGCCTTAGGCAGGAAAAAG
Source organism: Callithrix jacchus (assembly GCF_049354715.1). Classification (NCBI taxonomy): domain Eukaryota; kingdom Metazoa; phylum Chordata; class Mammalia; order Primates; family Cebidae; genus Callithrix; species Callithrix jacchus. Next base: position 104,432,056 of record NC_133513.1, read on the forward strand.
AAAGAACCGCTTGCAAACATGGGAAAGGCAACAGAACATCCTTTAACCCTCTCCTTTCACAGCCGGACTGCTGAGCCCAGCCGTGCACTTTGTGTCTTGTGTTGACTGAGGGCTGAGCTGGGCTGAGCTCTGGCCCTTGCTGAGCTTTTCAGTGCGCTGTAGAAACCCGGGGAGAGAGCCTCATGGTCATCCACCTTCCCAGTCACCCTCAGTGACTCACACACTAGGTCTGTCCTGCATCAGGACTGTCTCGTTTTAGTCCTAACCCCTGACCAAGTCTCCAATCCTTCTGGGCCTCCATCAGTAAGATCAGGAGCTTACCACAGATATGTTTTAGACCTTCTCCTCCTAAAATTAAATGACTTTCTTTTCTTTTTGGAAGCATCTCCCTGGATAGTTTAAATTTCATCCTTCTAAATAAGTATTTGGAGAATTCATCCTTCTAAATAAGTATTTGGAGAATTTAAGCACTTCTATAAGTAGAATATTACCTCATTAATGAGCTCCAGGATGAACTGAAGACGCCTAGTTGCTAGATTCAAACACTTAAACTGCACGTTAGATGCTTAAATGCACATTTCTGCCATTTGTTTTTAAGCCATTATTTTAAAAATGTTTTTCTCTTTTCAAAAATAAGTTTTTAAAATGGTGATTACTTACATTTAATCCAACCAAATCTATACAACTATTACATGTTATGACTTTTGATTTTCCTCTTCCAGTCTGTGCCCTCTACATAGTTAGACTAATATAGTTGCAATCACAGTGCACATATAATGTGGTCATTTTTCTCTCATTTGGCACGTTAGCTTAAACATTTTCTGTGTATCTATAAAATCTTTCTCATTATCATTTCATTGAATGCATTATCTTCATCATTGTCCATGCACCATCATTTACTTAATTTCCAGAATGTTGCGCATAGAGCTTGCTTCTAATTTGTTCTTGCTAGTATCGATAATGTTGTTAATTAACAGTTTTGTGGATATAGGTTTTTTTCATGATGAGTTATTGATTCTTAAAGGGGAAAAAAACGCCCTCATGCATTTTGAAACTGACTGCTAGAATGTGTGAAGCAATATTCATATCCTTAACATATGGTTGCGTGTAAGCCGTAGAATTCCCTCCTGTTGCCAGCGAGAGGAGGCTTGGGATACAGTTCGTATCAGCTGTCCTTTTTGAAGAGACTTGCAAAAATCCTCTGTCTGCACTTGGGGAAGCCCATTTATTTTGTTTTCCCTTTTTCCTTCGCTGCTTTAAAAAGTTATTTTATGGGAGCAAAGTAGCTAACTTTTACGCAGATAATTAAGTCCTTGTAACAACAAATCCAGGAGGGAAGACAGAGTGTTCTCCTCCCACCCCTTCCATCAGTCCCTTACAAGCCGATGTTTTCATATAACAGTGCCGCGTCAGTAACCAGCCATTCAATTTAAAACTCAATTCCAAAGCAAAGAGCCATTTCTGTCTAAACGTAGTACATCAGACAGAGCAAATACGGACACTAAATCAGAAAGAACTATGAACAATTTCAACCACACCTAGAAACACAGTTTTTAACACTGTGGCAAGTGTTGCCAATTTCATGCACAGACTAGACATTCTGGTTCCTAAGCCCCTAAAGTCTACCTTGTTTTAAACTAAAAATCACAAAGAATCGAGAGATCTTCATTTTATGGGAAACTGGAGCTGTACCAAATATAAAAAATCAAATTAAATTGAATGAAAGCCATACCTGTACTAACAATACTTTAAAAGGGAAGGCTTGAAGCCTGATGCCTTTTACCAAAGGCTTGAGCAGCTGAGCAAGGGCAGCCCGAAAATGTCTCATAAAGTAAAATTTAGGTCATTTTTATTCATTCTGTATGCAGAGTCACCGACCTCAGGAAAAAACACACTAATAAAACATCACGCTCGGCTTAATGGTCTCCCCTCATTGAACTCCATAATGATAAATGAAATGCCATTAGCATCAGGCAAGTCCATTTCTTGTGGTCTGTGGAGGAGCCCAGGATTGTGACAGAATTGGAATGCAGAGAACTGATTGTTCACAGTTCAAAGGGAAAACTATGGCGCATTTCCTAACCCCTAAGGCCGCCACTCTGGGACTGAATGCCAAGCTCTGAGAAGGGTTGGGATCCCCAGACTGCAAACAGGAAGTGTCTCAGACCTGGGTATGTGGACTAGAACGATACCTGAAAATAGCATTTGAGAAAGACCAGAAGAGCAGAAAGTTGGAGAAGGCAGCCGAGGGCCCCTCTCTTGCTCTGCTTCAGTCAGCTTCTGCCGTCATTACAAAAACAGATATGCGTTGAGCTTCTCTCAAGGGCCAGGTAGCGAGCTGGGCTCTGGGAAAATAGCTGGGGATAAGATAGACAAGATTCCTGCTCTCATGGTGCTTACATTCTAATGAGGAGGACTTTCTGATAAATTAAAAATGGCAGCTTTGCCAGATGCAGTAACTCACACCTGTAATCCTAGCACTTTTGGTTCCTGGACCAAATGGAGGACCAAGCTGCATATTCTCATGACCCAATAACAAGATGCAGATGAACTGGGAAAGGAAGGAGGTTTTATTTCTGTAACTCGTTGCAGGGAGAAGGCCTGGAAAATATCACCCAACCAACTCAAAATTACAGTTTTGCAGAGCTTATATACCTTCTAAGCTATAGGTCTATGTGAAAGTGTACATTCATCTAAAGATATAGTGATTAAGTTCTTTTAATCTAGAACTAAGATCTGAGTCTTGAAGACCTTCCTTTGGAGCCTCAGTAAATTAACTTAATCTAAATTGGTCCTCATGCTGGAGTGATTCCTCTTACCTTTTGTCCCTGGTAAATCATGGAGGTTTGGGGAGTTCCTTCAGATCCCCACTAAACTTATTTGTGGAGACCTGCTGAGTTTCCTCAGACCCTCAATAAAACTTGTTTAATCCTAAACAGGTCCTGTTAAGAATTCCTTCATTATCTTTCCATGCTTCAAGACCCAAAAAAGGCCTAGGCAAAACTTTTGGTGGGCTTTTGTTACATTGCAGCCTTTGTATGAAGGCACTGGCTCTGTTAGCTTTTAATATTTATCTTACCCACTCAGTCAGTGCCAAAACAGTTGTTATGGAGGTCTGCGTTAGTGAGACCTGGCCTGCCACATTCTGGGAGGCCAAGGTGGGTGGATCACTTGAGCTCAGGAGTTTGAGACTGCAAACCCTGTCTCTACAAATAAATAAAATAAAATAAAAAATAAGTAAAATGGCAGTTTTATAGCACTTTTTATGGCCTGTAATTATTGACAGGATAATAGGGTGGTAGAGTTGCCAGATTTAGCAAATAAAAATCCCAGATATCCAGTTAAGTTTGAATTTCAAATAAACAAGGAATTATTTCCTTTTTAGTGTATGTCCCAAATACTGCATGAGATATATTTGTACTGAAAACTAATTCGTTGTTTACCTGAAATTTGAATTTAACTGAGCATCCCATATTTTACCTGATAACCCAAATAGTGGGTAGTGGGTAAGGGCAGCATAAAATAGGGTGGTCAGGGAAGACTTCTAAGACCTGTTCAGTCAGGGAACCATGTGCTTCTCAAATCTCTAAGTGATAAAAACAGATACTAAGTATTTGCATAGTGTTTGCTTGGTACTTTACATATATTAATGTATTTAATCTTCTCAATAGTACTGTGAGATAGATTCTGCTATTCTCCCCATTTGAAAGATAGAAAAACTGAGGCACAGACAGGGTAAGCAGCTTACTCAAGGTCACCCAGTAAGTGGTGAAATAGCCAGTCAGTCTGGCTCCAAAGTTTGTGATCTAACCACTATTGCCTGCCATGTAAGTCCACCGTTGGAAGCATTCCATTTGACCAAAATCAAGGAAGTATCTTGAGACATACTGTATTTCAGCCAGCTGAGGAAAACGCTGTACTCTCCCTTCTCTGTATACACTGCTTGTCTTTGCTGCTGATAGCTGTAGGGTTATTTAACATCTGAATAGCACTTTTTACTTACAATCACTTTGCTACGCATTTTTGTTGGAACTCTAAGTTTAATGAATTAGGTGTAAGCAGACAAAGAGGGTCTCCAAGGATTACAGGAATTTAATCAGCTTGAACACTCAGCCTGTTTTACAGCCTCCTGCCCTTCAGCCTGTTTTCCCCCAAACTCCATGTGAAATGTAATCACCTTGTTAGTTGGAACCAGCTCTTGATAGACCCTGGTGTCAGGATCACCACCTGTGGGGGTCTGTCCTGCAGACCCTGACTCAACTACAGCTGAATAAATTCACTCAGACATAATATTCAGTGGATGAGTGGGCTGGGGTGTGTACAGGCTGCTCACAGACACTTGGGGAGAGTGCTGTAAAGAGATAGCAGCTGCTGGCCACAACACACTGGCCTCACCAGCCTTTATTCAGTACACATTAAATGGCAAAGGCTTTGAGTCAACACCATTAGAGCGTAAAGATTAAAGGCCAGGTTCTGAGGCCTAAAGGAAACACCGTTAGTGGGTAATATCCCTGGTTGACCTCCTGCTGAGAGAGCCATCTGGAATGAGTAAGGGTTAGTTTATAGGACCACACGAGTAAACAAGTTAGTTAGGTAAACTCTCCACATTCCTTTGTTTCTACTCTAATTTATTTAACTAAGGGGACAAGGCTGCCTTGAGCCAGGTATTGGAGTAAAAACCCTTAGCCCTTCCAAAAGGGTTTGTGTATATTCTCTACAACTAAAATTTCTCCCACCAGCCTTACTGAATCCCCACATCCTGGCAATTTATAGATAAGCCTAAGTGAACATTCCTCATGACCGTGCTAAAGTTTCTACTCCAGGAGGGACTATAGCTTCACCACCGTTACATACAACCTATGTGCTAGCAGAATGACTTTCTGCCTCTGCACCACTGGGACCCCTTCTCTATGTGCAGCTATGCACCCTCTCTCCTCTCCTATCCATCATTCCATTAAACCCTCCTGTAATTTTCCCTCAGGGATACACTGCTTTGGAGAATATTCCTGGGGTTCTCCTCAGTTGCACCCACCAAGTAAACTCTTTTTTTTTGAGACCGAGTCTTGCTCTATTGCCAGGCTGGTGTGCAGTGGCATGATCGCAGCTTACTGCAACCTCCACCTCCTGGGTTCAAGCAATTTTCCTGCCTCAGCCTTCCAAGTAGCTGGGGCTACAGGTGCCTGGCCAATTTTTGTATTTTTAGTAGACACAGGGTTTCACCATGTTGGCCATGATGGTCTCGATCTCCTGACATTGTGATCTGCCTGCCTTGGCCTCCCAAAGTGCTGGGATTATAGGCATGAGTCACCATGCCTGGCCATAAAATTCTTATTGATGAAAACCTGTGTTCTTGTGGAGAGTCTTTTGTTACTTGCCAGGTGAATGAGCTCCAGTTGCTTTTTTTTTTTTTTTTTTTTTTCCTGGGTAACATAAACTTTGCTGTTATCCTTATTTAGCAAATGAAGAAACTCACACTTGGAGAGGTTAAGTCATATATAATCCCATGGCAATAAGTAACAGAACTATGACTTGGCTTTAGATCTGTAGGAGCATACTCTTGGCATCCAGCCCACATCTAGCAGGGGCTCAAGAAAGGCATGTTGAACTGGACTCAATGTGCTTCACCAGCTCTGAGCTGGGTGACCCCTTTGCAGAGAGGCTGAATATCTTCCCTGAATATGGTATTGTCTCCCTTGAGGACACCTATTCTTCAAATGCCTTGACAAACTCATGTAGGTGGGCCAGAAGGCTGGATGCTCAGACCTCCCCATGGAGGTTTAAATATTTTAGTCAGTGGCAGGAATAGTACTATGAATAGTTTTATAACTATGAATAATGCAATCCCCTTCCTTTTCTCAACCAAATGACTTTAGGACATATGGGGCCAAGGACATGATGCAGATGTGAGGCTGGATGATGTACATCAGTAGCCCGCCTCCTATGGTAATGGGATTTGTCACCCCCACAACTCCTTTTTCATTTGCCGTCAGAGGCTTATCCTTGGTCTTACGTGATGGGTTTGCGTTTCAGTTATGGATGACAGTGCCCAGGACTGGGCATACTTCTCAGGATAAACCTTGTTTCTCAATGTAACTTCTTTTCATGTTTTTACATTGGAAGGGGGCCAGGGCTGGATTTCTTTTTTTCAGGGACCACAGGTTCTGACTTCAGGAGCCCAGGGAGAGCTCTTCCTGCCAGCAACAATATTATTCTTGGCCAAATTTGAGACTAGTGAAGAGTTTAAGAGAAGTGTGCAGAATGGATGGGGCAGAACATGTGGGCCCAGGGCCCTTAGTACAGAGTGCTGGGGCTGAGTAATGAAAAGGCATAGGTAGTGAGATGGGAAGGAAACATCTTATTTTTATAATTATATTATAAAAGACATAATATTTTTATATTATAAAAATGTCTTATTTTTACTAATCTTGCCCCTCTGTGACCATCTTTATGCTGTGGATTTGATTGCAAAATGTGGGATCTATTAATATAAGAACCATCATAATATCTTGCACAGATTCCATTCCCATTGATCATCTGGAATGGTCTGCATGGAAGCCCTAAAGTAAGTAGGACTGGGGTGCTGACATTGATTCACAGGCTATGATGATTCTGAGAGTCAGGGAAGTTAGGCGGCTTGCCCAAGCTCGCCAGCAAGCAAGTAACAGACAAGTGTTCAAAGGGAAGAGCTCTGACTCCCAGTTCAGTGCTGCTCAGTTTTTCTTTAAAAAGGTCTAAAAAGGTGAGTACAGGTGTGGATGCCCCCCGACCTCCTGCTTTATTCGCTCTCTGCAACCGGTACCAGGTGCCCACCCTAACCTACCTTACCCTCATTCCTGTTCTGTCTCTAAGCCTCAGTCTGGGATTTTGAAGCTGTTGTGTTGCTTCCAGTCCAGAAAGCTTGGCCAGCTAGCCGCAGGGCAGCAATCTTGGTTGACTCTTCCTCAAGAAGAGACCTTTCCCCCTCCACCATGTTCTGATCTGCAGACTGGCAGAAGCTTCTTTTTTGCAGGCATGATGGACAGAAATGTAGGATACTTGATGAGTGATTAGCACCTCTTGATAAAATGTAAAATAAGTTGGTTGGGTCTACTTTGAGTAAGTGTTTCCTAGTGATTCAGAAAAGTGGTGGAGGTGCAAACATTTAACGTGTGAACCATAAGTCACTTCAGATAGAAGAGGCAGAGACTTGAGGTCATTTGCTGGCATTTAACATAAAGATGAAATATGCAAACAACATTGCATTAGCTGCTGGGAACAGAGGAAGGGAAGGAAACAAAACAGAAGACAGTGAGGGTGGAAAAAGCATCTCCTTTAGAGCATTGAAGACAGGTTTGGATTGAGGCTGTGCTGCATACCAGCCATGCCACACAACTCACCTTACCGTGCTCAGGTAGGTTCAACCTTATTTTGTAGATAATTGTTATAAAGATTTATTCATTCACCCCACCAATATATTTTCTATTACATGCCAGGCTCTGCTTCAGGGAGTCGGGGACAAAGACAAAGAATCCCTTTTAAGGAGCTTCCTGCATTCTCAGCAGGAAGTAGAAAGACTAAAGAATTAAATAAGAAACTATCAGACATAGATAGGGTAGAAAATTTTAAAGAGTGATGTGATAAGGAATACCTGGGAAGAGGCTGGGCTATGTTAGGTTGGAAAAGGCTTCTCTGAAGAGTTGACATTCAAGAAGCTTCCACTCATGCCAAGATCTATGGGTGAAGTTTTTTGGCAGAGTCAACAGCAAATTCCAAGGCTCTGGGGCTCCATATTGAGAGGGTGAATGTGCAGGAGCAGGGCACTGGGGCGTGATGCCAAAGCAAAGGGCTTGGTTTTGATTCCAGGTGGAGTGAGGGCTAGTGGAGGGCTTTGACCGGGACCGTCATCTGATCTGATTGTATTTTTTAAAAGATGTGCATGGAGAACAGATAAGAAGCTGAAGCCGGAAGGCAGACTGGGAGGCAACGCTGCAACCAAGTCACTTCAGATTTTAGCACCCCAGCCTTTTCAGTGACGAAAATAACGAAAATACAGCCTCAAAACTTATGTTTAATCATGAAACCACATTATTCCCTTTGAAATATAGATTGAAGAAGCTGTCTTTACCTTAAGTTTCTGTATGTGGTGATGAGAGAAAACCAGCTCCCTGGAAGTCTGTCACACCAAGTGTCAGGTTTCAGCCCAAACTCTGGTTTGAGGGGAGTGGGTAGGCGAGTGGTGGGTAGCTGGAAAAACACTTGAGGAATCGTAGGCAGTTTTGACATGACTTTATTCTCTCTCTAGGCACAAGCCATATGTACAGCGTCAGCAGGGTAATTATACCTTTTATAGACAATAGTGGCTCCGAGCCAAGCACGAACTTTTGTGAGTGGTTAATGCATCTCATGTGGCATATTTACATAATATGGGGGGTTGTGTGTCTGTGCTTCAAACCTGATGAGTCATGCTGCCCACAGAAGGCCACCTTGGCCTACTCCTGACTAAAGCACAGCCATTTCCTTTACAAAGTCCAATTCTCAAAGCTTAGAAATTATTGGGAAGACAGGGTGCCTTGACACTTATTCTCATGGGTCAGGTCAGAGCCAGTATCCACTTCACTAGGTGAGTCACCCAGGGGCGATCGGTTCATATGAAGAAGGCAGGCAGGGCTCACTAGTTCCCAGAACTCATCAGGGGATTGGCACCTGCAGCCTGGGTGTTTATATTTGAATTACGTTTGATGACATGTTGAATTGGTGACTAATTGCAGCATTCCCAAACAAGGTACTTTAATTACAGCTTCTTTAATTCCAGTGAGAGCTCCACTTGGAAAACAGAGTGATGAGGAGGATTCAGATCTTCTTGCTCTGATCTCTAAGTGTGAGTTGAAAAATGAATGACCAGGAAAGTCTGTGACTTACTCAGCTCCTGAAAAGACACTGCTTTGTAACTCTGCTAGAGTTGCCTCCCAAGGGAAGGGGCCAGGTACAGTCTTTGCAGCCTCATTCTAGAAAGTTGGTGACCAGTGTACATGTGGGTGTGCTGGAAGGTCAATGCTGGCTCAGTCTCAGCCTCCCCTCCTAGCTGGGAACAGTTGTCCAGATGTCATGTGCATCTCTGGAGAGACTTGCTCAGATAGCTTGAAAAAACAGACTCACCAATTGTGCTATCCTCTGTTGTAAATCATGGACTGATCTCCTTCACCTCTTGAGCTGTACAAATTCAATTCACAGCTTTTGAGTAGGCTTCCGATAGAGTCTTCCTAGCTTTTACAGATCCTTTGATGGGTTTTCTCCATTTATTTAATGGAACTCTTGTCCTCTTGCTGCTAGGATACACATGTGGCCGAGAAAACTGGGTCAGTTTCGCAAGTAAAGTTTAAATGTTGCCAAATAACTTATTTAAATCACTTTTAAGTCTTCCTATAAAGTGAATGTGGGCAGGCCATGAATTTTAGCCATAGCATTATTTTCCACAGTGGCCTTAAGACTAGGAATCAGTTACTTTTATATTTCCCTTGAAGACAATAAGTCTTTCCATAGCCCTGGCTCCTCCTTGTCCTCTGTCTCTTTAAATGCAGTATTTTCTCCAAAGCAGAATGGCTTTATAGTTCTCTTGAGGCTTTTCTACCTGTCCTTCTGGTTATAATAACAATGATGAGAAAGCCTTACCTGCAATGTCTGACATTTCCATGTAAGTGATCTCACTTGATCCTTTCAGCCAGCTCCTAAAGGAAGACAAGGTAGCTATTGTCTTCTCCTATACCCTCTCTGTGCCCAGAGGAATGATATCATGGGCACGTTTTCCAGTTGAGACACGGTCTGTGTTATCTGATGCCATCCCCTGCTGCTTTTCTATGATGCCTGTCAACAAGCCTTGCTTTGCCAATATTACATGGTTTCTTAGCAGCCCCCAGTGTGTGCCTCATGTCAATGTCCAGAGCAGCCCTCCAGGTGATTCTTGGTGTATATATTGGGTTAGGACCTAGATCAAGTCAAATGAGTAAATGTCCATGAAGTGCCAAGTGCACATAAGCTCTATGGAGGCATTCAAGGCACAGATAGGTGCTGAGAGAGTGAAGCCAAGAAGAAAGTAAACTACTTACGGTTTTTGATTCTAGACAGACCTAATTCAAATCACACTCTTCCTGGGTCTTTGAACAAGTTACATACATATTCAGAACCTCGTGATTAAACGAGATAATATAAAATAACCAGCACTTCGAGAGAGTTACATTAATAGTAGTAGTGTTTTATGCACATCATCTCTGTAATCCATACAGTCCTCCTTATGAGGTAGGTGCTATTCTTATCCCAATTTTATAGACTGAAGCAGATATAGATTGGTAAACTTAGGTGATTGGCCAACAGTTACACAGCTGCATTTTGCACTCAGGTCTTTCGGGCTCCAAATACAGTTATTATTCTTTATCATTGTCATAAGCAGCTGCTTCTTAAGATTAAGACAGAAACTCTGTCCTCCAGCTGCTTTTTGTAAGCATATGGTACCACTGTATGAGCTCTGGATTAGGAGTGAGAGTTTCTGTCACTTAGACTCAGCTTTGCCACATACTGGCTATGTGACTTGGTGCAAGTCATGTGCCCTTTTGCATCTCATCTATAAAAGGAGTGTTCTGATCATCTGTAAGGTCCTATCTAGCTCTAGTGATCTCTAGTCCTAAGGTCTCCCTAGGGAGAGACAAGCCTATTATCTCCAATACAAAGCTAATATTAACTCCAAGATAACCTACCCTTTTGCGGGAGATGCAGGGAGGTTTTGTAGAATGGGGGGGAAGAGTGGAAACTGTCACCATGAGAAAGATGGCATTTGAATGCAGGGTCATGAAAGAAGTGAGGAATGTCAGGGATTGATGTCTTCTGTGTCTCTCTCCTCACAGTGGAAGTTGTTTCCTGAGTTGGGCCATTGAGGCCTTTGTCACAGAGACATTTCTTCATGCTATCAGGTATGCTTTAAGCTGAGAACTAGGAGCTAGAATCATTGCTGCCCTTGAAACCATTTTTGCAAAAATTATAACAGTGAGAAAAATATAACCATGAAAGGGATCTGATCTAACCAATTCCATTTTGCCTTTCACCTCCAAGGTGCTCTTGGTCATTCCTGGGCATAGACCAAGCTAACTTTGGGAGAAATTTAGGTTATAGTTGAAATGATAATATCTCTTCTCAAAACTAATACATCATTATAAAATGAATGAAAGGCCACAAGATGAGGATTATGAGAGGGTCCTGAATTCTGCTAAGATGTTGACATAGTTAAAGGATAACCAGCCATTGTTCAGGAGGTCACAAGCTTTGTAGTGTCCTCAATTATTCCTTAATTATTACCACCATTGTAGAACCTAAGACTGCCCTTTTGAAATGTACTTTCAGGCTTTTGCATTTCAAAAGACCAGATGACTCCACCCAGACACAAGACTCATGACTCAGGTGATCCTGTGGCCCCACCCAAAAGTGGACTAAGCACAAGTGGACCATTTTCTACAGCCTTATAATTGTATTCCTAACCAATCAGCAGCACCCATTCCTTAGCCCACTGCCCAGTGTACTATCCATATAACACCCTAGCCTTTGAATTTTGGGGAAGACCGATTGGAGGAATAAAAAGCCTGAATCTCCTGTTAGCTAACTCTATGTGTATTAAACTCTCTATGATGATTCCCCTGTCTTGATAAGTTGGCTTTACCTGGGCACTGGGCAAGAAGTACCATTGGGCAATCACACTCTGGCATGACTTTCTTTCATTGGGATTCTGGAGAACTCCACCAACGCAGTTATTCCTATGCATCTGCCATTGGTTCAGAAAGAGACCCTGCTGCTCCCATTGGCATTTGCTGAGATGGCTGGTTTGTGCCTTGGGCAGGCAGAGGGGGACTTTGGAGGTATCCCTGAGGTAGCTACTCTCTTATACCTCATGACATCCCAGAAGCCCTGAGCACCTGGCTCTGTTCATTTCATACCAGCAGAAATTGTATGGTTTCTAGTCAAACAGTGAAGCCCTGCTGAGCCATCATAGTGACAACACTGCCCTATCTATGGCCATTTTATTCTGACTCCCATTTTTGAGCTTTCGAGAAAGATCTGAGAATTTAAGGGTCTTGCTGAGACCCACTTACCCCAACTGTGTCCAGCTCAGATCCATCTCTAAGTTCTCTCTCCATGTTGTTGCAAGGGGTCTTTAAATCTATTTGTACACCAAGCACTCTACAGACTAAAGAAACAGTATTTGGAAGATACATTTTCTCACATTTACCAAGTGAATGCAGATGCTGGTGTGATTATTTAAAATGAATTCATGTAAAAGCAGGCCTGCATTCAGAGTTCTTTTGGTTGTTATGTGATATTCCAAGTAATGGACACTGAAATCTCAACAATATCTTGATGAGATGGTTGAAAATTCTGGCATGAAAAACTACTTTTTTTCTCTAAGAAAGAAGAGAACCACTGCTCTGGGGCACTTCTTCTTTAGTTGTACGATAGAGTCAGGGAGTTGTTACCTTTTGGGAGAATCACACGTGTCTTTAAGAATCCGATGAAATGTAGTTATCCTCTTCACACCCCAAAAAGCTATGTGCACACACACATACAAATATTAAACTTTGTGCACAATTTTAGGTAGCTCACAAATGCCCCTACCATATCCACAACTGGACTGGATCCATTTCTGGACTGGAATTTGGAGTTCATAGACCTGAGGCTGAATCTAAGTCATCACCCACTTAACTGGTCCAATGCAGTGGATGCTGTATTTTAACAACATCCTCCTCTAGACATCTAGGCAGGAGTGAGGATTAAATAGATGACCCCAAGGAAAGGTCTGATGCCCCTTATCTGCTTTCTGTGTACCTGCCTAGTGCCTGGATGGCTAGAGAGAGAGAAACAACTAAATAAACAAAAAGGCCACCACGGATGGGCAAAGACAGCCCATCCCCAAATGAGCTACCAACCTCTGGGTTAGTGTTATTTAACTGCACATTTTACATGCTTTTTTATTAGCCATAATAACCACCACTTTGTTGTGCCCTTGAGTGCCCAGAAGGGCTATTGCAGTGACTGGAAAACACTAAAAGCTCCTCTCACCAGCTTCCCTCTGGCTGATTACTGATGGGGATTGTGAACCTGCCTCTTCCTCTCTCTGCTGAAGCTGCTGTGCTGAACTGGAAAGTCCCACTTGCTCCTGCTTATTTTCCACCACGGCAAGGAGGCTTTCCCCACTGCTGTGCAGACTGAGTCTTAATTCGGAGCTGAGTAGGGCACTGTGCATGGGAAGGGGTGGAAAAGATCACCTCCACAGGCTCTGAAGCAAGCCTTTAATGCCTTGCTATTCAAACTGTAGTCTGTGGACCAGCAGCACAGACCATGGAGGCTTAGAAATGCAGAATCTCAGGTCCCTCTCTAGAACTACTGACTTAGATGCTGCCTTTTAACAAGATTTCTTCCTGGTATGATTCCTGTATCCATGAAAGCTTGGGAAGCATTGAGGAACATTGCTCTAACACTGGAGATACCCCATACACTTGCATGGGAGCTTTGGAGAACTTCAAATGCCACATGGGGAAAATATGACTCTAAAAATAATGCAGTAGGAATAGTGAATATCGACAAGTATTCCCTCCTTAAAGCTTCATAGTCTACAAAGTGCATTGGTGAATGCAGGGCTGGTTCTTTTAAGTTCTTTTAACTGCAGTTCCAATCTACCCCACCTCTATTTGTCTGGATAACTTTCTTGGGGGGTTGGGGGGACAAGATCTGGCTCTGTCACCCAGGCTAGAGTGCAGTGGCACAATCATAGTTCTTTTCAGACTATAACTGGGCTCAAGTGATCCTCCCACCTCAGGCTCCTGAGTAATTGGGGCTACAGGCATGCACCACTATGCCTGGATATTATTTTTATTTTTGTAGATGTAGGGTCTTGCTATGTTGCCCAGGCTGGTCTTGACTCCTGGCTTCAGGCAATCTTCCTACCTTGGTCTCCCTATGTGCTGAAATTATAAGCATGAACCAGCATGCCTGGCCTAATGATCCCTGTTTTAAAAAGAAAACAGTTGTGTTTGAGTCCTGGCTCTGCCATTTGCCAGTTGAATAACTTTATATAAGTTTTTTATCCCTTTAAGTCTCAGGAGTCTCATTTGTAAAATGAGGGTAATAATATGTATGAATTTTCTTTGCAATTTAGAACTACTGTTAAGATGAAATGGACTTAAGTATATGGGACACTTGGTTCAATACCTGTCAACTGGCAAATCCTCAATAAGTGGCAGTTGCACCAAAAAATAAATGATTTTGTTTCTCTTGCTGCTCTTGGTAAAATTTCTTACTTGTCTGAGCTCCACAGGCAAAAGCTGAGGTTGTCCTTTGACTGTCTAGTACATGGTATGTTTATAATTTGTGGAATAAATGGTGGATCTTCCCAACAGCTAGCAAGACAGGCAATATTTTCCCCAAGATATGATTAAATAATTACAAGAACCCTGGGAGGTACATTTTATTTCCCCAAGTTAGTTTGTAGATGGTGATAGAGGCTCTGAGTTGGTAGAAAATTCACCCAGGTCACACAGTTGGTTACTGATCTGATTCAGGCCCACTTCTCCCCCTGCTAATTGACTGTCCTCTTTGTTTCACCTTACCACTTTCAGATTCATTTCATCTTAAATGTGTATTTTCTCAGGGTTCAGGGTTTAATAGACGTCATTGGTGGAAAAGAGAAGATTCTTACTCTTTTCTTTGTTCACTGACTAGCAGCTGACTAGAGAAAAAGAATTTCTTAGGCCAGGCATAGTGAGTGGCTCATGCCTGTAATCCCAGCACTTTAGGAGACTGAGACGGGCAAATCACGAGGTCAGGAGTTCGAGACCTGAACAACATGGTGAAACCCCCTCTCTACTAAAAGTATAAAAATTAGCTGGCTGAGGTGGCAGGTGCCTGTAATCCTAGCTACTCAGGAGGCTGAAGCAGGACAATTGCTTGAACCCAGGAGGCGGAGGCTACAGTGAGCCAAGATCATGCCATTGCACTCCAGCCTGGGTGACAGAGTGAGACACCAACTCAAAAAAAAAAAAAAAAAGAAAATGTAGCATCTACCCTAAGTCCAGCCTGCTGCCCTGGAAACTCATCCCTCTAAAATAGTGTTTCCCACATTTCAGTCTTTGACCAACTGCTTCTACTCTTTTGGGGCTGTCTACATACTAGTCACACTATTTATTTTCTATTTTATCATACCAGCTAATTTTTATTACTTAAATATGTTTTAAAGTGAAATTATATTATTGCCATAAATGGAAATCTAGAATCAATCAATCACTTTCAAATAGTAGAGAATAACATTAGACAAGTACATTGCAACTAAAACATTCTTTTTCTATCTAGGCAGACAGATTGCCTTCAGCAGGCTCTGTGCTGGGGGCCTGGCTCTTCTGCTCTTCTTCTTCTTCTTCTTCTTCTTTTTTTTTTTGAGACGGAGTTTCGCTCTTGTTACCCAGGCTGGAGTGCAATGGCGTGATCTCGGCTCACCGCAACCTCTGCCTCCTGGGTTCAGGCAATTCTCCTGACTCAGCCTCCTGAGTAGCTGGGATTACAGGCATGTGCCACCATGCCCAGCTAATTTTTTTGTATTTTTAGTAGAGATGGGGTTTCACCACGTTGACAAGGATGGTCTCCATCTCTTGACCTCATGATCCACCCGCCTCGGCCTCCCAATCTGCTCTTCTAAAGTGAGATGAACAATGGTTAATAGTTAACCACTAACCATAATGGCTAGCACTAACAATAGTTAGTGCTAGCACGTCTTTGACAGCCAAGTTTTTTTTCCCCCTGCATAATCAGAAGATATGAAAAACAAAGGGAGAAAAGCAATGAGAAGAAAATGTGCTTGCCACCATGTGAGTCGATGCTATTTAAGGTTCTTTGGGTGTCAAGAAAATTACTTCATAAGACCCCAGGGCCTCCATTTCCTGAGAAACAACATTGTGCTACATACTATGCCATTAGATGCTGTTGGGTAAGATGGGCATGTCTTGAGTCTCTAGTCTGTCCAGCATAGAAGTAATGGAATATGGATGCTGGAGCAAACTGCATGGGTTTGAATATCCCAGCCTCATCATTACTAACCATTGACCTGGGAAAAGTTACTTTACCATTTTTGCCTCCGTTTTCTCATCTGTAAAACAAGTGTACTAATAGGAACTATATAGTTGTTGTAAGGATTAAATACATAATGAGACACTTAGAATCGTGAAACTCAGCAAGTGCCTGGCCCACAGCTTGTGCCATATAAATGCTGGATGTTTAGCTGCTGCTGCTTCTGCTGCTATTTTAAAATGCTGAGGCCAGAATACAGCAAGCCCTTGTCTATGACTCTTTACCTGTTGGAGGAGTACAGGACTCTACCCTTTCTGAGTCTACAGACTAAGCAATCCCTGGTGCTGGAATCTCATCTGAAAGGAATAACAGGGGAGCTGGGAGAAAAGGCCAAAGAATCAGGGCATTTCTCAGCAGGAGCTGGCATGTTTGGCAGCTGTGTACGAGGCACTTCGACATGCCATTTCTCTACTCTACTATTAACCTGTAGTTGGTCCTATACTGTAAATATTTCCTCATCTCTGCCTTCCATGACAATGGTATGGCTTGCCTTCCCATAACAAATTAGGCATATCCATGTGATTTTCTGTGGCCAACGAAATGTGAGTTGAAATAACATGTGTCATAGCCAGCAGAAACTTTCATGGCTTCTGGGTGACTGTTTTCTCTTTATTCTGCTTCAATAATCAAGGAAATATGGAGTTTCTGAGCAAGTCTGACATGGAGGAGAGCTCCCAGCTAATATATGATGGAAAGTGTAGTTGAGTAAAAAGAGAAACTATTTTTGTTTTGTTTTAAGATGGAGTTTTGCTCGTTACCCAGGATGGGGTGCAATGGTGCATCTCGGCTCACTGCAACCTCTGCCTCCTGGGTTCAAGCAATTCCCCAGCCTCAGCCATCCAAGTAGCTGGGATTATAGGCACCTGCCTCCGCACCTGGCTAGTTTTTAATAGAGACAGGATTTCACCATGTTGGCCAAGGCTGGTCTTGAACTACTCACCAACAGGTGAATCACCTGCCTTGGCCTCTCAAAGTGCTGGGATTACAGGCATGAGCCACCATGCCCAGCAAAACCATGTTGTTTTAAGCCACTGAAATTTTGTTTACTACTACATCAAAACCTACCCAACTCAGGCCAGGCGCAGTGGCTCAAGCCTGTAATCCCAGCACTTTGGGAGGCCGAGGGGGGTAGATCACGAGGTCAAGAGATCGAGACCATCCTGGTCAACATGGTGAAACCCCATCTCTACTAAAAATACAAAAAATTAGCTGGGCATGGTGGTGCATGCCTGTAATCCCAGTTACTCAGGAGGCTGAGGCAGGTGAATTGCCTGAACCCAGGAGGTGGAAGTTGCGGTGAGCCGAGATCGCGCCATTGCACCCCAGCCTGGGTAACAAGCAAAACTCCATCTCAAAAAACAAAGAAACAAAAACAAAACCTACCCAACTCTGGCTGACACAAAACCCTAGATGCCAAAATACACCCAAATTTTTATTATGTATATATATTTTGAATTTTTGTGGGTGCATAGTAGGTGTATATGTTTATCGAGTACATGAGATGTTTTGATACAAGCATGCAATGTGAAATGAGCACATTGTGGAGAATGGGTTATCCATCCCACCAAGCATTTATCATTTTAGTTACAATTCAATTACATTCTTTAAGTTATTTTAAAATGTAAAATTAAGTTATTATTGACTATAATCACCCTGTTGTGCTATCAGACAGTGGGTCTTATTCATTCTTTCTGTTTTTTATACCCATTAACCATCCCCATCTCTCCTGCAAACCCCCAGTACCCTTCACAGCCTCTGTTACAATCCCTCTACTCTCTGTGCCCATGAGTTCAATTACTTTGAGTTTTAGATCCCATAAATAAGTAAGAACATGTGATATCTGTCTTTCAGTGCCTGGCTTATTTTACTTAGTCATATGATTTACCTGTGTCCCCACCCAAATTTCATCTCTAATTGTAAGCCAATCTGTAATCTCCAGGTGTCAAGAAACGAACTTGATGGGAGGTGATTAGATCAAGGGGGTGGTTTTACCCATGCTGTTCTCATGACAGAGAGTAAGTTCTCAGGAGATATGGTTGTTTAGTAAAGTGTCTGACCTGTCCTCCTCCCTGCTCTCTCTCCTGCCACCAAATGTGGTTGCTTCCCCTTTACCTCCTGCCATGATAATGTTTCTTGAGGTTTCCCCAACCATGTGGAAATGTGAGTCAATTAAACCTTTTTTTGTTTATAAATTACCCTGTCTCAGATAGTATCACTATAGCAGTTTGAAAATGGACTAATACAGGAAATTGATACCATAATGGGACACTGCTATGAAGATACTTGAAAATGTGGAAGCAACTTTGGAACTGGGTGAGGGACAGAGTTTGGAGGGCTAGGAAGATGACAGGAAGATGTGGGAAACTTTGGAACTTCCTAGAGGCTTTTTGAATAGTTTTGATCAAAATGCTGATATGGACAATGAAATCTAAGCCGATATAGTGATATGGACAGTGAAATCTAAGCTGAGGTGGCCTCAGATGAAGATGAGGAACTTATTGGGACCTGGAGCAAAGGTCACTCTTGCTGTGCTTTAGCAAAGAGACTGACGGCACTTTGCCACTGCCCTAGAGATCTGTGGAACTTTAAATTTGAGATAGGTGATTTAGGGTTTCTGGAAGAAGAAATTTCTAAGGAGCAAAGCATTCAAGATGTAACCTGGTTTTTCCTGAAAGCATACAGTTATATGCACTTACAAAGAGATGTTTGAAAATGGAACTTATGTTTAAAGGGGAAGCAGAACATAACAGTCTGGGAAAGTTGCAGCCTGAGTGTATGGTAGAAAAGAAAAACCCATTATCTGGGGAGAAATTCAAGTTGGCTGCAAAAATTTGCATAAGTAATGAGGAACTGAATGTTAATTGCCAAGACAATGGGAAAAATGTCTCCAGGGCATGTTAGAGATCTTCAAGGCAGCCCCTCCCATAACAGGCCCAGAGGTCTAGGAGGAAAACATGCTTTCATGGACCAGGCCCAGGGCCCTTCTTCTCTGTGCAGCCTTGGAACTTGGTGTCCTCTGTCCCAGCTGCTCCAGCTCCAGTCAGGGCTAAAAGGGGTCATAGTATAGCCCAGGCTGTGGCTTCAGAGGGTGTAAGCCACAAGCCTTAGTGGCTTTGATGTGGTACTGGGCCTGAGGATATGCAGAAGACAAGAGCTGAGCTTTGGGAACCTATGCTTAGATTTCAGAAGATGTATGGAAATGCCTGGATGTCTAGGCAGAAGTCTGCTGTGGGGTGGAGCCCTAAAGTAGAACCTCTACTTTAGTAGTGGTGGAAGCAGTGTGGAAGGGAAATGTGGGATTGGAGCCTCCATACAAAGTCCCCACTGGGGCACTGCCTAGTGGAGCTGTGAGAAGAGAGCTAACATCCTTCATACCCCAGAACGGTAGATCCACTGACAGCTTGCACCTGAAAAAGCCACAGACACTCAACACCAGCCTGTGAAAGCAGCCACTACTTTGTAGAGCTATAGAGGCAGAGCTGCCCAAAGCCTTGGGAGTCTCCCCTTCCATAAGCATTTCCTGGATGTGAGGCATGAAGTCAAAGGAGACCATTTCAAAGCTTTAAGATTTAGTGACTGCACTGCTGGGTTTTGGACTTGTGTGGGGCCTGTGACATTTTGTTTTGGCCAATTTCTTCCATTTGGAATAGGAACATTTACTCAATTCCTGTACCTTCATTGTATCTTGGAAGTAACTCACTTGTTTTTGACTTTTTAAGGGGGAACATTCCTGCCTTGTCTCAGATGAAACTTTGGACTTGGACTTTTATGTTAATGCTGGAATAAGATTTTGTGGGACTGTTGAAAAGGCATAATTGCATTTTGAAATGTGAGAAGTACATGAGATTTGAGAGAGACCGGGGCAGAATAATATGGTTTGACTGTGTCTCCACCAAAATCTCATCTTAAATTGTAAGGCAAATTGTAATCCCCATGTGTCAAGGACAGGACCTGGTGGGAGGTGAATGGATCATGGGAGTGGTTCCCCCATGTTCTCATAAATGCTCCTGATTTTTGTATGTTGGAAATTTACTAAGTTTGTTTAGCAGTTCTAATAGTTTTCCTGTGGAGTCTTTTAGGTTTTTCTAAATATCAGATCATATCATCTATAAAAAAATAATTTGACTTATTCTTTTCTCATTTGGATGCCTTTCATATATTTCTCTTGTCTGACTGCAATGGCTAGGGCTTTCAGTACTGTTAATTAACAGTGGTGATAATGGCAGCATTGTCATGTTCCAGATCTTAGAGGGAAGACTTTCAGTTTTTTCCAATTCAATATGACACTAGCCGTGGGTCTGTCATGTATGGCTTTTTATTATATTGTGGTATGTTCCTTCTATTCCCAGTTTTGTGAAGGTTTTTGTCATGAGGAAATGTTGAATTTTATAGAATGACTTTTCAGCATCAATTGAAATGATCATATGGTTTTTATCCTTCATTCTGTTGATATAATGTTTCACATTGATTGATTTGTGTATGTTGAACTTTCCTTGCATCCCAAAGAAAAATCCCACTTGGTCATGATAAATGATCTTTGCAGTGTATTGTTGAATTTGGCTTGCTAACCTTTTGTTGAGGATTTTTGAATCTGTATTCTTTAGGGATATTGGCCTGTAGTTTTACTATTTTTCAGATGTGTCTTTGTCTGGTCTTGGCATCAGGGTAATACTGGCCTGGTAGAATTAGTTTGGAAGTATTCCCTTTTTCTCTATTTTTTTGAAATAGTTTGGGTAGGATTGGTATTATTTCCTTTAAAATGTTTGGTAGAATTCATCAATGAACCCATCAAGTCCTTGGCTTTTCTTAACTGGGAGACTTTTGTTATGGCTTTGATCTTGTTACTTGTATTAGTATGGTCAGATTTGGGATTTCTTCCTGGTTTAATATTGGTGGGTTTATGTACCTAGAAATTTGCATATTTGTTCTTGATTTTCCAATTTATTGGCATATGGTTGCTCATAGTAGCCACTAATGATCTTTTCCATTTTTGTAGTATCAGTTGTTAATGTTCCATTTTTCATTTCTGATTTTTTTTTGTTTGGATTTTTTTCTTTGTTATTCTAGATAAATGCTTGTCAATATTTTTTTTATTTTTCAAAAACCAACTTTTTATTTCATTGATCCTTCGCATTGTTTATTTTATTTCAATTTGATTTATTTCTACTCAGATCTTTATTATTTCTTTTCTTCTACTAATTTTGAATTTGGTTTGCTCTTGCTTTTCTAGTTCTTTAAGATGTATCATTAGGTTATTTATCTGAATTTTTTCCTCTTCTTTGAGGTAGGTACTTAGAGCTATAAACTTCCTTCTTAGTACTGCTTTTGCCATCTCCCATAGGTTTTGGTATGTTGTATTTCCATTATCATTTGTTTTAAGAAAATTTTCAATTTCCTTCTTACTTCCTTAATTAAGCCACTGATCATTCAGAAGCATATTATTTAATTCTCATGTCTTTGTGTAGTTTCCAAAACTTCTGTTGTTATTAATTCTACTTTTATTCCATTGTGGTCAGAGTAGAGGCTTGATATTATTTGCATGATTTTGACTATTTTAAGACTTGTCTTGTGATCTTACATATGATCTGTCCTTGAGAATGAGCCATGTGCTGAGGAGAAGAATGTGTATTCTGTAGTTCTCAGAGAAAATGTTCTGTAAATAGCTATTAGATTCATTTGGTCTGTAGTGCAGATTAAGAAGTCTGATGTTTCTTTGTTGATTTTCTATCTGGGAAATCTGTCCAATGCTGAAAGAAGGGTGTTGAAGTCTCCAGCTATTATAATATTGGGGCCCAGCTCTCTCTTTAACTTTAATAATACTTGCTTTATATATTTGGGTGCTCCAGTGTCAGTTGCATAGATATTTAAAATTCTTATGTTTTCTCGCTGCATTGAGCCCTGTATCATTATATAGTGACGTCCTTTGTAATTTCTTATAGTTTTTGTTTTGAAATCCATTTGTCTGATACAGTTACAGTGACTCCTGCTCTTTTTTGGTTTCCATTGGGATGAAATATCTTTTTCTATCCCTTTATTATTAGTCTATTTGTGTCTTTATAGGTGAAGTGTGTTTCTTGTAAGTAAAAGATCAATGGGTCTTGCTTTTTCTTCTATTCAACCACTCTATGTGTTTTGATTGGAGAGTTTAGTCTGTTTACATTTATTGTTATTACTGATAAGGAAGGGTGTACTCCTATTTTGTTATTTGTTTTATGATTGTTTTGTGGTCTTTTATTTCTTCTTTCTTTCCTTCCTGCCTTCCTTTAGTGAAGGTGACTTTCTCTGGTGATAGGATTTTGCTTCTTGCTTTTTAATTTCGTGTATTCATTGTATGTTTTTTGTTTTGTTTTACTATGAGGCTTGCAAATACTATCTTATAACCCATGATTTTAACCTGAAAACAATGTAACACTTTGTATAAACATTTAAATGAATTTTTAAAAATTTGTGCCCTAACTTTATTCCCCCACTTTTAAACTTTTGGTTGTTTCTATTTATCTCTTATTATACTGGCTATGTCTTGAAAAGGTATTATAGTTATTATTTTTGATTAATTCATTGTTTAGTTTTTTTTACTTAAGAATATTTTACATACCACAGTTAAAGTGTTATGGTATTGTGTTTTTCTGTGTATTTACTATTACCAGTGAGTTTTGTTCCTTCATGTGAGTACTTATTGCTCATTAGTGTCCTTTTCTTTCTGACTGAAGTACTCTCTTTAGCATTTCTTATAGGACAGGTCTGGTGTTGATGAAATCCCTCAGCTTTTCTTTGTCTGGGAAAATCTTTATTTCACCTTCAAATTTGAATGATATTTTAACCAGATATACTACTTTAGAGTAATTTTTTTTCCTTTAGCACTTTAAATATGTCATTTCACTCTCTCCTGACTTGTAAGGTTTCTACTGAAACATCTGTTGCCAGATGCTCCATTGCATGTTATTTGTTTCTTTTCTCTTGACGCTTTTAGGTTCAGTTCTTTACCCTGGATGTTTGGGAGTTTTATTATTAAATGCCTTAAAGTAGTCTTCATTGGGCTAAATCTGCTTGGTGTTCCATAACCTTCTTGTGCTTGGATATTAATATTTTTCTGTAGTTTTGGGAAGTTCTCCGTTATTATCCCTTTGAATAAACTTTCAATAACTTTAAGACCAATAGCTCTTAGACTTTCCCCTTGAGGCTATTTTCTAGATCCCGTAGGCATACTTTTTTTTATTGATTTTTTTCTTTTGTCTCCTCTGACTGTATATTTCCACATAGCCTGTTTTCAAGCTCATTATAATTATTTCTTGTGTTTGATCAATTCTGCTATTAAGGGACTCTGACACACTTTTCAGTATGCTGAATACATTTTTCAGCTGCAGATTTTCTGCTTGATTCTTGATAGTAAGTTCAATCACTATGTTAAACTTATTTGATAGAATTCTGAATTTCTTATCTGTGTTATCTTAAATTTCTTTGAGTTTTCTCGAAACAGCTATTTTGAATTCTCTAAAAGGTCTCATATCTTTGTTTCTCCAACATTGGTCTCTTGTGACCTATTTAGTTCATTTGGTGAGATCATGTTTTCCTGGATGATATTGATGCTGGCAAATGTTCTTCAGTTTCTGGGCATTGAAGAGTTATTGCAGTCTTCACTGTCTGGGCTTATTTTTTACCCATCCTTCTTGGGTAAGACATTTTAGATATTTGAAAGGACTTGGGTGTTATGATCTGAGATGTATCTGCTTTAGGGGAGCACCCCAAGCCCAGTAATGCTGTGGTTCTTGCAGATTCATAGTGGTACCACACTGATAGTCTTGGACAAGACCCAAGATAATTCTCTTGATTGATAGGCAGAGACTCTTGTTCTCTTTCTCCCAAACAGAGTCTCTCTCCTTCTCTATGTTCTGAGCCACCTAAAGTTGGAGGTGAAGTGACATAAGCACCCCTACACTGGATGAGACCTGAAGCTAGCACAGCAGTGCATCTCTGCTAATGCTTGCTATAATCCCTTCCTGGCCACTGCTTTTGTTTGCTCAAGGCCCTGGGGCTCTACGATCAGCTGTTGGCAAAGCCAGCTGGGTGTAGTTCCTTCCTTTCAGGGTGGCAAGGTTCCCCCAGGCCCAGTGTGGGTCCAAAGGTGCCATTTGGGAGTCAAAAACCTTAGACGTCTACCTGGTGTTCTACTGTACTACAGCTGAGCTGGCACTCAAACCACAACATGCAGTCCTTTTTACTGTCTTCCCTTCCCTTTCTAAAGCCAGAAGAGCCTCAACCCACAGCCACCACGACTCCAGGCCAGACTATTGCTGATGTTCCCTTAAGACCCAAGGACTCTTAAGTCAGCGTGTGGTGAATTTTGCCTGGCCTGAGACTCACCCTTCAGAGCAGTGGGATCACCTCTGGTCCAGGACACGCCCAGAAATGCTATCCAAGAGTCAAGTCCTAGAATTAGGGACCTCATGACCCTACTTGGTGCTTTAACTCCTATGGCTATTGCTGGTACCTAAGGCTCAAGACAAAGTCCCCTTTACTTTCTCCTCTGCATTTCTCAAGCAGAAGAAGTTTTGCCCCATAGCCACCACAGCTGGGAATGTGCTGAGTCTCACCTGTAGCCAGCAAGTCTCAGAGGCTCACTTAAGGCCTTTGACATACTACCTGGCTATCCCTGCTGCTTATTCAGTAATCAAGGGCTCTTCAGCTAGCAGGTGATGAATGCTGCCAGGACTTGGTCCTTCCCTCAAGGCAGTGGGTTCCCTTTTGGCCCAGGATGTGTTTAGAAATGTTTTCCAGGAGCTAGGGCCTTGAATCGGGTCCTCACAAATCTCACCAGTGCCCTATCCTGCTATGGCTGAGCTGGTATTCAAGATGCAAGACAAAGTCTTTCCCAATCTTCCCTTTCCTCTCCTCAAGCAAAAGGAAGTGGTCTCTTTTGGAGTCATGAGCTGTACAGCCTCTGGGGGTAGGGAAGATGTGTTGTCAATACTCCCTTGGCTGCCCCAGCTGATATCTCAGTATGGGCATGCCCTACCACCCAAGCAGTCTCCGGGCCTTCCTGAGCACTAGAACTCACCTAAGAGTTGAAGTCCTTATGTCCTAGACTGCCTTTCAAGTTTATTTATAGACACAGAGTAATTTGGCCCTCATTGGTAAGGTTTGTGGGAAATCAAGTTCTGACCCCTGGGATTGGTGATTCCCCTCTGGGTAGGACTAATTTAAATGCTCCTGCCATGGGCTGCATCAGCTGAATTTGGTCTGGTGTTCCTTTCTGCTATAGCAGAACAGCACCAAGTTTATTGCTTCACAATTGCTGTGTTCTCCCTCCTCCAGTGCCCAGAGACACTCTGCACCAAGTTGCTGCTGCCAGGGGTGGGGGAGGGGTGGCATTAGCAATTCAAGACTGTTTTTTCTATCTCTTCAATGTCTCTTTCAGTGATACAGTGTTAAAACCAGAAACTATGAGGGCCCACCTGATTTCTCATTCCTATGATGGTGTTTTTTCTGTGTAGATAGTTGTTAAATCGATGTCCTTGCAGGGAGCATGATTGCTGGAGACTTCTATCCAGCCATCTTATCCTGACACCTTCCCACCTGAATTCTTTCATCTAGCAAAAACTCTACTGCCCTTAGAGTTCAAACTGGAAGGGGTATATAGGTTTCATTTGAGGTAGACATGCCATACCTAGAACCACTCTCAATTTTTACCTGTCTGGCTTATTTTCTCCTAATCATAATCAGTGTCTAGTAAAGAAAGTGAGTAACTTGGGATCAGCCTCGTCATCAGCTACTATCTTCTTGTACAAATGAGAAACTATTTCCCCTATAGGTTTTTTTTTCTCAGATTTGCTGAACCTCAGGGAAAGAAGGAATCTCGCAAAACCATTGACATAGGCGCTTGTTTTCTGTCCAAATTTCCTTGACCTCATATCCTTTTCTAGTCCTTACCAGAATAATTCCAGAGAAAGGAAACTTACTACTCTCACTAATGGATATAGATCCGAGCTATGAGTTGTGAGGCCTACTATACTGTGAAATAATAGTCTGACTGTTTGACTTATTTGAAAAGTGGATAATTTTGAAGATTCTGACTTTGTAGGATGGCTCTGTAATTTATCATCCTAACCAGGACACTCTTAAGAACAAAAGGAGGTGCTAATAACAATTATACTCAAACAGTAAGAATAAAATGGGACTATCCTGAGAAAACCAAGACATATGATACTTGACTGCCATGATTCTATGGCTACCAACAAGTGGTAAAAACTAAATTCCATGGGCAGGGCTGGGCCCCATCTTTAGTAAAGAACCCTAAATTTCTGTTTTGCTGCACCCCCTTATTTTCCACCCAAACTGTTAACAGTCATTCTTTTTTGAACCATCTCCTGTTCTTTAACCAACTCTCTTGTGAGGATTTCAGCCCCAAAGCCATTTCAGAAAGAAAACATGTACATATAGCTGTAATTTCAAGCAAATTTCCCCCATAGGCATTTTATAGTCCTGACTGCTATCTTGATCAGATGCATATTTAATGCCTTTTGATGGAGACACAGATGCAAACTGTTCAACCCTTTCTGAAGTGTTAGAATGCTGCCAGGTCCCAGTACAGTTGCCGTGAGAGCTACTGGAATGCCTGGAGCTACCCTCTCTCAGTGTCCCCACAAGACCCGAATCTCAGGAAACTTACCACAAGGTAATAGAAAGAGAGGCAGGGCTTATTAAGTTTCCATCTGCAGACCATTTGATTGCATTTCTGCCTTGAGCACAGGCTGATTTGCATAGTTGATTTATAGCTTTAATTCATATATTACTGTTGTTTCACATAAACCACTACCCTGATTTCTCTTTAGATTTTTCTTTTAACAATTCACTCAACCACATGGAGCCCAATGAAACCAGGAGCCTTTAATATAAGGCCTCCATTTCTATTTCCACTGGGACAGAGGAGTATGGAAGATGGAGAATGGAAAATGAACTGTTTAGTTTCAGAAATGTTTACTCCCAGTGCAGGGCAGTCTGGCACATACAACTCAAGCACGTTCAGCTTCAACAATCTTTGATAAGTGTGGATTGTTTGTATGTTACTGATTCTATAAGACAAACTTCCCTTTAAAGTTGCCTCTTCTCTTCTTTCCTTTATTTGTTCTTTCCTAAAGATATATAAAATTTATGGATCCAAGCACTGAGCTAATGACTCAGATGATGGTAGGGCTAAAGACAAGTTTGTCCTGGGCCTCAGGGAGACTGTATTCTTGCCAGACAATACAGACGTCAGGAAAGAATTACACATTCATTTAATTAATTATGTATTCTAAACAACTGCTTTGCTGAACAGACATTTTAAATATAGTCTATCTAAAAGCAGTGGAGAGATTCTGAGGTTACCAGAACTGAGGGGCCAGGATTACAGAGAAAAAATTACAGATTATGCAGGAAAGTGGGCCTGTGACAGGCATTTGCCTTTTCTTCAACTGGAGCTACAGAGCAAGAGAATGAGAGCAAGAGCGAATACAAGTTTCGGGAAAGAGCACGTTGTGGTGAAGGTGCTAAGTGGTGCTTTGATCAGTCTAACACTACAGGAGGGAGGTGAAGTTTGAGACTCTAAGAATAAGGGATCTTGGAAAACACATAAGATTCTCAGGTTGAACCCTTCAAGGGCTACATTACAGAAATGGGCTTGGATCAGAGGTCAAGCAAGCCTTACAAAGTCTAAGAATAAGCCTCAAAGAAGTGAGTCCCCTCATTGGTTTAAGGCATTAGGGCCGTCTTCTAGCCACCTGCCAAGAGGATAGATGATTGGCTGATAGCACCAAATAATGAGAGTGAGGATGTGGAGAAAACAGGAATTCAAAAACGATACAATCATTTTGGAAAATAGTTTGCTATTTCCTCAAAAACTGAAATATAGTCTTATTGTATAATCTAATAATTGTGATACTAGGTATTTACCAAACAGAATTGAAAATTATATCTACACAAAAATCTGAATGTGAATAGTAGCTTTATTTATAATGGCCCCAAACTGGAAGCAACCAAGATGTCATTTAGCAGGTAAATAGATCGACAACCTGTGGTTCATCTATACAATTGCATATTATTTGATGTAAAAAGGAATGAGTTATTAAGCCACAAAAAAGAGGTGGAAGAACCTTAGATGCATATTTCTAGGCAAAAGAAGTCAGTTTGAAAGGGACACAGACTATATGATTCTAACTATATGACATTCTGGAAAAGGCAAAAGTATAGAGATCGTAAAATGATCAGTGACTGCCAGGGTTTTGAGGGAGGAGAGGGATGGATAGGTGGAGCATAGGAAATTTATAGGGCATTGCTGTGCAGTAATGGTGTATTCATGACATTGCACATTTGGGGGAACATATAGAACTATATAACACAAAGAGAGCACCTTAATATAAACTTTGAACTTCAGTTAATAATAACAAATCAATATTGTTTCATTAACTGTAACAAATGTATTATACTAACGCAAGATATTAAAAATAGAGGAAACTTTGTATGTGTGTGACAGCGACGGGTTACATGGGAACTCTGTACTATCTGTCAATTTTCTGTAAACCTAAAAAGTAAATTTTAAAATAAAACTAAAACTAATTGATAAGCAATTTACAAGGAAAATACCAACAGAAAGAATAGACAAATGTGCAATCACAGTAGGACATTCCTTGGTTATGTTAATGTATCCTACTGTGATTGCACATTTATATCAGTTATATATACATAAGTGATAGAACAAGCAGAACAAAATGCTCAGTCAGGATATAAAAAATCAGTAAAAACACAATTCAAGAAAACCAAATCTAACTGACATATGTACAACATGGTGCCCAGCAACGGCAGAATACACATTCTATTAAGTGCAAGTAGAACAAAAGCAATTACACACAGAAACATAAATCAAATATCAACATATATATTTCAAGAGTCAAATCTTCTCTAGTTGTTACTCAAATGATCGTATTTTTGACTGGACTCCAACTGAGTATAGAAGCTTGCAGAGAGGACGGTCTGCATCTCTTGGCGGTCTATTCCTGGCACTTTCCTTTGGCCTTCTTCATTGTCTTGGCCAAAAGTTTAGACTAGTCTACAGCCTCTTCCTTATTTTTCTTAATACTTTGTTTCTTCAGGGTAATATCCGGGTATTTGTGTTGCAAAATACATAGAGTAACACGATGCTGAGTCTTGGGTGCTTTGGTCCTAGGTTTCTTACCTTTTTTGTCTAAGGGATTTCTTACAGCACGCTGGAGATGTCATCTTGTTTAGGCAGATTAAAAAGATTGTGGATTCTGCTAGCTCCTTTGGGCCCCAGGCAGTGAGGCACCATAGTATCTGTCAGTGCAGGAACATTATTCTCTCCTTTTATAAATTTTACAATGACCACGTTGAGAACACTCAGACTGACATCTGCAATGTAACCTCGAACATATTTGTGCTTTTTGTCTCTAGTTCTCCTTGGTCTATAACAGGAATGCCCCTTTCTCAGTAGCGGGCAGACATGGCTATGGGTCAAGATATGCTACTTCATGGGGAAACCTTGCTAGTCATTACCATCACTGACTCAAACCACATAACCTTTCTATTCTTCACGCAGAGTGTTAGCAGTAACTTCTGTTACCATACGCTTCTTGTAAAAAGTATGAAATTTGCATTCATCATCCACTTCAACGAGTTTCTGGCAGCCAGTAACTGAGAAGGACATATTCAGCTTCATCTTGAAGCGGTTGATCATTTCTGAGGTGCCACAAAAAGGTGCTCAATATACTTTAGATGAACAATTTCATTCAGACTGTGCTGGAATGAAGCCAGGTATTAGTAACAAAAGAATGCTAAGACATCCGCAATTACTTGGAAATTAAGCAACATATTTTGAAACAATCCAGGGACTGACGGTAGAATCACAAGTAATATTACAAAATATTCTAACTTTGGGAGGCTGAGATGGGTGGATCATGAGGTCAAGATATCAAGACCATCCTGGTCAACATGGTGAAACCCCTTCTCTACTAAAAATTCAAAAATTAGCTGGGCATGGTGGTGCATGCATATAGTCCCAGCTACTTGGGAGACTGAGGCAGGAGAACTGCTTGAACCCATGAGACGGAGGTTGCAGTGAGCCGAGATCACGCCATTGCACTCCAGCCTGAATAACAAGAGCAAAACTCCGTCTCAAAAAAAAAAAAAAAAAAAAAAAAAAAATATATATATATATATATATATATATATATATATATATATATATATATATTCCAAACTAAATGAAAATACAACATAAAATTTTGGAGGATGCTAAAAAACCTGTGGTTAAAGGAACATTTTTAGGTCTAAATGCATATATTAATAGAAGAAGGAAGGCTGAAAAATCTCAGTATCACTCTCAGACCAGCCAATAGATCCCAAATGAAACTGAAGGAAAAAAACAATAAAGAACAAAATTAATGAAACAGAAAATATAAACATAAAAGATTCAA
This sequence comes from Callithrix jacchus, assembly GCF_049354715.1. NCBI lineage: Eukaryota > Metazoa > Chordata > Mammalia > Primates > Cebidae > Callithrix > Callithrix jacchus. The sequence continues at coordinate 104,462,652 of NC_133513.1, forward strand.
AGAGCCAGAAGTTGAATCTTTGAAAAGGTGAATAACATTCTTAAATCTCTAGCAAGACTAGGCAAGAAGAGGAGAAATTAAAAAAAAAATCAATAGCAGAAATAAAAAGGGAGGTTGCTGTAGGTCATTCAGACATTTGAAAAAATAACAAAAGAATATACTAAAGAATTATATTTCTGAAAATTTGGAAATGTATATGAAGGGGGCAAATTACTTAAAAATATATTTTTAAAAACCTGGTACAATAAGAAATAGAGAATTGGATTTTTTTTTTTTTTTTTTTTGAGACAGAGTTTGGCTCTTGTTACCCAGGCTGAAGTACAATGGTGCAATCTCGGCTCACCGCAACCTCTGCCCTCTGGTTTCAAACAATTCTCCTGCCTCAGCCTCCTGAGTAGCTTGGATTACAGGCATGCACCACCACACCCAGCAAATTTTGCATTTTTAGTAGAGATGGGGTTTCTCCACGTTGGTCAGGCTGGTCTTGAACTCCCAACCTCAGGTAATCTGCTCACCTCAGCTATCCAAAGTGCTGGGATTACAGGTGTGAGCCACCACACCCAGCCAAGAATTGGAATGGTCTTATATCATTTAAAGGAACTGAATGTGCAATAAAGAACTTTTTCACAAAGAAATATCTAGGCCCAGGTGTCTTCTCCAGTAAATTCTTTTAAATCTTGAAGGAATAAGTAATAATTTTATGCAAATGGTGCAGAAAGTTAAAAAGAAGAGGAAATATTTCCAAATTTGTTTTATGAGGACAGCATAAACTTGATACCAAAACCTAACACATACAGGACCAGAAAGAAAAGTTACAGGAAAATCTCAGGAGCATAAATGAAAAGTCTCAATTAAAAATTGGCAAGTAACTCTAGTGATGTATATGTGTTGAGGGGGAGGGGTAGGTAGACAGGTGACTGGTTTTATTTTAGGAATTAATTTTGCAAATAGAATTTGTAAATTTTGTTTGCATTCAATAACCAATCAATGTTATTTACCACATTAACAGAAATAAGGAAGAAAAAGAATATAATAATCTCATCAAAAACACTTATACAATCAATCCCCTTCAATAATAAAAATTCTTAGCACACCAAGAATGTAAAGGCCAGCCCATAATCTAATAATACTAAATTTATAAAAACCCTATAATGATCATAATGCTTAATGATAAAATATCAAAATTTTCCCTTTATGATCAGAAATGAGACAAGTATGTTTATTGTTAACTCTCTTATATCCAATATTGTACTAAAGATCAATTTGAAAATTCAAAGGAATTTACACTAAAATAAGTTTGGCAAATTATGTAGGAAGGTAGATGGGTACCATTTTAGAAAAATCAATATTTCTACATACTAATAAATAATGTAAAAGATTTTAAAATGAATTTATTTTAAAATAAGATTTAAAATAACAATACTATCAAAAGCATCAAATATTTAGGAAAAAGCTAAGAAAACCTATAAACACAAATCTAAAAACATTCTTGAGAGAAATTTAAAGAATATGTAAATATTTAAGTCTTTAATATTTACATATTCACAGATTTAAACATAAGGCCTAACACCATAAAAACCCTGGAGGAAAACCTAGGCAAAACCATCCAGGACATAGGCATAGGCAAGGACTTCATGACTAAAACACCAAAAGCACTGGCAACAAAAGCTGAAATAGACAAATGGGACCTAACTAAACCCCAGAGCTTCTGCAGAGCAAAAGAAACAATCATTAGAGTGAATTGGCAACCAACAGAATGGGAAAAAATTTTTGCAATCTACCCATCTGACAAAGGGTTAATATCCAGCATCTGCAAAGAACTTAAATAGATTTACGAGAACAAACAAACAAATCCATTCAAAAGTGGTTGAAGAATATGAACAGACACTTTAAAGAAGAAGACATATATGAGGCCAACAAACATATGAAAAAATGCTCATCATCACTGGTCATTAGAGAAATGCAAATCAAAACTACATTGAGATATCATCTCATGCCAGTTAGAATGGCGATCATTAAAAAATCTGGAGACAACAGATGCTGGAGAGGATGTGGAGGAATAGGAACACTTTTACACTGTTGGGAGTGTAAATTAGTTCAACCCTTGTGGAAGACAGTGTGGTAATTCCTCAAGGACCTAGAAATAGAAATTCCATTTGACCCAGCAATCCCAAATTGTTCTATTATAAGGATACATGCACACGAATGTTCATTGCAGCACCGTTTACAATAGCAAAGACTTGGAACCAACCCAAATGCCCATCAGTGATAGACTGGTCAGGGAAAATGTGGCACATATACACCATGGAATACTATGCAGCCATAAAAAATGATGAGTTCGTGTCCTTTGTGGGGATGTGAACCTGGAAACCATCATTCTCAGCAAACTGACACAAGAACAGAAAATCAAACACTACATGTTCTCACTCATAGGTGGGTGTTGAACAATGAGAGCACATGGACACAGGGAGAGGAGCATCACACACTGGGGTCTGTTGGGGGGGAACTAGGGGAGGGACAGCAGGGAGTGGGGAGTTGGGGAGGGATAACGTGGGGAGAAATGTCAGATATAGGTGATAGAGAGGAAGGCAGTAAACCACATTTCCATGTATGTACCTATGCAACAATCTTGCATATTCTTCACATGTATCCCAAAACCTAAAACACAATAAAATATATATTTAAAAAACATGTAAATAAGTAGTATATGTTCGTATTTGAAAGATTCAATAATGTGAAACTGTTGTCAACCATTAATATATAGATGAAATGCAATACAAATTAGAATTCAAAAAGTTTTTCTTTTTTGTGGATATTGACAAGGTAATTCTAAAATTTGTATAGAAATACAAACGTCTACAAATATCTGAGGTGATTTGAAAAAGAACAAAAATTATGGAGAATTTATAGCATAAGATATCAAGACATTATTAGGCTACAGTAATTTAGACTGTGTTACTGGCATATGAAAACAACTATCTCATTGGAATAGAACAGAAAATTGAGAAAGCAGAATACTATCTATATGGTTAATTTATTATAGAAGAAACAGTAATAAGTCAGTGCTGGGCTAAATAAATATGCACATGGAAAAAATAAATGTTAAGCCTTTCCTCATACCAAATGCAAAAATTATTTCCAAATGGGTGATAGATCTAAATGTGAAAGATTTTTAAAAGTGCTTCTATAAAATAAGATCTTCAAGATCTTGAGGGTAGGGAAAGATTTCCCAAACAGAACACAAAATGTACTAACAGGAAAGACTGATACATTGAACTACATTGCAATAAAGAAACTATTTTCTTCTTTTTTTTTGTATACTTTATATTCTGGGGTACATGTATGGATCGTGCAGGTTTGTTACATAGGTATACACATGCCATGGTGGTTTGCTGAACCCATCAATCCATCATCTACATTAGGTATTTTTCCTAATGCTATTCCTCCCTTAGCCCCCCAGCCCCAACAGGCCCCAGTGTGTGATGTTCCCCTCCCTGTGTCTATGTGTTCTCATTGTTCAACACCCACTTATGAGTGATAACATGCAATGTTTGGTTTTCTGTTCTTGTGTTAGTTTGCTGAGAATGATGGTTTCCGGCTTCATCTATGTCCCTGCAAAGGACATGAACTCATCCTTTTTTATAGCTACATAGTATTCCATGGTGTATATGTGCCACATTTTCTTTATCCAGTCTATCATTGATGGGCATTTGGGTTGGTTCCAAGTCTTTGCCATTGTGAACAGTGCTGCAATAAACATATGTGTGCATGTGTCTTTACAGTAGAGTGATTTATAATCCTTTGGGTATATGTCCAGTAATGGGATTGCTGGGTCAAATAGTATTTCTAGTTCTAGATCCTTGAAGAATAGTCACACTGTCTTCCACAATGGTTGAACTAATTTACACTCCCACCAACAGTGTAAACATGTTCCTATTTCTCCACATCCTCTCCAGCATCTGTTGTTTCCTGAATTTTTGATGATTGCCATTCTGACTGGTGTGAGATGGTAGCTCATTGTGATTTTGATTTGCATTTCTCTAGTGACCAGTGATGATGAGATTTTTTTCATATGTTTGTTGGCTGCATAAATGTCTTATTTTGAGAAGTATCTGTTCATATCCTTCAACCACTTTTTGATAGGGTTGTTTTTTTTCTTGTAAATTTGTTTAAGTTCTTTGGAGATTCTGGATATTACCCTTTGTCAGATGGATTGCAAAAATTTTCTCCCATTCTGTAGGCTGCCTGTTCACTCTGATGATAATTTCTTTTGCTGTGCAGAAGCTCTTCAGTTTAATTAGATTCCGTTTGTCAATTTTGACTTTTGTTGCCATTGCTTTTGCTGTTTTAGTCATGAAGACTTTGCCCATGCCTATGTCTTAAATGGTGTTGCCTAGGTTTTTTCTAGGGTTTTTATGGTTTTAGGTCTTATATTTAAGTCTTCAATGCATCGTGAGTTAATTTTTGTATAAGGTGTAAGGAAGGTATCTAGTTTCAGCTTTCTGCCTATGACTAGCCAGTTTTCCCAACACCAGTTATTAAATAGGGAATCCTTTCCCCAATGCTTTTGTCAAAGATTAGATGGTTGTAGATGTGTGGCATTATTTCTGAGGCCTCTGTTCTGTTCCATTGGTCTATATATTTGTTTTGGTACTAGTACTGTGCTACTTTGGTTACTGTAGCCTTGTAGTATAGTTTGAAGTAGTAGCATGATGCCTCCAGCTTTGTTCTTTTTGCTTAGGATTGTCTTGGCTATGCAGGCTCTTTTTGACTTTCATATGAAATATGAAGTAGTTGTTTTCCAATTCTGACTTGATGGGGATAACATTGAATCTATAAATTACTTTGTTAAGTATGGCCATTTTAATGATATTGATTCTTCCTATCCATGAGCATGGAATAGTTTTCCATTTGTTTGTGTCCTCTCATATTTCCTTAAGCAGTAGTTTGTAGTTCTCCTTAAAAGTTCCTTTTCATCCCTTGTAAGTTGTATATGTATTTGATTCTCTTTATAGCAATTGTAAATGGGAATTAACTCATGATTTGGCTCTCTGTCTGTTATTGGAGTATAGGAATGCTTGAGAATTTTGCACACTGATTTTGCATCCTGAGACTTTGCTGAAGTTGTTTATCAGCTTAAGGACATTTTGGGCTAAGATGATGGGGTTTTCTAAATATACAATCATATCATCTGCAAGCAGAGAAAATTTGACTTCCTCTATTACATAGATAGGTGTTGAAAACAATATTCAACAAAGGAAGCCAGACACAAAAGACTATAATACAATTCCATTTATATAATGCTCAAAAACAGCAATGCCTAATCAATGGCAGGAGAAATAGGGTAATTAATTTCTTCAGTTCAGAACTCAAAAGATCATCTCTTTGAACTATGACCTGTCTACTTTCCATTATACAGTTAGCTTTCAACTTTATTAATACTCGGTTAGAGATAATACACATTTTTAGTTCTTTCTATTTTTTTAAGAGTTTTTTTTTTTTTATCATTTTTAGTAATTTGATCTTGGTGTCCCTCACATGTATACTGTGCTCTGTTTTTTCTTTTTTTTTTAATTGAACTAGTTCATCTGCCTCCAGTTCTCAGTATATTCAGCTTGCCTTTTCTTTTGGTTAATCTCATCTTCTCTGTGTTTAATATTGTGTTAAATCTATTTGTTAGGTTTTTAATTTGATGTTTATTTGATGTTTGTTTTTATAGCTTCCAGTTCAATGATGAAAATCTTTAATTTTTTTCTATTTTTTCTTTATATTTTTAAACATATGAATTATAGTTATTTTGAAGTCTTTGTTAACATGAATACAGTTGATCCTCATTACTTGTGGATTCCATATTTGTGAATTTGCTTACTTGTTAACATTTATTTGTAAACCCCAAATCAATACTCATGGCACTTTCATAGTCATTTATGGAAATGTGCAGAGTGGTGAAAAATTTTATTTACTTGATGTACATGTTCCCAGCTGAGATTGAACAAGGTGACACTCTGCAGTATTGTTTCAGCTCTCCTGTTGTAAACAGGTGTCTTATTGTGGTCTCTTTGTGCATTTTTGTGCTTTATTTGGCAGTTTTGCTGTTTCAAATGGCTCCCAAGCAAAATGCTAAAGTGCTATCTGGTGTTTCAATGTGCAAGATGGCTGTTATGTACCTTATAGAGAAAATATGTATACTAGACAAGCTTTGTTCAGGCCTGAGTTACAGTACTCTTGTTTATGAGTCCAATGTTAATGAACCAATAATGTGGTATATGGAGAACAAGAAAGAGAAAATTTGCCAGTCTGTAAGTAAGGCCACTCTGGAAAGTGCTAAAGTAATACCTATAGTGCATAATAAAGCCATGGAAAACATTAAAAAGTGGCTAAGATTGTGGATTCCTGAGATGATAAATGATTTTTAAAAAGCATAATGCACAGCACTACCATGATGGTGAATGTCAAATAAACTTACTGTTATATCACTCAGGGTCAGGAAAATGTTAGACATTTCCCAGTTAATGATGGTAGCTCACATGTTTGAAAAGGTGATCTGACCTGAGAAATGTTAAATGTAGGCAAAGGAGCCTCTGAAGATCAGGAGGCTGTAGAAAAATTTAAAAAATACCTATTAAGTGTTATTATAAAGGAAGAGTTAGGTGGAAGATCAGGTCATCAAAGCTGATATCATCTTACAAGATGGTGTCAAACAAACTTACATAATGCCAATAGAATTTTGGCCGATAAAACTGTTGTGACCAGAAGCTTGCAGAACCACATCTTGTATTTCCCTGTGGAGCAATATTTCACTATTCATTACTTCACTGTTCACAGCAACATATAGACTGTAACTACCATAAATAACAAGAATTGTCTGTTTTGAATCATCTGTGGATCTGTGTCTATCATTTGTCTTTCCCCTTGGTTATTGATCACATGGTCCTGTTTCTATATATCTAGTAAATTATTACTATTTAAATATCTTTATAACACTGCAGAGGTTCCGCTGATCTTATCTTTCACAGGGGAGATTCACCCTTTCCTCTGATGGGTAAATAGATGTCAGGAGGCTGGGATGGGGTGACTAATTTCCTTATTCCTGTCAGTGACTGAATGGGTCAAGCCTGGGCTACACTTTTCATAAGAATCTCTCATAAGATTTTAGAGACAGATTAGAAAATTAGAAAATCTAATTTTCTCCTGTTGTTAGGTTGTGGCCATCAGGAAAATTAATTGAGAACCCAACTTTCTCTTCTCTTTTTTTGGAACTGAGTAACTGCAGAAATGTTTGCTCTACTTTAAAGAGATTTTTGGCTTAGCATCTTGACTCACCACTTTTTATAGCTTCAGAATTTGGCAAAGATATTGAAGAGGATACTGGTTATATGTTTGAGGTTCCTCAAGTCTTCAGTTTAGTCACTTCAGCCCAATATGACAGCCAAAATCCAGTTCTGCTAGTTTATCTCTCCCATAGCAGTGGCCCTTTGCCAAGGCCAAACCTGGATTTGCAGATTTTAGATGTGCCCAGATTAGTAAGTGCTCAGGGAGAAAATAGTTGGAGATAGTAAATGTTGCTTCATGACTCCCTTGAGGGCTATATTCATTTGCTAGGGCTGCCATAGCGAAGTGCCATAGACTGGATGGTTTAAACAACTGAAATTTATTTTCTTTCAATTCTGCAGGCTAGAAGTCTGAGATTAAGGTATCAGCAGGGTTGGTATCTTTTAAGGTCTCTCTCCTTAGCTTGTAGATGGCTGTCTTCTCCCTTTGTCTTCATGTGGTCTTCCATTTGTACCTGTGCCCAAATTCCCCCCTCCCCGCTCCCCTTCTCCCTCTCCCTCCCCCCCCTTCTCCTTTGTTGTTCTCCTCCTCCTCCTCCTCCTCCTCCTCCTCCTCCTCCTCCTCCTCCTCCTCCTCCTCCTCTCCTTCTTCTTCAGATGGCTGTCTCCTATTTTACTTGTGGCTGATCTCTGGAACTCCTGGCCTCAAGAAATCCTCCCATCTCAGCAACCTAAGTAGTAGATATTGCAGGCATGATCCACCATTCTGGGTTCCTAATTTTGTCTTCTTAGGTGGAAACTAGTCATACTGGATTAGAGGCCACTCTAATGATCTTATTTTAATTTAATTATCTTTTTAAAGACACTGTCTCCAAATACAGCCACATTTCAAAATACTAGGAGTTAGGGTTTCAACATATGAATTCAGAGTAGAGACACAATTCAGTCTATTATCGGTGACAGGTATCCAAGTTACTGGTGGCAAATTCCAAATGGGTCTGTGGCAACCTCAATTCTTGCCTCCTCATAAAAAAGAATTCAACTGAGGGGCATAAGGCAGGAAAAGAGATGCAGGCAAGTTTCAGAGCAGAAGTGGAAGTTTATTTAGAAAGACTTTAGATCAGGAAAGAAAAGAACGTACACCTGGAAAAGTCCTAAGCAGGCATGTGAAGGTCAAGTGTGGTGCTTAGACTTGATCCGACTGTAGAGGCTGGCTCCTTTCCTATGATTCTTTGCTTAGGGTAGGCTGCCTGTATATGCAGTGCCCTCCTTACCTGGGGAGGTGAGCACATGCAGTGTGTTTAGGAAATTGTTTGCGTGCCCACTTGAGGCTTTACTTCCCTTTTCTGGTGGAGTCCCTGTGGAAGGTCATACTCTGCCATTTTGTTTCTTAGTGCACAGGCCTGGGAATTGCTTCTCCCTGGCATCTGTATGCAATGAACACTTTCATGCAATAGGTATGGACCATCAGGAAATGTCCTCTCTCTGGTGCTGGCTGCCAATTTATCACTTCTAGAGAGGCAACGTGGTAATTGCTGAACCATCATCTGACATTCCTAGTGGCTGGGGGAGAGCCCCAGTCATGCCTAACTATCTGTAAGAAGTCCGTAATACTCCTGTCTATAGTTGCTCAGGGTCCTTTCTCATAGTATTCCTCGTCTCCTAAGCACTGTGAGGCTTAGGGAAATTCTACTGTTCTTTTCTGAGTTTGGATTGTCAACCAAAAAGAATTTGAGACAGGTAACAATCCATTTAGAGGTTTATTTTGCCAAGGTTGAGAATCAAGGCCTATGACACAACCTCAGGAGGTCCTGAGAACATATGTCCAAGGTAGGTGGGTTACAGCTTGGTTTTATACAATTTAGGGAAACAGAAGTAATAGGTAAAGACATAAATCGATACATGAAAAGTATACAGTAGTTTGGCCCAGAAAAATGGGACATCTCTGAGCTGGGGCTCCCAGGTCATAGGTGGATTCAAAGATTTCCTGATTGGCAGTTGGTTAGGATCTGCCTAAAGAGTTGAAGTCAGCATAAAGAAATGCTTGCATTAAGGTAAGGTAGGACGGGGTAGGGGGAAGCCAAGGTTCTTATCACGTAAATGAAGCCTTCAGGTAGCAACCTTTAGAGAAAGGTGTCTCTTTTCAAGCCTTAAAAGATGTCAGACTTTCCAGAAAAGACCTAATAAGGGGAGGAGAGTCTCTACAGAATGCAAATTCCACCCCCCCACTGCCTTCCACCCCCTTACCGCCCCCACCCCCCACCCCCCACAGAGACGCTTTGCACAACTATTCAAAATATGTCAAGGAAATACATTTTGGGGTAAAATACATTGATTTCCTTCTGCGTTTGCTGTCATGTGATGCTATACCAGAATCAGGTTGGAATTTGGTATCTTATTACAACATAGAGTCTATTTTGCCAGGCTTAAGATCTCTGTTTTAATGTTAATGCCTGTCAGTTATGTCTTAACTCCAAAGGGAGGAGGGTATAATGAGGCATGTCTGACCTCCTTTCCCATCATGGGCTGAACTAGTTTTTCCAGTTTCTTTGAGATCCCCTTGGCCAAGAGGGGGTCCGTTTCAGTAAATTTGGGGGCTTAGAGTTTTATTTTTAGTTTATAGGGCATAGTGCTTTCTCCTTCTGCTTCAAGCAGCTTCAACATTTAGCAAATGTCCTAGGAGAAAATGTCATCAGTTTGAAGCCATTCCATTTCCCATTTAAGTCACCGCATCCCTGTGCATCTGCTACAAGCCTTACTGTATCACTTTCTTAGCATTTGCCATAGCATCATTGCTCTGCCTGAGCCAAGCCCAGATTTTCAGCCTCTGGCCCATGCCCAGAATTGGCAAAGAACAGCTAAATCCTACCTCACCTCTGCAATGCTTTGCCCTGTAGAATTTCACTGCTACAAGCCTTCCTTGTTTCTGCAACACTCTAATGCCTTTAAATGTATACCTTTTGAAACCTATCAAGTTTTTCTTGTTCTTCATGGGAACATGGCTTGCATGAATATCTCAATCTTATCAGGAAACCAGGTCAGTGGCTGAGTTTAAGAAGGGATGAGTAGTAACTCATAGGTATCATGAAGAGAGTTTCTGACCTAATCTGGGAGCTGGAGTTGCAACAGTGTGTTCATATTAACAAATCCATTGAGTTGTGCACTTCGATACGCATGTTCTGGAATGTGTGTTACATTTCTAATGAAATACGTATTTTTCCAAAAGGAAATGACAACATAGGAAAGAAAAATATAAAGTTAAGGGCTAAATACAACTTTTCCAAAACTCAGTGAGAAAGTAGCTTTCATACAGAGGTCTTGATTCTTCTCCCAGTTTCTCTGTCCTTAAATTCACACTCTTGTAACTTTTCCTGTGTAAAGTGCCACCTGTCTTGATGTGGGCTGATCAGCAACCCAATTATCACTCTTACCCTGTCATTGTATAACTTCCCAGATCTGGGTCTTTGCATCAGGACTGGTTTCCTAGAAATTTGGCAGCATAAGTGGAGATACCTGTTGGTATTCCAGAATGGAAGTGCATTGGCTCCAAATCTCACAGGTTTAGGTGGGGGCAGGTGTATCATCCAGCTTGGTTTTTCTGACAGAATGATTTACAGCTACATCTGTTTAATTAACAACATGGTACCTGTTGGTCTGTGCATATATTCACATCTCTGAAGACATTATTAGTTCTCAGAGACAGCACATTCTTAAGCCATAAGAGGAAAAAAGGAGCTACTCCAGTGCCTGTGAGCTGCAGAGCCCTTGCATTTCCACAAAGTTAGTAAGTCCAATTATTATTCCTTCCTCCTTCCAGATTGAGACCTAGGGGGACTGCTGGAATAAGAAAGAGACCATATGCCCCTTCATCAAGGCTCCCTCAATTATGCAAAGAGAAATTGTCAAATGTCTACTCGAGAAAGAGCTCTTTCTCCCCAGTCTCCATCTGGGGAAAGGGATGAGGCTTAATTGTAATCATGGTACAGAAGAGATATAAAGTGTCATAAAAGTGAATCGGGGGATGTGTTAGTGTGATATCATCATTTTGGGCCCATTTGTGACCTGTCTCTGCTGCCGGAGTCACTCTATGTGCTCATCAGATGAGGTCTGGAGTGGCTGAAGAGGAAGACTGGCTAACATCAATTTCCCAGTCATTTTGTTTCCTTGGTAGTTTCATGCATCTTCCATGATGGATGCTTCCTGGTGGGATTTACCATGAGATATAGATTTCTTTGTGCCCACGTGTATATATTTATCCATATCCATATGTCTTCACCAAGTACACCGATATCTCCAGTCTTTCAAACTGTTTCCTCCATGCTTCAAGAAACTAGTCAGAAATATATTCTCACCTTCAGCCACTGAAATGGCAGTGTCTCCAAGTTGGTGAATAAGGACTGGGTTGACTGTGATGAAAGGAAATAATATGAAGCTTTTGGTTTATACCTCCAAACACACACACACACACACACACACACACACACACACACACAACTACACATACATATTTTTCTATAAGCATCTCTTCCCACTCTTCTACTCACTAAAGTTAGGCTCTGGCAGCAACCTGCAGGAGTAGGATGGAAGTGACACCTTGAGAATCACAAAATTGGTAGAGATATGAAAATTGAGTATCACGCAAGTTAAGAAACTTGCCGAAGTCACTAAGCTATTAAATGGTGATCCTAAAACCTAGGATGAACGGAATAACCATCAATAAAGTAAGATTCAGATCTCTAGTGCCCTAAGTCGACCTCTACCCTCATGTCTACTACATGTTTTGTGGAAGGTGTTCTCATAGAGAAGAACGATCACAGCTTTGAAGTTTGGCAGATTTGGGTTCTAACTGACTTTGCCAATTTCCAAACATTTGCCTTTGAGCAAACTCTCAGGCCTCACTTTTCTCCTCTGTAAAACAGAATTAATTACATCTGATTTATAAGATTGATATGATATTTAAATTTGCATAGACAACAGCAGCTAGTACACTTTGAGTACACTACAACATTGTAGAAACTTAACAAATATTAATTTCCATCTTAGGAAGATACCGTTATGATGGACAGAATCACCTTTTGAGTCTCCTAGGCCAGTGAGCAGCCTGGGAAACTAAGGCCTTATTGTTCATCAGCCTCAAGGTTGCCATTTGGAAGGCAATTATATTGATAGCAATTAATTTCCTCTGTTCTGGCTTTCCTGTTAATTATTCTGAAAACATACCCACATTCTGTCAAGAAGCCTGCTTTCAAAATTAAAATTGTAGCAATTTTTCATCCTTAATAAAGGCTCCTTCCTATTTCCTCCCTTCTATTTAGCAACTGAAAACATCTTAATTCTTGAGAATTTAAAGAATGTGGGAAAACAGGATGTATTGTCTTCCTTTATAACAATATAAATTTCTCTCCCTAATAATAATTGCTCCCTAAAGGAGAAAATGGCCTCTCCTTTATCCATCTGGTGCAGGGACTTTACATTCTTTGCCTTGCTCAATGTACACACCAGAGCTCCATGTAAGTGATTGCTAACTTGTTATTCTCACATTAGACATGAAGAAAGTGAGGCTGAGAGAGGCTGCCTCCCTTGATCAAGATCACATTGTAAATGTGAAAGTCAATATTCGTTCCATAGTTGGTCTGATATCAAAATCCATGCTTTTTTTCATGCATGTGTTAGTTATGTGCCATTTCTGCCTAAAATCATACATACATACCACTCATGTTTATGCATGCATACACAGTTTACTGCCTCCTATTTCTGGTCTATTGTTGAGAGAAGGAAGTAACTCTCTTCTCCATCAGCTTCTATCCTCCATGTCTAAGGTCATTGTCTCCCACTAAACTCACTGAATACCCAGGAAACAGTAGTTGTGACTGAAGCCTATTTATTTTCTTCATTGTACTGAAGAACATTTTTTGTACAAGATTAGGTATCTTAGGGGCTCATCTCAGCACTGTCACTGATTTGCTTTGTGACTTAGGAAAGTTACCGATCTTCACTGACTCTTGCTTTTCTCACCTCTAGAACAAGAAGTTGTACAGGACAATCCTCCAGGTCTCTTCATCTCTTTGTCTGTGGTATTTTGCCTTTGTGATTATGATTTCCGCCAGCTATGTCTCCATACTTTGGGACATGCCATCACAAATCATTAGCATGCATCTTTCTCACCCCTCATTCCTGCTAGAGGGCAAAACAACTTTTTTCCCTTTCCAGATAGTGCAGGAAGGTTAAAGGTGGGAGGAGCCTCTTTTCTGACTAACTCTATTTTCAAACAAATAGTTTCTCCTATTAAAAGAAAGTGAAGCCTATTCAATTCAAAATGTCTTCCCCAACTATATATATCTTATAAATATATGTGTATATATAGATATGTGTGTGTGTATATATATATATGTGTATATATATATATATATACATTTTCTAAATATTTAGAATTCCATTTCTACTGACAAGTCCTCTTTCCTTCAAAGATTTCTGATGGGCAAGGCTGAGTCAACACAATTTCAGTGAGAGAGCAAAGTCTAGCTTTTTCGGTTCAACAGTAGAGGAAAGAGAATATTGACAGGCATCTCTTAGTTTTCCTTGTGGTTTCAGTTCTGAGGGTAAAGGAAGGCATTGCTGGTATCTTGAGGTCATTTTCGTCTCAGCTGAGAACCATCTCCCTGACCAGCTAAATGAGTTTTAATTACTAGAAAAGTATCCATATGTCTTTTTTTTATTGTATGTGGGCTCTGGGGTATATGTGCATGTCCTGCATCCTGCAGATAGTTGCATAGGTACATATATGCCATGGTGGTTTGCTGTCTCCATCCCCACCCCACACTCCTCTGCCCTCCAGGTGTTATCCCTCTCCAACCTCCCCAACCCCCTTGCTGTCCCTCTCCTCCCCTCCCCTTCCCCACCTAACTCTATGAGTGTTGTTCCCTTCCCTATGCCCAAGTGTTCTCATTGTTCATCACCTGACTATGATTGAAAACATGCAGTGTTTGGTTTTTCTGTTCTTGGGTCAGTTTGCTCAGAATGATCGTTTCTAGATTCATCCATGTCTCTACAGAGGATACAAACTCATTATATTTTTATGACTGCATAGTATTCCATGGTGTATATGTGTCACATTTTTTTTGTCCAGTCTATCATCGAAGGGCATTTGGGTTGGTTCCAGGTCTTTGCTATCAAACAGTGCCACAAGGAACATACATGTGCATGTGTCTTTATAATAGAATGATTTATAATCCTTTGGATATATACCCAGTAATGGGATTGCTGGGTCAAATGGAATTTCTATTTCTAGATCCTTGAGGAAATACCACACTGTCTTCCATAATGGTTGAACTAATTTACACTCCCACCAGCAGTGTAAAAGCGTTCCTATTTCTCCACCTCCTCTTCAGCATCTGTCTCCAGATTTTTTAATGATCACCATGCTAACTAGCTTGAGATGGTATCTCAATGTGGTTTGATTTGCATTTCTGTAATGATCAATGATGATGAGCATTTTTTCATATGTTTTTTGGCCTCATATTTGTCTTCTTTTGAAAAGTGTCTGTTCATGTCCTTTGCCCACTTTTGAATGGGTTTGTTTTTTTCTTATAAACTGCTTTAGTTCTTTGTAGGTTCTAGATATTAGCCCTTTGTCTGATGGGTAGATAGCAAAAATTTTTTCCCATTCTGGTTGTTGATAGTTTACTCTAACGATTGTTTCTTGTGCAGAAACTCTTTTTTTTTTTTTAGATGGAGACTTGCTCTGTCACCAGGCTGGAGTGCAGTGGTGCAGTCTAGGCTCACTGCAACCTCTGCCTCTTGAGTTCAAGCGATTCTTCTGCCTCAGCCTTCTGAGTAGCTGGGACCACAGGCACATGCCACCATGCCTGGCTAATTTTTTTGTATTTTTAGTAGAGACCACGGGGTTTCACCATGTTGGTCAGGATGGTCTCGATCTCTTGACCTCATGATCTGCCTGCCTTGGCCTGCCAAAGTACTGGGATTAAAGGCATGAGCCACCATGCCTGGCTGAAACTTTTAAGCTTAATTAGATCCCATTTGTCTATTTTGGCTTTTGTTGCCAATGCTTTTGGTGTTTTAGTCATGAAGTCCTTGCCTGTGCCTATGTCCTGAATGGTGTTGCCTATGTTTTCTTCTAGGGTTTTTATGGTGTTCGTTCTTATGTTTAAATCTTTAATCCATCTGGAGTTAATTTTTTTTTTTTTTTGATTTTAGGTTTTGGGGTACATGAGCAGAGCATGCAAGACAGTTGCGTAGGTACACACATGGCAGTGTGCTTTGCTTTTCTTCTCCCCTTCACCCACATTTGGCATTTCTCCCCAGGATTTCAGGTGTAAGGAAGGGGTCTAGTTTCAGCTTCCTGAATATGGCTAGCCAGTTTTCCCAACACCATTTATTAAACAGGGAATCCTTTCCCCATTGCTTTTGTCTGATTTGTCAAAGAGCAGATGATTATAGATGTGTTGCATTGCTTCCAAGGCTTTTGTTCTGTTCCATTGGTCTGTATCTCTCTTTTGGTACCAGTACCATGCTGTTTTGATTACTGTAGCCTTGTAGTATAGTTTGAAGTCAGGTAGCGTGATGCCTCCAGCTTTGATCTTTTTGCTTAGGATTGTCTTGGCTATGTGGGCTCTCTTTTGCTTCCATATAAAGTTTAAAGTGTTTTTTTCCAGTTCTGTGAAGAGGGTCAATGGTAGCTGGATGGGAATAGCATTGAATCGATCAATTACTTTGGGCAGTATGGCCATTTTCACAATATTGATTATTCCTAACCATAAACATGGAATGTTTTTCTAACTGTTGTGTCCTCTCTTATTTCCTTGATCAGTGGTTTGTAGTTCTCCTTAAAGAGATTTTTTACATCCTTTGTTAGTTGTACTCCTAGGTATTTTATTCCCTTTGCAGCAATTGTGAATGGGAGTTTCCTCATGATTTGTCTGTTTGTGTGTTATTGGTTTATAGGAATGCTTGTGATTTCTTCACATTGATTTTGTAAACTGAGACTTTGCTGAAGTTGCTTATCAGTTTAAGGAAGTTTTGGGCTGAGACAATGGGGTCTTCTAAATATACCATCATGTCATTTGCAAATAGGGACAATTTGACTTCTTCTTTTCCTAATTGAATGCCCCTTGTTTCATTTTCTTGCCTAATTGCTCTGGCTAGAACTTCTAATATTATATTGAATAGGAGTAGTGAGAGAGGGCATCCTTGTCTAGTGCCAGGTTTTAAAGGGAATGCTTCTAGTTTTTGCCCATTCAGTATGATATTGGCTATAGGTTTCTTGTAAATAGCTTTTATTGTTTTGAGATACATTCCATCCATACCTAGTTTATTGAGAGTTTTTATCATAAAAGGCTGTTGAACTTAGTCAAAGGTCTTCTCTGCATCTATTGATAATCATGTGGTTTTTGGCTTTTGTTGTGTTTAAGTGGTGAATTACATTTATAGATTTGCATATGTTGAACCAGCCTTGCATCCTGGGATAAAGCCTACTTGATCGTGGTGGATAAGCTTTTTAGATTTGCCATTGGATTTGGTTTATCAGTATTTTACTGAAGATTTTTACATCAATGTTCATCATGAATATTGGCATGTAGTTTTCTTTTTTAGTTGTGTCTCTGCCAGATTTTGGTATCAGGATGATGTTGGTCTCATAGAAAGACTTAGGGAGGATTCCCTCTTTTTGTATTATTTGGAGTAGTTTCAACAGGAATGGTACCAGCTCCTTTTTGTATGTCTGGTAGAATTTAGCTGTGAACCCATCTGGACCTGGACTGTTTTTGGTTGGTAGGCTATTAATTGCTGCCTTGACTTCAGACCTTGTTATTGGTCACTTCAGGGTTTCAACTTCTTCTTGGCTTAGTCTTGGGAGTGTGCAAGTGTCCAGGAATTTATCCATTTCTTCCAGATTTACTGGTTTATGTTCATAGAGTTGTTTGTAGTAATCTCTGATGGTAGTTTGTATTTCCAAGGAATCAGTGATGATCTCCCCTTTATCGTTTTTTATTCCATGTATTCCATTCTTCTCTCTCTTTTTTTTATTAATCTGGCTAGCATTCTGTCTATTTTATTGATCTTTTCAGAAATCAGCTCCTGGATTTATTGATTTTTTGAAGGTTTTTTTTGTGTCTTTATTTCCTTCAGTTCTGCTCTGATCTTAGTTATTTCTTGTCTTCTGCTTGCTTTTGAGTTTTTTGATCTTGCTCCTCTAGCTCTTTCAATTTTGACTACAGAGTGTCAATATTAGATCTTTCCTTCTTTCTCATGTGGGAATTTATTGCTATAAATTTCCCTCTAGACACTACTTTAAATGTGTCCCATAGCATCTAGTATGCTGTGTCTTCATTCTTGTTGGTTTCTAAGAACATTTTTATTTCTGTTTTCATTTCATTGTTTACCCATTTGTCATTCAGGAGCAAGTTGTTCAGTTTCCATGTGATTGTGCAGTTTTGAGTGCTTTTCTTAATCTTGAGTTCTAATTTGATTGCGCTGTGGTCTGAGAAACTGTTATGATTTCTGTTCTTTTGCGTTTGCTGAGAAGTGACTGACTTCCAATTATGTGGTCAATTTTGGAGTAAGTGCAATGTGGTGCTGAGAAGAATGTGTATTCTGTGGATTTGGGGTGGAGTGTCCTGTAAATATCTGTTAGGTTCACTTGGTCCAAATCTGCATTCAAGTCCTGAATATCCTTGTTGAATTTCTGTCTCGTTGATCTGTCCAAGATTGTCAGTGGAGTGTTAAAGTCTCCCACAATTATTGTGCAGGAGTCTAAGTCTCTTTGTAGGTCATTAAGAACTTGCTTTGTGTATCTGGGTGCTCCTGCATTGGATGCATATATATTTAGGATAGTTAGCTCTTCTTGTTGCATTGATCACTTTACCGTTATGTAATGCCCATCTTTGTCTCTTTTGATCTTTCTTGGTTTAAAGTCCATTTTATCAGAGACTAGGATTGCTACCCCTGCTTTTTTTTTTGTTCTCCATTTTCCTGGTAAATCTTCTGTCCCTTTATTTTGAGTCTATGTGAGTCTTTGCATGTGAGATGGGTCTTCTGAATACAGCACACCAATGGGTCTTGACTTCTTATCCAATTTGCCAGTCTGTGTCTTTTGATTGGGGCGTTTAGGCCATTTACATTGAACATTAATATTGTTATGTTTGAATTTGATCCTGCTATTTTGTTACTGGCTAGTTGTTTTGCCTGTTAATTGATGTGGCTTCTTCATTGCATTCTTGTTCTTTACTATTTGGTACATTTTTGCAGTGACTGGTACTGGTTGTTCCATTCCCTGTTTAGTGCTTCCTTCAGTAGCTTTTGCAAGGCAGGTTTTGTAGCGACAAAATCTCTCAGCCATTGCTTGTCCATAAAGGATTTTATTTCTCCTTCACTTACGAAGCTTAGTTTGGCTGGATATGAAATTCTGGGTTGAAAGTTCTTTTCTTTAAGGATGTTGAATATTGGCCCCCATCCCTTCTAGCTTGTAGGGTTTCTGCTGAGAGATCTGCTGTTAATCTGATGGTCTTTCCTTTGTGGGTGACTTGACCTTTCTCTCTGGCTGCTGTTAGGATTTTTTCCTTCATTTCAACACTGGTGAATCTGAAAATTGTGTGCCTTGGGGTTGCTCTTCTTGAAAAATATCTTTGTGGTGTTCTCTGTATTTCCTGGACTTGAATGTTGGCCTGCCTTGTTAAGTTGGGAAAGTTCTCTTGCATAATATCTTGAAGAGTGTTTTCCAGCTTGGATTCATTTTCCCTGTCACATTCAGGTACTCCGATCAAATGTAGATTAGGTCTCTCCCATAATCCCATAGTTCTTGGAGGTTTTGTTCATTTGTTTTCATTCTTTTTTCTCTAATCTTGTCTTCTTGTTTAATTTCATTGATTTGGTCTTCTGTCTCTGTTATCATTTCTTCTGCTTGATCGATTCGGCTGTTGAAACTTGTGAATGCCTCATGAAGTTCTCGTGCTGTGTTTTCAGTTCCATCAAGTCATTTATGTTCTTCTCTAAGCTGGTTATTCTAGTTAGCATTTCATCTAACCTTTTGTCAAGGTTCTTAGTTTCTTTGCATTAGGTTAGAACATGGTCTTTTAACTCAGAGAAGTTTGTTATTACTCACCTTCTGAAGCCTTCTTCTGTCAATTTGTCAAATTCATTCTCTTTTTTTGTTCCCTTGATGGTGAGGAGTTGTGATCTCTGGGAGGAGAAGAGGTGTTCTCTTCTTTGATGGTTTCATCCTTTTTGCACTTTTTTCCCAATCTTTATGGATTTTTCTCCCTTTGATTTTTGAAGCTGGTGATTTCAGGAGGAGTCTCTGAGTGGATGTTTTTTTCTGTTGAGGATGGAGCTATATCTTTTGTGGCCTGCAGAGGGCATTTCTGGGTTCTCTCAGGTTTAGTCAGGTTGTTGGGTGGGTGGTCCTTCCCTGGAGTTTGTTTGCAGGTAAGATTGGCCCAGGCCTTCACAATGGTGTTTCTCCCAGAGCTCCATCTTCCTGGTTGGGGTCAAACTGGTGTATTTGCTGCCAAGTTCTCTAGCGAGGGCTTCAGTCTGAGTTCTGTGGACGTGGGGCCTGCCAGGCCTTATGGTCTATTCCCCTGCTTTCAACTCTGCCTCCCTCTGTGGGATAGTCCATCCCACTGACATTAGACCAAACTTCTGCCCTGGCCCATGTGACAACTTGCCATGCCTGGTGGGAGCCGCTGCTCTGATTTGCATCAACAACCCATGGTGCCCTACTGTCTGGCAGGGATATCATGGACTGTGGGTTGTAGGAGGGATGAGGTAAGCACAGGAGCACCGAGGGGGTGAAGTCCCCCAACCCTCTAAGCTAGCTGCATGTTTCAGGTGGGAACACACCCCCCACGCATCTTGATTTGCCCCCCTGGGTGTCTCTCACCCTGTGGCTTCTTCCCTGGGCTATTTTCAGTGCCCTATCAGTCCCACCAAAATGAACCCAGCACCTCATCTGGAATTGTTGAGTCCTCTAGCCCTCTGCGTCTCATTCTCTGGGAGCGGCATTCTGGTGTTGCCTTCTCACGGCCATCTTGGTGCCCTCTCCTAAATGTCTTTTAAACACATCTAACTCTTTAAAGTGACTTTGGATTTTATTTGGAGCCAAATTCTGAAAAAGAATGCAATATATCAAAATACTTTCTCTTTCCAAAGGGAAGAATAAATGATGATTCCCAATATTCACCTTGAAGGTTGTTCTCTAAATGGTAATGAGGCATCACTAGGTAAATGTTTGCTAGAAATTTGGAAAACAAAACACTTCCATGCCGTGCAAACTACAAGCACAATGACTACAAGGAAGAGAGGCTAATCCGAAGGCAGAGGTACCAAAAGCACCAGTAAAAGTAAAGTGTGAAGTAAATGATCAAGATTTGGCCATATCTGGTGATCCTCAGACTGGGTAGAGTCTGAGATATCATTGTATTCCTGAACAAGGAAACAAGAGTAAAAATGCTCCCACATAAGTTTCTGTATTACTGTCCTTGTCTCAGTCTTTTGCCAAAGTACAAGGAAGAATAGTAACAGTGGAAGAAACAGGCATAACATTCCTCTCAATATAGGAGACTCACTGTATAAAAGTAAGGTCCATGCCCCAGGGAGGCTCTAGACCCTTGTTCATTGACCTAGAGCCCTGGTGCAGGATGCAACCTACACAACTGTGTGTAGCAGCCCAGGACTCTCAGAGGTGCCATGTTTGCTCTTAAATTGGGACCTTATCCCAGCCTGGAGTCCTGTCTACTCCTCCTTCAGCCTTTTACTGGTGTGCTGCACACTCTTCTCTTAGGTGTCCCCTTAAGCATTACTTCCAGGGATCACAGCCTGGATTAGATGTCTGCTTTAGGTATCTCCACCTCACCACTCATAACTGAGCGGCAATTGCCTATTCTATGATCATCCCCATGATCTAGGGAACTCCTAGAGGCCACTGTTTTTCTCCTTTTTTTTTTTTTTTTTTTTTCCCCCCTTTTCTGCTATCCATGGTGCTGAGCACAAAGTCGGCACCCGGTAAATCTGTGTAGCAGGAATGAGGGAAAAGATGAGGGGAGGAGGGAAAGAGAAAAAGGAAGAAAAGAAGGGGAGACAGAAAAGGAGAGAGAAAGAAAAAAATAAAGAGAATGTGGGAGTGGAAGGGGGATACAAGAGAGAGACAAGAACAGAGAAATAAAAAGGAAGAGAGTGAAGGAAAGGAAAGGGGAGAGAGGATAGGGGGAGAGAACAGAATTAGGCCTGCTGCCGAGGAGGTGGTCTGGCTTCCCCACATCTTCACCTGCCTCCTAGCCTCCTCTCCTCTCTCACTTCTCACCATCTCCTGATCATACCTCATCTACTCCTAGTCCGTAGATCCAACAGAACAAAATCTTTTCACCTGTGAAACACATAAGTCAGAATCTCCATCTCTTCTCTTCCAGAACTATATTCTAGGATTTCCATCAACAATGTCAAAACCCAAATCTGAGGAGTAAGCTCAAACCAGCAAGACCCCTGGTCTTAGGGGTCTCCTCATTCAAGTTTACTAAGATCCTGCTAGCACTCGGAGAGCCAGGAGGATGCTGTAGGCAATGTGGGCTGCAGAATGAATTGTTTTCCGGAGCTTATTAAAAGTGATTCCTTGGGGAAATGCCCTCTTTCTGGTAGAGTATGGGGTCACAGTCTTGCTCTTGGGCCTCTTGTTTGACATATTCTGGAAAAGCGTTCTGGGTCTGGGATTTCCTTCTAAGCTGATGAGAGAGAAATTCACTTGGTTGCTAGTGGGCTGAGAATTGAATTTATGTTTTTACCTAAACTTGTGATATTTAACTTGCAGCAACATTACCTTGGGGAGTTTATTTAAAATGACCAGTCCAAGGTTCCAACCCCATAGACTCTTACTCAGTGGGTTGGAGAGGAGTCTGGAATTCTGCCTCCTGCTTGCTTCCGATACAGGGTCTCAGGACCCTTAGGGAGGGGACTGACGGAGGGAGGCTGTGGCTAGCAGCTCTCAATGCAGTGAAAACCCTTTGCTTGCTGACTTTGGTTTCACCATGAGCAGGAAAGAGGATGGTGAAACATCCAGCCATATAGTTTCTGGAGAGGGGACACTGACTGTATTTCACTTGGTGGCTAGCCCTTGGTGGGTTTGGAGTATCCAATTTAGGTCTTAATTTTGTTTCTTCCAGAACTTTTCTTTCTTGCTAGGGGCACCATTACTAGGAATTGGGCCACATCGCATTCTTGTTACCTTCTAAGTTACCTCCACAAGGTGACAGACACTGCTCCCTCCGGTGAGAACACAAACGGTGTTTTGTGAAATAACAACCCTGCACAGGGCTGGCTTCTTCCTGGGAAATTACAACCTAGGAAGTAACCTAGAAATGTTGTCAGAAAAGGCAGGTAGGAGGACAGGATGCTGAAGATCTCTCTGGTGTTCCATAAATATGTATCGACAAGGGCGGACTGCAGGATGTCAGCTAAGCAGGGAAAGGAAGGTGGCAGGGAAGGGTGGGAAGGAAAGAAGGTGAATAAGGACAGCAGGAGCTAGAATCCCTGTTTCCTTTCCCCTTTCAGCTACTAAGTAGCTGGGGGATGTGATGTCAGCCTTCTGACTCACAGGGCTTCTGTTTGCTCTTACAAAAATGGAGAACATACAGCTGGCACAATTGACCCTCACCCCATAACTGTGATGTGAAGGGAAATGCCATGTCACATAGGGAGGCACCTTTAGAAACCCATGCAAAAGTCTCCCAACCAGGAATTTCTTACAGTAACTTGCAGAGTGCAGAATCTGCCACCCCAACATATGCTACTTTGGCACACAGATTATTTTGAGATAAAGACCCTTTAAAAGAGCCAGCAGGTGCAAGGAAGGTGCTCCGACCCTCCCCGTTATCTTCCTGAAAGCAGGAGATAAACCCCCATATGGAAGATGGCCTCCCTATACCAGAAGGGAAAGAACATTCTTATCATCAAGGACAGGAAGTCAAGACTGAGAGAATTCTGTACAAACAGACCTTGTTAAAATCATTCTTATCTTCCTTTAGCCTCTCCACAGTTTACTTTTCCACAATTGCCTCTTTTTGTTCGACCTGGTCTAACAGCATTTAGGTTTTGCCACTTCTTTGAGTCTTCATTTCCTTATGAGGGCTTACAAAAAACTTAGATTAAATACATTTGCATGGCTTTCCCCTGTTAATCTATCATCTGTCAAATTAATTCTCAGGCCTAGCTAAAGAACTCTAAGCGGGAAGAGAGATTTTGCCTCCCTACACATAAATGGCACAGTTGCCATGGAAGATTATGTCCTGGGACATTTCTAGCTACTGCCTGTCCTTCCTTCCTCTACATTTCCAGGTGCTGTGTCTCTGCCTGGAAGGTCAGCTCACAGCTTCCATTGTTTCTCAGTCTAGAGTTCTTTTTGTTTCTACACTTGGCTTCTCAGAAGCAATACATTTTGTTGTTTTCTCATATTCTATACTCTTTTCCCCTCCTGCTTTGTGTCCCATGTTCTAGAGATGGCTGCTCAATTGGTGAGTTCTTCAATAAATAACTTCTAAAAAAAGCTTATACCCTTCCACAGACAGTCTACTTCGTCAGTTCTTTATTGCTTTATTTCTCTACAAAAACCAAGTGAGGTGACTGGTCAAAGTGCAAGGCCTTGACTCCTGGGAAACCAGACAAAACATTCCTCCAAGGCACTGCCACCTCCATTCTAGAATGCATTCCATTCTCCCAATGCATCTGCCACACCACATCTGCTCCTGCCACCCAGCCTCCTCTTTCCACCTCAGGCCCCAGAGTATTCCATTTGCTGCTCCTCCCTCCCTTCTCCAAGTTGCACCCAGGCTCCCTAGCTCCTTTCTTCCATGTGGATCTCAGCTCGAATGGTTCCTCTTTAGAGTCTTCCCTTGACTTCCACGTCTTACACAGCTTTCTTATCACTCGACATTCCCCTACACTGCTTCATTTCTCCTTCAGAGCACTTTAACTGGTGATTCTCAAATCTAGCTGCAATTTAGAATCACCTGGAGAGCTGGTTAACAGCCTAGGTTCCCAAACTCTAATCCCTGATTTAATTGGTCATGATGGAGGAGCTGGCATTTTTAAAAGAGCTCTCCAGGTAATTCTTATGTAGAATCAGGGTTGAGAAATTCTAGCTAAGCATTGTTACATATTTGCTGTTTGACTCAACTATTAGAATAACCATAGACTGAAAAAAAATGCCACAAATTCCTTCCAAAACTGTATGCCTGCCATTTACAATGTACCTTTGATGCATCTCCCAGCAAGAGCTGGAGTACCCTTTACATCTGGACTGGCCTTGTAGCTTAATTTGACCAGCAGAATGCTGAAATACAGCATTGTAGAACTTCTGAGGTGAGACTACTGGAAGGAGAAGGGCTATGTGGGGCAGAGATAAGCCGTCTCAGCTGAGGCCCTTAGAACAACCAGCTGATAGCTAGCATCACCTGCCAGCTGGGAGTCAGGCCTTCTTAGGTCACGCAACCCCAGTTAAGGCACCACATAACTTCAGAAGCATAAACGGATCCAGGTGAAACCAACAGAAGACCAGTCCAGCTGAACCCAGCCCAAACTGCTGACCCACAGAATTTAGGGTAAAGTTATTGCTTTAAGCCATTAGGTTTTGGTGCCACTTGTTATGCAACAATAGATAGCTGATATTGAATGTAGGTTCCATGAGGACAGAGACTCTGTGGGGTTTTCTTTGGTTGTTAGTTGTTGCTATTCTATCCCCATTCTCTAGGTCAGTGCCTACCAGAGCACATGGTCGGTTCTCAACCACTATTTTCTAAATAATTCTATTAAATATCTGATAAACCTTTACAAATAGCTGTTTTGAACTTGCTAAGAATCTGGTTGGCATCTTGGGAGACTTCTCTAAGTGCTTAAAGTCAGCTAATGGGAAAGAATATGCCTCCTTTTCTCTTCCCCAAGAAATCTCTTAAACTGCTGCAGTGACGCTTTCCTTTCTCAGTGGGTCATTTCATAAAAGAGTTGTTTAGCATAAATCTTTGCTGATTCAGGAAATCTTTTTTTTTCTTTCTAACTCTTCAGTTTAAACACTCCTTAGTTTAGAGATACTTCAGAAATTGACTATTTCCTTCAGTTCTCCCCTGAGAAGAGCATCAGGGTAGCCAGGGATGTGAGGACCTCATTCTGAGCAAGCAGGTGCGATGGGGGTGGAGCTGAGAGCACTGAAGAGTAAGGCATTTGCAAAAACAACAAAAACAACAACAACAAAACACTGGCAAAGTGGTGACAGTGGTTTAATTCCAGTTTCTGTTATAAGCAGACTGGCTATTTTGGTAAGAAGCTCTATTCAGAAGCAAAAGGGCTGTCATTTTAAGTGCCAATGCAAAGAGAATCTAGGAGAGGGCTAATGGGGTATAATGGGGTGGCCTAACCAAGAATTGTGTACTGAGCTGGAGAGCTTTTTGAGTCCAGATGTCTACAGCTGGGTTCTCCCTGAAGCAGACTCTGAAACTAAGATTTGGGTGGTCCCAGGAAACACAAGTAGGGAAGTGCGGAGGTGACATAGGAAAGGGAAGGAGACCAACGAAAGATGTGTTGATGAGCAGGTTACTATGTGGGCAACTGGAGCTCAGTCCTGTTGAGGACTCTGGCAGATGGTGGAGAACACACTTCTGAGTTGTCCTGCTCCAGGAAGCAAGGAGGCTGGCATAGATATCCACCTATTTTTGGTCTGTTCTACGTAGGAGTCTTGCGTACTGAGGCAATCAAGGCCTTAGACAGAACAGGATGGAACAACAGTGAGTACAAAAACCAGGAGGGGAGTAGGGACAGTTTCTGCTGTAATGACCAATAGTTTCCAAAAGAGCCCATCCCAAGCAATGTAGCTCCTGTAGGGAACTGGGCAGCTGGCGGGTGAAATCTGCCAGGCTCTGGCAGCCTGTCTCTAGGCATTTGCCCCAGACTTCCCAACAATGGCTACTCTCCCTCTATTCTCAAGATACCTCTCCTTCCTAAGGGTTCTTGTCTCCAGATCTTAGCGCTTTCTTAGGGTGGCATCTACTGAGTGGATGGTAGAGGGAAGTAATGGCAACGTCATACTTGATAAAACAGCCAATGCTTATTGAATGCCATTCATGTACTAGACAAGGATTATACCATTTCATTCTCAACAATGATATAAGAGATATTATCATGAAATGTCCTTTGTATGTGATAGAACAGTCACGGGGGCTGAAACAATTTGCCCAAATCATACAGTTAGATGTAAGAGTTGAAATCCTAGCTCTGTCCTTCGATACCTCCACATCCTTGGCCATTACCCTTGACCATTATTCCCTGTAATAGGAAAAATTATAAAGGGTTATGGGCAGACACAAATTATATCCTGGGATGGTCTCTGAGTAGCCTGATGAGTTTGGATAAGTCATTCCACATTTTTTTTTTTTTTGAAACAGCATCTTGCTCTATCACCCAGGCTGGTATGCAGTGACATGATCTCAGCTCATTGCAACCTCTGCCTCCCAGGCTCAGCTGAACCTTTTACCTCCTAAGTAGCTGGCATTACAGGCATGCACTACCATGCCCAGCTAATTTTTCTATTTTTTGTAGAGACGGGGTTTTGCCATGTTGGTCAGGCTGGTCTCAAACTCCTGGGTTCAAGCAATCTTTTCCCCTTGGCCTCCCTAAGTGCTGGGATTACAGGTGTGAGCTACCGAACCCAGCCTCAGTCATTCAACTTTGAAACTTGTTTAACTTTGAGACTTATTTTCTTCATCTGTAAAATGGGCCCAAGTATCTTTCCTCACGGGGTATGTGTGAAGAGGAAATGGAATTATGCATTTTGGTGGCTGGTACTTAGGAGGGCTGCACAAGAGTATGCTCTTTGCATCTGCCTGTAGACTCTGCCTTCCTTCCAGGTAACATCTTTCTAATTCTTTTCTGCAGTGCTCAGAGGACATCTCCAGGCTTGCCCTTGTCTTGTGCTGCATTGGGAGTTCCAATCCAAGAATTCATTTAGATCATACATCCTAGCTGGATGGTGAGCTCCCTGAGGCAGGGAACTAAATTTGACTTTTTATTACCGTTGTCCTTGTATTCTCTAGAATCTGGGTTTAGTGCTGGCACCCAGGTAATGCTGGATAATGACTACTGATGTTTATTCTTATTAATGAGAAAAAATAAATATTTTGAAAACAGAAAAATGAACAGATAACCTGATTCCAGCATCTCTGCAGGGCATTTCCCATCCATGCTGAGTACTTTTCTGGTCCTCAACTTAAGTATTGGGGGTGTCTGATAAGCACTAAGGCTCTCTGTCACCAGGCTGGACTCTTGTTGTATATGCTAGTGAGCTTTTACACCTGTCTAGCATGTCTGAGTGTTGCCAGTTCTCCCAGAGCCAGCACCTTCAACACTTGGGTCACTGCAGTGATATCAGCAACATTTATTGGGCACGCTCCATGGTACACACTTTATAGGTACTGCCTTGCCGAATGTGTACCTAAAACATAACATGTAAACAGTATTATTACGTTTGAAGAAACTCAGTCACAGAGGGTAAATAATTTTCCCAAAGGCACATGGCTTAAAGAGGGTAGAGCCTGGATTTGAAATATGTCTCTCTCATAGTTTCTTCATGGACTCTGTTGATAATGGACTCTGTAACTCTCTCTTATCCATTCTGGTGGGCAATACATTCAATCTTATAGTTAAAATGAGATTTGTAGAGCTGGAATTTATATAATCTTAGGATAACTTTCAAGATTTTAGCTCAGAACCACTGGGTCAGCCATTAACGGACACTATAGTAAATAGTTACTCATTTATTTGCTCATTATCTTTCTCTGTTTACAGGAATGTAAGCTCAAAAAAATTTTTTTGTTCCCTGATATATTTTACTGTATATAACAGTGCCTGGCATGTAGTAGGTGCTCAATAAATATTTGTTGAATGAACAAATCCATTATATGCTAATTTCATAGTTTCATGATCAGAGCAGCCATCTCATTTCTTTCTTTCTTTTTTTTTTTTTTTTTTTTTGAGACGGAGTTTCACTCTTGTTACCCAGGCTGGAGTGCAATGGCGTGATCTCAGCTCACCACAACCTCTGCCTCCTGGGTTCAGGCAATTCTCCTGCCTCAGCCTCCTGAGTAGCTGGGATTACCAGCACACACCACCATGCCCAGCAATTTTTTGTATTTTTAGTAGAGACGGGGTTTCACCATGTTGACCAGGATGGTCTCGATCTCTTGATCTCTTGATCCACCCACCTTGGCCTCCCAAAGTGCTGGGATTACAGGCAGCCATCTCATTTCTAAGTTATTCGGAGGCACTTCACTCCTTTCTGCCCCCTTTCCACAAACACACATCACTACATTTTATCCTCATAAGCCTTATACTTAACTGGTGAGAGGACACATATGAAACCATCAGGCCCTTCAGGTAACCCACATAAAAGCAGGGTCCTCATATGTTCTGGACTCTAAGGAGTTAGGACTGAGAACCCAGTCTAACATATAAATATTACAAAAGGAAGCTCAATTTCTAGTTATGTCTCTTAAAGAACATAAAGGTTGATAAAATTCATAACCTATTGCCATGTTTCCGAAAAGCACCTTTCCTCTCCTTCATTCTTTCCCATCTGCTTTTAGTGATACCATTACTCTGGTAACACTAAAAGTCTTTCTCAATGTCCATCCTATTTGACATTTCTCTCTTCTTCCTCCTTCACAACTCCCAGGCCTGTGTTAGGTGGACTGCTTGAGCCTAGTTGCCTAAGTCTTCTGAGCTTCCCTCCAGTTTTTCTAGTATGTTATCACTTGGTAGCTGTGTAACCTTGGGTGTGTTACATAGATGGTACCTCAGCTTTCTTGTATGTAAGGAGGGCATTTCCTCCTATGGGGAAGGGACTGTGAAGATTAATGAGCTCACACTTAAAAGATGCTTCCAACAGTGCCTGGTACACAGGAAACACTTAATATCCTTAACTGCTAGTAGTAGTAGCATTACTCATAGTAATATTATCATCTGATTGTACACCATTAAGTACTGGAGAATCAACCAACTAAAATGGGAACTCTAGAGACGGCAAGGAGAAAGAACAAATCTTCTTGTGTGTGGCCAAATGTCTCTTTTTATTGTGTATGTGTATGGGAGAGTGATGTAGAAGGAATGGTGGAAGCCTCATTACATAATCCTGCACACATAGATACCAGGTTCTATAAGCATTTAGCTACTAGAAGATGTCTCTTCTCTGTGTACGGTAGCTCATGGTAACTATTTTGAGTTTTGTCTATTCTTTCAAGAGGCTTTTTGGACCATCTATCTTTAAATACTTTAAGTCTTTATTGAATTCTATCTCCAGACTCTCTGCTTACATGTCCCAACCTTCTCTTTTGATTTTCTTCTTCTGCTTTTGTGGCTTTTTTGCTGATCACAGGGTTAAGTCTCTTAGGCATTTGAAGGTCTCTTCTTGGCAATATTCTCTCCATGTGACACCCAAACCATCACTGTAAACTCTCTATGGCACTGGGGAAAGGTAGGATGAGGGCAATCTGGGATGTTTAATTTTCACCCATGGCCCACATTCTACCACTGACAGGGCACAGGGCAAGCCATATAGAAGTAATCACTGCAACAGGTGCAGCTGCCCATGTCCGCTGTCCTCCACCCACACTGGTGATGCCCACCAGAGACTGGTGTGAATTCTGTGTCCACAGGGAGACAGAACCAAGAGACCCGATTTCATCTGAACCCAGGGAGGAGACCATGCGAATCTCAATTCTGAAAGGACTTTGAGTTTGTCTGGGCTCTGATTCTAATATGTTATATTGGAAACAATTCAATAGGATGTAGCATTTCTGAGTAGTATTAAAAGACATACTCAGAAGAGGAGCTAAGATTTTTGTGTTTTGCGCCTTGAGTATCTGTCTTCTCTGTTTATAGGATTCCTTTCTCGAATCATATTTTCCTCTTAACACAAATGCAGTCTGATTTAGAAAGGAAGGGTCCTTATTTTAAAAACCCAAGCTCACAAATAAAATTGTGAAGTGTAGATTTCCTTCTATATTTCATTCTAAAATTTAAAAAGCAACTTTTAAAGTTGCAAATTTTCTTTCTGGGCACCTTACTACTTGTTGAAGTCTTACAGGAGTTAGGGTAGTGTGGAGGAAAGAAGAAGAGAGAAACTGAAATATAAGGCTGTGACTTGGAATCACAGCCAACAGAAGCTCAAAACGAAGTTAAGGTGGAAGTGTGTCTTAATTTTAACTTAATGCAAAAGGTAAACACAGTGGGTTCACAGGGGAGAATTTAATACACATTCTTGTTAATCTTTATTCAAAAATAGGTATTGAATGTCAGCTATCTACAATGTCACCCTGTAGGTGTTAAGAACCTGGCAATACTCAAAACAGACAAAAAGCCACCCCCATCAAGTTTACATTCTAGGGTATGTAGAGACACACACGTATGAAAGGATCTACAAAAAACATCTATAGAATTTAAAGAAGCAGCACAAGAAAGACTATCTAGTTCTCACTTTCCCAATGAGGGCATAGAACGTTTACCTGAAAAGGACCTTCTGGTCACTTCTCAGCCAAACCCTTCTGCATGTCTTTAATTAAGCCCAGTGATCATCCAGATGAGAGCAGGAACA
Source organism: Callithrix jacchus (assembly GCF_049354715.1). Lineage (NCBI taxonomy): Eukaryota > Metazoa > Chordata > Mammalia > Primates > Cebidae > Callithrix > Callithrix jacchus. The sequence continues at coordinate 104,493,558 of NC_133513.1, forward strand.
TGTCCTTGCTTTGCCTTATAGTTGAACATGTGATGTTATTTCATGTAGTTTTTCATTTTTCAATGTCATATAGATGGACATATGACTTGCATTCTCTTGTGACTTCTTTGGCTCTATATTATGTTTTGGGGTTGATCTTCATAGATGGCTGGACTTGGAGTTCACACATTGTCCCTGCTGGGTAGTATTAGATGTGTGACTATCCCACATGTGATGTATCCATTCTACTATTGATATATTTGGGTTGTTTCATGTAAAAAATATATCATGATCAAGCTTTGTTGATCATTCTTAAAACTATGTCTCGCCAGTTGCCCATAAGCAAGAATTCCTTCAGGACTAGAATTTCTGGGTCCTTTTTCACTGACTTTCTGACTGAGGACAGGACCTTTTCTCTTGGATGCCTATTGTTGCCTTTTACAGTGTAGATGATCAGAGTTAGTTTAAGGGACAAACTAAAAGGAACTTGGTTAATGATGAATTTCATGAGTTTCTGATTCAATTTTGCTTTGGCAAGAAGAAATAAAATGCAAGTTTATTCATCCATGGATTTCAATTTCTAAATAAGAGGAAAGCTTTCAGAAGAAGAGAATATGAAAGGAACAGTTTTTCAAAATGGGGAGAGGAAACCTAAGTCACTGTGATATCGTGAAAGACTGCAAACTCCATGAAGGCTGGGACTAAGAGTTCTCACAGGTGGTAGCAATAATGAGAATGATGTCCATGTCCAGTATGTGTTAGCAATTAAAGGGAATGTGTAAAATGCCTAGTCCCATGCCAGTAACCATGCAGTAAGAGATGGGTCCAGGCTCATTTCCTCCCCTGCACTCCAGCTCTTCCACTAATAAGCTCTGTTACCTTTAATGGCTTGCTTGGTCTCCCTGTAACTCAGTTTCTTCATCTGTGAAATCCCATTCTTGAAAGCAATCCAAAGAGCCAGGTGTCACAGTTTAAAGAGGAAATGAAGTTCCCAGGTATTTCAGAGTGATTGTCAGTGATGGGAAGCTGGGAGAATCAGCAGAAGGAAAATGGATCTCTTGCTGACATGTCAGCACAGGCTGTGAGGACAGACAAGGAGCAGATGAACATACAGCATCAATCATCTCCTCACTGATAGGCTACTTTAAAAAGATCTTCGCATTTCTTTGTGTCAAGAACAGCCAGACCAAGTGTTCCTTTCCATTCTGATGCCTGGATGGAGAGTCCCAGAGTCCCTTAGGCCTTGAGTACTGGGCTGAGATTTCTGGCAATAGCAGTGATAACAGACTGCAGGTTTTGGGCAGCTCAGAGGCAACCTACGCTCAAACCATCAGTGTAGCCAGATAATAAGGAAGGGATTACATGGATTGATGAGGCCAAGAGAAGGATTCTGGCAGAACAAAGTGGGATCTAGAGGCCTTGCTAGGCCATGCAGAGCATTTCACATTCATGATCCAGGTCAAACGGGGCTGCCAAGGTTTGCTGTTGGTATGGCTCTTGCCAGTAAAGAGGAATAAGCCTGACATACTTGCTGTCTGTGTCCAATAGAGTAATCCATTTGAGATGCAGTATCGATAAACTCTAAAGTTCCCATTGCCCTTGCAGAAAGAGGCCAGCAAATCTTTTCTTTTCAGGGGAATTGTGTTGCTAGCATCTCATGGTAGGTGCCATCCACTGACCAGGCTATCAGGGGGCTCTGTGTTGGCTCAGAGGATTCCTGCTCACTGGAAGCTCAGAAAACCCCTTCTTAGTCTCACAGTATCTTGGGAGCTTCACAGATGGGGCATCTTGGCCTTACAATTGCTCTTTAGGCTTTGGCTCCATTTGGAATAAACAACAGAAAAGCTTGTCTTTCAAAGGGCAGCCAAGACATGGCAGAGAGGCTCTCTAGATGGTGGCAAAACAACCAGCAGCAATCCCAGCATGGGTTCTGGTGGCTCAATCCACTTAGATATACCAGATCACAAGGATCTAAGAACCCCAATCTTCTGTTGCCTGAGATCTCTGGAAAGTCTGGATAGGTTCTTTCCTTAGGATAGAGGAGTTGCTTCTTCAGAGCTTTCTGAGGCTGCCATGGAGAGAATGGGGCAATGTTTCTTCAGATTGTTCAACAAAGTTTATAGGCTATTCACAGGGAAAGCCACGTGAAAAGGCAAGAGGAAGCACTCTTGCTCTGCTTCAAGGTCGCCTCGGCCTTCAAGCCTGCTCTGTGACACAGCTCCCTCACCCCCAGGCCTCTGCAGGACTTGACACTACCAGTTCAGTTGGGGTATTGAGGCTAACCATGTGGGCCATGCCACTGCTTTCCCCTAACCTCTCCCACACTATGAGTCACTCTTGTGGACAAACTCCCAAATGCAAACTCCCAAACCTTCTCCCTCCAGGAAATGGTCCTGCAGTGCTTCCCTGAGGCCTGTCCTGTAGGAGTAGGTAATATACGCTTGGCATCTTTAGCCATGTGTGCCTGACCTAGGAGGTGGGACCACAGCTGGGAGAAAGTAAGCTGTGATCTTGAGGATTAGAGAATGGTGAGAATTCTCATTCTGCCACTTCCTAACCATGCATTTTGGGCAAGTCACTGAAGGATAAAGAAGAAAAAGACTCAAGTGCTTCATTGATTATCATGAGGATTTAAATATATTTCTTGAGAGAAAATGGAAGGGAAGAGAGAGAGAGAGAACAAGCTAAGCACAGTGCCTCAATGTCTACTGAGTAAGTGCTTGATAAGGAGCTGTTATTATGAAAGGACAATGCTCATGTGCACAAACACAATTTTTTTTACAAAACTTTAAATGATTTCAATAGAACTCTAGGTTAAAAGATCTGATCGTTGATCATCAGATCCAATAACATTATGTTTTAAGTTGGGAAAGTGAAACTAAGTCCCAGGAGAAGTGACCTCTCTGTGGTCACCTAGTCACCTAGGGACAGAGCCACTGCTGGCATCCAGGGCTCCTGACCCCAATGCCCTCTCTCCCTGGCTGTTTGCCTTGGAAGGAGTCAAACAGGCCTCACGGTATCACCAACCATCTGGTAAATGAGAGTGGTTGGCAAGAGATCTCCTTACATTGCAGGGAACAGAAAATTGCTCAATTCATTTCCTTTAGACAGTGGTGAAAGTCTCATTCAGGAGAAAAATGGGAATGTGTGGATGATCAATCGATGTCATCCCAATGTACCTAACAACCCTCAACAGACAGCCTTGGGGTAATGAGCTGTCAGACCTGTTGGGCTCTGGTTGTGCCGGACATCTTCTGTTTGTTGCTCCAGAACTGCTCTTTACCTTCTCCACCCAGCTCCCTGTCCTTGGAGGCTAACCATGTGGACCATGCCAATAGGCTTCCTGTCTCCTGCGGCCTGATTTGGTTCAACCAAACAGGAGCTCTGGCAGGACATCAGAGGAAGGAAAGGAAATGAAGATGGAGAATTACTTTCCTATTCCCTCCCTGAAAGGTTACCTATGGCCGGGCATGTCCCTCAACACAAGGTCATTGCCCCTCACATAATAGATGACTCTCTTCTTCAGGATTCCCATAACTCCCCTTGTGTCTTTGGGCCTAGGGGTGATGATGTCTCTGCTGTTTTTAACCCTGGAATGGATACCATCCCTTGTGGCTTCCCTGTATGGTATCCACACCTTGTAAATAAACGATCCTTGAATTATCCTGCGTATACCTTCTGTTTACTTTTGGAATCCTAATTTATATACTGGTCGTCACCTTATCCTAAACCAAGATCCAGCTATAGGCCCCCAGGAGATGACCTGTGTTGGCCAGGGAAAGAATTTCATATCAAGTAATCCTGTCTTTCTGAATATGCTCTCTTACTGTATCTCCCTTATTTAACCCTCCTTAAGGGCTTTGCTGATGGTGGCAATGGGGTTTGACTCTTCCCTGTTGTGAAAGAAATTCATGTGTTATAAATGGCAGGTAAAGGTGAAAAGAGGGCCAACCTCAGTCTCTCTTTATCTTGTGAACTTTATGAGGCCTCTTTTGGTTTTCTGACCTGAGCTGAGCTTCACAAAAGCAACCTGAAAAGCCACTGATTATAGTCATTTTGTAATTAATTCTAACCTGAAATCATTTTCAAGGGTTAGGAAAACTGACTTCTTGAGATATGGAGATAGGATTCGTTGTTTATGGTCAGTCTAGGAGCCAATATCAGATATGCAATACTTCAAATTTTCTTACTCTACATTTTCCAGGTTTGTCTTATAATAAAAATTAGATAGTAAGCTCTCTGGGGACAGAAAATATACTTTTGTAAAATTAACTGTTTCAATTTACAAGTATTTATTTGATATATGCTATGAATCAGGCACTGAACTGGACACGGGAGATGCAGTGGTTACTAAGAAGGATGTGATCACTGTAATCAAAAAGCATGCAGCGCAGCCCTGGGTAATTACGGTCGCAAGCCAACCGCCTGTTTTGTCAATAAAGTTTAACTGGAACACAGACATGCCCATTTGTTTATATAATTTGCTTTCTAGCTACCAGGCCAAGTTGAGTAGCTGCAAAAGAGATTCACTATCTATAGAGCCTGTAATAGTTCCTACCTAACCCTTTACAGCAAGTTTGCTGACTCCTGGTTTAGGCACTTACTTTCCCATTACCTGGCACAGTGCTAGGTACAATTTATTTTTTTACAAACAGATTATATTTTCTACAGTGCTGCAGTTTGATCAACATATTATTTTCAGCTGAAAAGTATCACCACTTTCCTGTTAGTAGGATATAATCTTTAGTGGATTATTTTTAATCATTGCATCTAAAATAATTTGCTGAAATTTCTGGATGCTGTTGACATAAAAACAATTTTTCCCTTTTTTTGGTGGATCAGTGTGAATTCAATACACCTGTGCAACTGTGCAGACGTTTCAGAGGGGGAAAACATTCTGATGCAAAGGGTAGAAGGAAAGGATTGAATAGAACCTTGATTGCTACCATTCCAGGATGTGTCATCTGGTTTTCTGCTGCTCTTAGCCTTCTCTAAATGCACTTCTGCTGTAAATTTCTTTCTAACTTTTTGCTCATAAATGTGTGAAGAAAATCAATAGGCTCAGAAATCTGTTTTAACCATTTCCCACTTGGTATTTAACAGCAAGTGAGTAGGGCAATATTGTAAATATTCTAAGGAAGAGAATAAAAAGTTGACAGTTGCTACTTTGGTTTATTCAGTGACTAAAGCTGGCTTATATGTACTCTTTTGGGCCATAAATGCAAAATATTGTGAAAAGAAATTACTCCAATCAAGGCTAGACTTATAATTTTTCATTATCTCAGTTTATTTGCATGATCTATTCAATGTGGAAGAAATTCACAAAGTACCTCCTATGTTCTAGGCACTGTCATCATCTTAAGAAAAATATAGCAATGATGTGGGCCACAATATCTTATTCAGAAGATTTACAATCTAGTAGAGAAGGGTAAAAAATGGCTACATATATATAAAACAACAGTGTGATTTCATTGCCACACATAGTTTAGGAGGACTGAAAAATCCAGAGGAAGACAGAATGAATGAGAGATGGAAATAATGCAGGAAATTTTTTGATACTGGACTAAGGCCTTGGAATAAGAAGAAGAGAGGAAGATATTCCAGGAGATCTAACAGTATAAGCAAAGGTAAGGACTTAGGTTGCACAGTTATATGTGGTTGAATTATAGAAAACCTACTGCTTGGTAAAGAGATAGGAAAAGTCATCCGAGATCTTAAACATTAGTGTAGAAAGTCTGGACTTAAGTTTGTAGGCAATGGGGAACCATTATATTTCCGAGGATAGGATTGGCATGTTTGAAGCTTCTCGGTAAGATCATGATGGTAGATATCACAATGATATAATTGACTGGGGGATGAGAAATTGAAGGTGTGGAGGCCACTTAGATGGGGATACTCCAGATGGGGATAAATACTTACAAGACTCCAGGTGGAGGTAAATGTGGTTATAAGAATGGACTTCCTATGGAGATACATAAGGCAGGCTTGGCACTTGTCAGACTATGAGTGAAAAGGAGATGATGGTGACTTAGTGTCTAGTTATGAAGAGAGGGCTTCAGTATAGAGAGACGTGCAATAATATGTATCCCAATTCTGACTGCAGCCAAGATGGGACTACTGATGATGTTGCATTAATCCAAAACAAAAAAATATTTCTAGACCTTCTATACTATGCCTGTTATGTCCCTTAGGACCTAATTTAAGAATGCCCCTCCTCCAAGAAGAATTTTTCAGATGTGGAAACAGGTCTTGTTTATATTTGTGAATCAATTACAATGTGAGTGATTGTAAAAAAAAATTGTAGGAAAAAGCCAGTATCTTTTATGCCTTTGTTATTCACTAAAAAAATACTGTAGTCAAGTACTAGGCTTACAGTAAATGACACTATCCATGTGCAGGCAGAATAATTTATCCTGATAGACAACCTCTGAAACAGTAGGTCATGTACCATCAATGCTAACTGCCTCGAATCATGAGCTCTGGACAGTAGAGGTCCTAACCAGAAAACCATTAGGTCCATTAGGATGTACGTCAGGAGAGTTATTTTAAAATGCCCCAAATTAAGAGTCATTACATTAGTAAAGAGTGATTTTCAGGGGCCTAGGAGTGGTGCTGCCTTGACAGGCTGTTGCAGTGATGACCTCCAGGTACTTTGGGAAGGAATGACTGTGTTGAGCAGAGGTGAGTGGTGACAGAATTGAGACAGAATTGACACATGTAAGACCAGTTCTGCTGTATTCTAATCAAAGGTGAGGAATTTTTATTTGTCCTTGGGTTAATAGGAAACAATGTGGGACATTAAAGAGTGACAGAAAATGTTAACTAGGGCTCTCTTCACAAGATGCTCTTGGGGACTTCTTAAAAAATTGTGACTGAAGATTAGGAAACCTTCCAAAATTAAGTCTTTTCCAATACTGTCTGTGAGATTGAAGCTGCTTCACAAAGATGCAAAAGTTTGCTTTTACTTGTGGGATACAAACTATATAAGCACTTACGTCCCTTCAGCACACATATCACTTAATGTTGAAATATTTGAAGCATTCCTATTAAAATCCAGAGCAAAAGAAGTATGGCTGTTATGATCGCTACTATTCAACATTATAATGGAGGTCCTGGATAATGCAGTAAGACCTAGAAAATAAGTAATGACCACTAAAAAGAAAGAGATACTATCAATATCATTTGGATTTATGTAAAAATCTAAGTAGTTTGTCAGGCAGTCTTCCTTTAATTTTCTATTTGAACTCTAAGAAAATTCAGCAACATGACAGATTCTGTCTTCCTATCTAACATTCATCTATCCATCCATCCATCCAACCAACCACCCACCCACCCATCCACTAGTGATAGTTACAAAATAAAGTTTTCTAATATGAATATGCAGAAAACCCTAACATTTACTGAAGATTTGATAAAATAAGTATGCTATGTTTACAGTTGAGAAGTCTCAATAAATTATTCATAAATTAGTTCAGTGCAATCCTAAACCCATTTCTATGGAACCTAACAAATTGATTCTCAAATTATTGCAGAATAGAAAATGTATAAGAATAAATCAATTTTTGGAAAAATGATGGGGACATGTCTTGTTAGACATCAAAATATACTATAAAGCTATAGTGATGAATAGGACATGATACTGAAAATAATATAGATAAAAGAAATATCAGTGGAGGTCAAAAGAATCTGAAGATAAACTAGAGATAAATGCATATTAGATGTAACATTTTCTGTACCTGAAGAAACAGCTGGAGGCAACTGGGTAACCATCTGAGAAAAAAATAAAAGATCCATATTTAAAGTGGTCTACAAAACAAATTCCAGATAAAGATAAAAACATTTATTTTTAAAGATGAAAAGCATTATTGGATTTCCACCAAGATGGCCAAATAGGAACAGCTCCAGTCTGCTCTTCCCAGAGAGAGCGATGGATAAGGCGAGTGATTTCCATATTTCCAACTTAGGTACCAGGTTCATCTCATTGGGACTGGTTAGAAAGTGGGTGCAGCCCAAGGAGGGTGAGCCCAAGCAAGGTGGGGCATCACCTCACTCGGGATGTGCAGGAAGCCAGAGAACTCCCTCTCCTAGACAAGGGATGCCATTAGGGACTTTTCCCGCCACTCCGGTAATGTGGCTCAGATATTGTGCTTTTCGTGGTCTTCACAACCCGCAGACCAGGAGATTTCCTCCAGTGCCTACAAACCAGTGCCCTGGGTTTCCAGCACAAGACTGGGTGACCATTTTAGCCACAGCAGTTTTTTTTTTTTCTCATACCCTAGTGGTGCCTGGAATGCCAACAAGACAGAACTGCTCATTCCCCTGAAAAAGGGAGCTGCGTATGGTTGACCAAAAGGATAGAGAGGCAGACCCAGGGTCAGGTTTACCAAGTGATTTCGACCTGCCAGGCTGGCAGCCTCACCACAGACAGTGAAGGCTGCAGCCTGGCTTATAGCCTATAGGGGTTATATAGCGGGTTTGCGGGTAGCTGGGTGCTATTCTAAGAAACACTGCATCTTGGTTCTCAGGGGATGACATGCTGCTTAACAGGGTTGACATCCTGGGTTTGAGAGCCAGGTACAATCACATCCTGGAACCTAGGTGACCTGTTACAAGCCTTGGGGCTGTTTTTTAATGAGCTTGGCTTAGCAGGGGAGTACAGGGAAGGGGACTATGGGCTTGCCTTGCTGTGATCCTAACATTCTAACCTTTTGTTATATATATAAAAAAAAGGAAAAAGGGGTGCATTTGTTTCTGGCTGCTTCATGCTGAGTAGGGATGCTGACTGGGGAGAGGCTGGCTTGCAAGTTTGCGGTCCTGGAAGACTATTATATTTTCTGATTCTGCAAAAACTGGGTAAAAAGGCTCAAGACATAAGGCCAAAGGACAAAGGGTGGGGGGGGCGAGAATTATAGCAGGGCAGAGGAGAGGAAGCAGCCAAGGGGCCCAGGAGCTAAGAAACCAACTGGGCCAGGCAGACAAATGTTTTTATTGACTTATTTTTTGGTTTTGGTCTTTGAGCCTTTTGATAGTATTTTGTACTAACCTAGATGTATTGAGGTATAAAGAGCATTGTCTATTTAAAAGGAGGCACAGACTTCCTTTTTCAGCAGTGAGGAGATCTAGGCCTCTGCAGTTTTTGTAGGGTGACTGATGTTAGAGTCTAGTTGGTTTCGGAGGTGAGTGATAGAGTTTGCTATTTCTTTTTTTTTTTTTTTTTTTTAGTGATGATTCCAATTTTGGGGAGAGCAACTGGAAATATGATAATGAGGTTCTTAGGCTTCCAGCTTTTAACCTGATACTAGCTATGAGTCCAGGGGCTACTAATAAGGGAATGAATTGTACTGTTGTTTGTGGGTGGGCCAGTGTAGCAGGGACAGGGAGTCCTTGGTTTGGAGGGACAAGATGAATGCTGGGGCTAAGGCAGACGAGGATGCAAGTGCCTATCCAGTTGGTAGGGAGACAGAAGTAGGTGCAGATCCTCAAAAGATGCCTGCGGTGTTCATGTAAACAGACAGGTGGATTGCGAATAGGTGCTGGAGTGTGTAGGTTCTTGTTTGGAGGAACATGGTCCAGCTTTAGCAACCCAGAGTGAGGAGGAGAGAACTCCTGTCTAGGGAAGAGGTTTCCATGTTTGAGAGCAGGAGAGGAGGTATTGTGTAGGGGCTGGGTAAAGAGGTGGTTAGCTTCAGGGGAAACTGAATAATTTACTTGGAGTGAGGTATGGGAAGAGGGATGGGAGGTGGTTTGAGTTGAGCCAGAGATGGAGGTAAGGATGGCGCCTACCTGTAGGCTTTTTGTTGTAACAATGAAGCTTTTTCGGTGGGGGGATACTGGGGTTGGATTGCGGGGGTGATAAGGAGAGGGGCAGAGGAAAGGGAGGCTTTTATTTTGCAGCACATTTTTAATTTATCATTTATTTATTTTTAACCTTTTATTTTACATCCAAAGGAGCACATGTGCAGGTGTTTTACCTGGGTATATTGCATGATGCTGAGGTTTGATTTACAGATTATCTTGTCACCTACCACACGAGCATAGCATACCCAGTAGTTAGTTTTTCAGCCCCTGCCTGCCTGCCTCCCTCCCTCTCCTGTCATCCCGTTTCTATTGTTGCTATCTTATATCCAGGAGTACCTAATGCTTACCTCCCATTTGTAAATGAGAACATGCAGTATTTGATTTTCTGTTCCTGCGTTAATTCAGTTACGGGACTGTGGCTTCCAGTTGCATCCATGCTGCGGCCAAAGACCTGATTCCATTCGTGTTTGTTTTATGGCTGCATAATATTCAGTGGTGCATACGTACCACATTTTCTTCATCCAGTCCACTCTTGATGGGTACCCAGGTTGGTTTCATGTCTTTGCTATTGTGAATACAGGTGCAGTGAACACGTGAGTACATGTGTCTTTTTGGAAAGACAGTTTGTTTTCTTTTGAATATATACCCAATCATAGGATTGCTGGCAGAATGGTAGTTCTGTTTTAAGTTATTTGAGAAATTTCCAAACTGCTTTCCACAGTGGCTGAACTAATGTGCGTTCTGTCAACAGTGTAGAAGTGTCCTTTTCTCTGCTGCCCTGTTTTTCAACTTTTGAATAATAGCCATTCTGACTGGTGTGAAATGGTGTCTCGTTGTGGTTTTGATTTGCATTTCTGTGATGATTAGTGTATTAGTTTGTTCTCACACTGCTGTAAAGAAATATCTGAAACTTGGTGATTTATAAAGAAAAGAGGTTTAATTGGCTCACAGTTCTGCAGGCTGTACAGGAAGATGGCTGGGGAGGCCTTAGCGAACTTTCAGTCATGGTGGAAGGGAAGCAGGCATGTCTTCTGTGGTGGGAGCAGGAGGAAGCGGGAGCAGGGGGAGGGGCTACATGAAAGGGAGGTTTCTTTTGCTGCCTTGTCGACCTGTTCCTTTATAAGATTTTATCTGATCCTGTTTGGTGTCCTCGGCAGTGTATAACTCCTGCCTTAGCTGGGAGGTATGCAGCTTGGAGGAGTTGTTGGTAAATAAGGGGACAATTATTCATGGGGGTTCCTGCCTAGAATGGGAGTAGTAGGACGGTGAGGCATGATAAGGAAAGAGTGTGAGAAAATGCTAATACATAAGGAACAAGTAAGGGGTCTGGTGGCCTGTGGACATAAGATGAGTCCATCTTCCTCCACAACTGAGACCTGTGAGGGATGAGTTCGTCCTGAAAATTCAGGTAAAGCCGAGTAGGTGGCCTTGGTATTGATTTAAAAAGAGGCTGGCTTAGCTGCTACTAACAGAGTTACCCTGGGCTCCAATGCAGTGATGGCAGATGGGGCCGTGGGCCCCATCAGTCTTCAGCGGCTAAGCCAGTAAGCTATGGGAGTGCAAGTGATTCTTCACCTTTGTCTTGGTGAAGGGCATGCAGGCTGGAGGTACAGGCTTTTCTGTCTGTCTGATAGGAAAGTCAGACTTCCAGTGGCCTATCTAATGGCAGATGGGACAAGGGCTTTTTGGTGCCCATGGATTGGGACATGCCTGTGCCAAATGGCCTTCCTTGCTGTACTTGAAACATGCCCTTGGAGGTGCACTGCTATTGCGTCTTTTGTGCCCCTGGGTGCCACAGTCAGGCTATTTAGGCTGGCAAATGGCTGCTGCTAGAAGCTGGTATTTAGCACAATCTCTTTTGGCTTTGTCTGTTCTAATTTGTTCATCCGTTATTGAAGACCTTGAAGGCCAGGTTAAGGAGGTCTTGCTGTGGGGTTTGAGGGCCATCTGCAGCCTTTTTAAGTTTGTGCTGGATGTCTGAAGCAGACTGGGAGACCAAAGGAGTGTTAAGGACTATGGTGCCTTTTCCAGGGCAGGATTAACATGGGTGTATTTTTGGAGGGCCTCTGTAAGGTGGGAAAGAAACTGGGCAAGAATTTGGTCTGCCTTCTGGGAAATTTCTTTGAGTTTTTAAAAAAGTAACAGCCTATGGGCAGCTTTGTTGTTAAGGCCTGCAATAAGGGAAGTAATTATATAGTTGTAGGACACTCAGCCTTGATCTGTGGGCTGGTATTCCTGGGATGGCGGTGGCTTCTATGGGCTTAATCAGATCTTGCCTTTGAAGACTGTCTGCATGTGCCTGTGCTGCGAGCCACACTCTTTCCTTTTCTTTTGGAAGGAGGGTAGAAGAGAGGATAATAGAGAGATCACGCGAAGTGAGTTCTTAACACTGGGTAAGATATTTACATTTTTTGATGTAAGTGTTTGGATTGGAGGAGAAGAACCCGAGGCACATTTTGAGATTGGCTAGGGAGAAGGGGACATGAACGTGGACAATGCCTTCCATTTCTACCACTTCTAGAAGGGGGAGTAAGGGAGCTGGCTGCGGGGGATGCCAGGAACAGGTGTGGGGTAGAGAGAAGTCAGCTGGGTCAAAAGAGGACGTATTGTCTGCCAGCTGCAGCTGGGGGCGGGTTGAGTTGGGTTATGAGCAGGCAAGGAGAATTTGGAAAGTGGAGCAGGACTGACAGAGGGGCGATTGTAGAGAGTAAAGAAAGCCTGAACACAAGGAACCCCAGACAATTTACCAGTGCAGTGGCAGAAGTTATTAAGGTCCCAGAAAATGCTGAAATTGAAAGTACCATTTTCAGGCCACTGAGAGCCATTATCTCATTTATATTTGGGCCAGGCCATATTACAATAGAAAATTAATTTTTGGGACTTGACTGCAGACTGGAGACCAAGGGTGTCCAGATTCCAGAGGAGACATCCTAAGGGGGTAGTTTTAGACGGAACGGAGTGGCTGGACCCCATGGTAAAAGGCTGGAAGAGGAGGAGGCTGCTGAGGAGAAGGAAGACAGGAGAGAGCATCCTCTCCTGTTTCCTTTACCTAAGACGGTGAATTTGGAACAGTGGCTGTTGAATTAGGCGTCCCCAAAACAGGGTGTCCTTGGAGTGCTGGGACTTTCGGACAGAAAATGGACTGTTGAGGAACCCAAACAAACAAAGGCAAACCTCTACTATCCAACTTACCGTTCAGGAAGTGATGATTTGGATGGAGATAATAACCACAGTTGGCAATGGAGGTCTGGGGTTTCCCTCCTTTGTCTGGAAAGGGGTTCAGGATGGGGGAGCTAGGCATGGGAGCAGGGAAAGAGAGAGAGAAAGAGTGTCCAGCACCTACTCCTGTCCTGGGTTTTGGTTCCAAAATGTAAGGCTGACTGAAAGGATGGAGAGGCAGACCTAGGGTCAGGTTTGGCAAGTTTATTTCAACCTGCCAGGCTGCTGCCTCACCCCAGGCAGTGAAGGCTGCAGCCTGGCTTACAGCCCATGGAGGTTATATAGGGGGTTTGTAGGTAGCCAGGTGCTATTCTAAAAAAACAAAACAAAACAAAAAAAACAACAACAACAAAAACAAAACCGCATCTTGGTTCTTAAGGGCTGACATTCTGCTTAACTGGGTTACATCCTGGGTTTGAGAGCCAGGTGCGACCACATCCTGGAACCTAGCTCCTCTGTTTATAAGCCTTGAGGCTGTTTTTGTTATGAGCTTAGCTTAGGGGAGAACAGGGAAGGGGTCTATGGGCTTGCTTTGCTGTTACCCTAACAGGCTGAAGCCAAGGAGCCAAATGATCTGGCTTGGCAAGTCCCACCCCAACGAAGACCAGCAAGCTAAGATCCACTGGTTTAAAATTCTTGCAGCCAGCACAGCAGTCTGAGCTTAACCTGGGACGTTCAAACTTGGTGTGGGGAAGGACGACTGCTATTGCTGAGGCTTGTATAGGTGGTTTTAACCTCACTCGTATACAAAAAGTCATTGGGAAGTTTACACAATGACTGAGTGAAGCCCACAGCAGCTCAGCAAGGCCTCTGCAGGCAGACTGTCACCAGACTCCCTTCTTGCTGGACAGGGCATTTCTGAAAAAAGGCAGCAGCCTGTCTGTTGCTTATAAATAAAGCCTCGCATTCCTGGAAAGGAGCACTTGGGAAAAAGGGCAGTTATGGGTTCAGCTTTAGCAGACTCAAAAGTCCCTGCCCAACAGATCTCCTAGCACTGCTCTTGAGCTTTGATAAGGGACAGACTACCTCCTCAAGTGGCTCCCTGACCCCTGTGTATTTTGACTGGGAGACACCTCATACAGGAGAGCTCTGGCTGGCACCTGGTGGGTACCCTTCTGGGATGAAGCTACCAGAGGAAGGAAGGGGCAGCATTCTTTGTTGTTCTGCAGCCCCCGTGGGTGATTCCCAGGCAAGCAGGGTCTGGAGGGGACCTGCAACAAACTCCAGCAGGCCTGCAGCAGAAGGGCCTGATTGTTGAAGGCAAACTAACAAACAGAACAAAATTGTTTCAACATCAACAGAAAGGAAGTACACTTAGAGACCCCATCCAAAGGTCACCAACTTAAAAGACCAAAGGTAGATAAATCCACGAAGATGGGAAGAAACCAGTGCAAAAAGGCTGAAATCTCCAAAAACCAGAAAGCCTGTTCTCTTCCAAGGGATCATAACTCCTCACCAGCAAGGGAACAAAACTGGATGGAGAACAAATTTGACAAATGGGCAGAAGGAGGTTTCAGAAGGTGGTAATAAACTTCTCTGAGCTAAAGGAGCCTGTTCTAACCCAATGCAAGTAAGCTAGGATCTTTAAAAAAAGGCTAGATGAAATGCTAACTAGAATAACTGGCATTAAGCAGAACACAAATGACTTGATGGAACTAAGAAACACAGGACAAGAACTTCATGAGGTATACACAAGCCAAATTGATCAAGCAGAAGAAAGGATATCAGATATTGAAGATCAACTCAATGAAATAAAGTGAGAAGACAAGATTAGAGAAAAAAGAGTGAAAAGAAATGAATAAAGCCTCCAAGAAATATGGGATTATGTGAAAAGCCCAAATCTACATTTGATCCGTGTACTGAAAGTGATGGGGAGAAGGAAACCAAGTTGAAAAACACTCTTTAGGATATTATACAGGAAAACTTCCCCCACCTAGCAAGGCAGGCCAACATTCAAATTCAGGAAATACAGAGAATATCACAAAGATATTCCTTGAGAAGAGCAACCCCATGAGACATAATTGCCAGATTCACCAGGGTTGAAATAAAGAAAAAAATGCTAAGGACAGCCAGAGACAAAGGTTGGGTTACCCACAAAGAGAAGCCCATCAGACTCACAGTAGATCTCTTGGCAGAAACCCTACAAGTCAGAAAAGAGTAGGGGGGCCAATATTCAACATCCTTAAAGAAAATAATTTTCAACCCAGAACTGCATATCCAGCCAAACTAAGCTTCCTAAGTGAAGGAGAAATAAATTCCATTATGAACAAGCAACTGCTGAGAGATTTTGTCACTGCCAGGCCTGCCTTACAAGACTTCCTGAAGGAAGCACTAAACATGGGAAGGAACAACCAGTACCAGCCACTGCAAAGACATACCAAATTTTAAAGATCATCGACACTATGAAGAAACTGCGTAAACTAATGGGCAAAACAACCAGCTAGCATTAAAATAGTGGGATCAAATTCACACATAACAATATTAACCTTAAATGTAAATAGGCCAAATGCCCCAATCAGAAAACACAGACTGGAAATTGGATAATGAGTCAAGACCCACCAGTGTGCTGTAAGGAGACTCATCTCACATGCAAAGACACACATAGGCTCAAAATAAAGGAAGATTTACCAAGCATATGGAGAGCAAAAAAAAAGCAGGGGTTACAATCCTGGTCTCTGATAAAAACAGACTTTAAACCAATGAAGATCAAAGGAGACATACAAAATGGTAAAGGAATCAATGCAACAAGAAGAGCTAACTATCTTAAATAAATATGCACCCAATACAGGAGCACCAAGATACATAAAGCAAATTCTTAAGGACCTACAAAAGTCATTATCTAGACTTATCTAGACTTCCATGCAATAACAGTGGGAGACTTTAACACCCCAGTGTCAATATTAGACAAATCAATGAGACAAAAAATTAACAAGGATATCCAGGACTTGAACTCAGATCTGCACCAAGGGGACCTAACAGACATCTACAGAACTTGCCACTGCAAATCCACAGAATATACATTCTTTCCAGCATCACATAGCCCTTATTCTAAACTGACCAGATAACTGGAAGTAAAACACTACTCAGCAAATGTGAAAGAACAGAAATCATAACAAACAGTCTCTCAGACTGCAGCACAATCAAATTAGAACTCAGGATTAAGAAATTCACTCAAAACCACACAACTACATGGAAACCGAACAACCTGCTCATGAATGACTCCTGGATAAATAAATAACTAAATGAAGGCAGAAATAAATATGTTCTTTGAAACCAATGAGACTGAAGATGCAACATACCAGAATCTCTGGGACACATTTATAGCAGTTTCTAGAGGAAAATTTATAGCTTTAAATGCCCACAAGAGAAAGGAAGAAAGATCTAAAATTGACACCCAGATCTAAAATCGACATCCTAATGTCACAATTATAAGAACTAGAGGAGCATGATCAAACAAATTCAAACGCTAGCAGAAGATGGGAAATAACTAAGCTCAGAGCAGAACCAAAGGAGACAGAAACCCACACAAAAAAACCCTTCAATAAATCCAGTGGTTGGTTTTTTTTTAAAGACCAACAAAATAGATAGACCACTAGCCAGACTGATAAAGAAGAAAAGAGAGATGAATCAAATACATGCAATAAAAAATGATAAACGGGATATCACCACTGATCCCACAGAAATACAAACTACCACCAAGATTACTACCAACACCTCTATGCAAATAAACCAGTAAATCTAGAAGAAATGGATAAATTCCTGGACATTTACACCCTCCCAAGACCAAGCCAGGAAGAATTTGAATCCCTGAATTGACCAGTAACAAGGTCTGAAATTGAGGCAGCAATAATAGCCTACCAACCAAAAACAGTCCAGAACCAGATGGATTCACAGCCGAATTCTACCAGAGGTACAAAGAGGAGCTGGTGCCATTCCTTCTGAAACTATTCCAAACAATAAAAAAAGAGGGAATCCTCACTAACTCATTTTATGAGACCAATATCATCCTGATACCAAAACCTCACAGAGACACAACTAAAAAAGAAAATTTCAGGCCAGTATCCACGATGAACATTGATGCAAAAATCCTCAATAAAATACCTGCAAACTGAATCCAACAGCACATCAAAAAGCTTATCCATCACAGTCAAGTTGGCTTTGTCCCTGGGATGCAAGACCAGTTCAACATATGCAAATCTATAAACATAATCCATAACATAAACAGAACCAAACACAACAACCAAATGATTGTCTCCATAGATCCAGAGAAGGGCTTTGAAAAATTCAAAAGCCCTTTATGCTAAAAACTTTTAATAAACTAGGTATCCTGGAACATATTTCAAAATAATAAGAGCTATTTTGGACAAACCTACAGCCAATATCATACTAAATGGGCAAAAACTGGAAGCATTCCCTTTGAAAACTGGCACAAGACAAGGATGTCCTCTCCCACCACTCCTATTCAACATAGTATTGGAAGTCCTGGCCATGGCAATTAGGCAAGAAAAATAAATAAAGAGTATTCAATTAGGAAAAGAGGAAGTCAAATTGTCTCTATTTGCAGATGTTGTGATTGTATATTTAGAAGACCCCATCATTTCAGCCCCAAATCTCCTTAAGCTGATAAGCAACTTCAGCAAAGCCTCAGTATACAAAATCGATGTACAAAAATCACAAGCATTCCTATACACCAATAACAGACAAACAGAGAGTCAAATCATGCGTGAACTCCCATTCACAATTGCCACAAAGGGAAGACTTAGAACCAACCCAAATGCCCATCAATGATAGACTGCATAAAGAAAAACTGACACAAGAACAGAAAACCAAACATCGCATGTTCTCATAAGTAAGTGTGGAACAATGAGAACACATGGACACAGGTAGGGAAACATCACACACCAGGGCCTGTCAGGGGTTGGGGGCTAGGGGAGAGATAGCATTAGGAGAAATACCTAATGTAGATGACAGGGTGATGGATGCAGCAAATCACCATGGCACGTGTATACCTATGTAACAAACCTGCACGTTCTGCACATGTAACCCAGAACTTGAAGTAAAATCATTAAAAAATCATTCTTATAAGAAAATATAGAAAAGAATTAAAAATAAATATTGGGGGCAGAAAAAAGTTTAAGTTAGACAAAGAAGTTGACTGATTTGACTCTATATAAATTATCTGACAAAATATATCATTAGCTAATTTTAAAGGTAATAACACATGTTGCAATTATTTTCTTCCAATCTAGTAGATTGAAATATTTAGAATTTCCATTATCAGTAAGGAAAAAAGAAGTCTGGAGAGAATGAATATGAACAGAGATTTTCAGAGGAAGAAATGCAGATGGCCAATAGCACATAAAAAGATGCAAAACTTCACTAATAATCTGAGAAATATAAAATAATAAAGAAATATCCATTTTTCCCCCATAAACATGGAAGATAAGGAGGAAGAAGAAAGAAAAGGGAAGGAGATGATGATAAAAGGTTGTATTTACTATTGTTGGTGCTGATATTGATACAGGCGCTTCTGGTCAAAAATTTCAATGTTTATCAAAATTTGGTATCCGTATCCTCTTATCTAGCAATTCTTAATATAATCATTTTCCCTAAAACGTATTATCATGTGTACAGAAAGACTAATCATTGCAATGCTGCATGTTACAGTGACAAATTGGGCATAACTAAATGTCCATTAGTATAGTTAAATGAAGCATGCCACATCCATACTGTGCAATATTATGCAGCAATGAAAAAGAGATAATCTGTATTCATTAAAATAGAAAGATCTCTAAGACATACTTCATTTGTTAAAAAAAAAGCAATTTGCAAAACAATATTCAGTAAATCCCATTTGTGTAAAACAAGCAAATAAAACAAAAATATGTAATTGTAAGTTTAAACACATATTATATATGTAAATGTATAGAATAAGATCCAGACATATGTACACCAAACTGCATAGAGTTGTTATATCTAGAGAAGACTGTGAAACTTGTGTGGCAAAAGGGATCTTTCTTGGAGGATTTTTTTGTTTGAATTTGTATAAGAATGTACAGATTGGCTGGGTATGGTGGCTCACGCCTTTAAGCCCAGCACTTTGGAAGGCCAAGGCGGGTGGATCATGAGGTTAAGAGTTTGAGACCATCCTGGCCATGGTGAAACCCCGTCTCTACTAAAAATACAAAAATTAGCCGGGTGTGGTGGCACGCGCCTGTGGTCCCAGCTACTTGGGAGGCTAAGGTGGAATAATCGTTTGAACCCAGGAAGTGGAGGTTGCAGTGAGCCAAGTTTGCACCACTGCACTCCAGCCTGGAGACAGAGCAAGACTCCGTCCCCCCCACCAAAAAGTACAAGTTAATTAATTATATCCTTAACAATAATGAAAACTAAAATACACCAAAATTCAAGCATGCAGGATTATGGCTCATACTTAAAGAAGCTTAATCTAAGTATTTTTTTTACATGATGTAATCGTAAGTTCCTCCTTCCCAACAAACTTCTTATTTCCCTTTTAGGATTTCTTGGAAATGTCAATGCCAGAGACCCATCCGTTAACTAATTAGGCACATTTTTGAGTATACAATTACTTTTAGGCTTAACAGATGTTACATCTCATGTCCAAACCTTGACTAATGTGTAAATCATTAACTCGGGTCTGACTCACATTCAATTTTGTGAAGATATGGGGGCCCTTCTTATATTTGCTTAATAAAGAGCTAAAAATGTCAGCCCCTTAGTGTTGTAAATTTATTAACTTGCATTAGCTTTTCTCTAGATTTTTATATTATCCTGAGTTCGCTACATAACATTGATCACATCACTGACTAGAATCTAGGCTTTAGCCATAAATGGATAAGAATTGGACTTTAAATCATATAATCAAACAAAAAAGCTAGAATGGATACACAAATAAAACTTTTTTCTTAGCATTACATTTTTTTCTGCAAAACAGAAAGGTTGTGAAAAATCAATCGTGGCACAGTTTTGCTGAAGGGAATGTTATTTTTATAATGATGTCTAGTCTCAAACATCATCAGAACTAGTAAACAGGGCACCCACTACGTCGAGGACTTACTTTAGACAAACCTGGGTTTTGAATTTTAAAACAAAAGTAAAAGAAGGTCAACCCAACTGCCTGAATGTGCCACTTTCCTGTAACTGGCATTGGCTTCCACCAGTTGACTTGTTCAGCAAATATCTGTGAGCACCTACCAGGTCCCAGGCAGAATACTAGGACCTGATATAGATATCAGTCCAACAAAGTCTTCCCCTCGGGCTGGTCAAAGCCTTGTAATAACAAACATCCATTAGAGAGAGGATGACTGAGCTGTATGGACCACTCTACTCATTCAACCCTTGTGTGTCTTGAGGCCTTTGGTGTGGGACACTGTGCTAATCCAGGGGACACAGCAGCATCCTGCAAGACTCTCTTGCCCTTGTGGACTTACAGTCTGTAGGGGATGACAGACAATGAAACATGAAACATGCTATGATGGCAATGGAAATTGGCAACCTAGGAGGTACCTACTAGGCTTAGAAAATCTGTCCCTGAGGGGGTCAGAAAAGGCTTCTTTGAGGAAGAGAGTTTTAAGCCACGTGATGCTTGAAGGATGAGTAAAAGTTTCTAACTCAGGGATGAGGGGTAGAAGAATTATAAATGGGATAAGCCTGTGCCAGATATGGTGACGGGTACCTGGAGTCTCAGCCTGTAAAGGGTACCCATCTCCATCTCTTCCTGATCCTGCTTACAATCCTACAGCATCTCCTCTCCCTTCACCTCAGGCCATGACCCCTGACTCTTCAACCTGATCTGCACAGGCCTCCTCACCCCCTAGTGCAGCAAAGCCCCTGGATGCTCTTCTTGGTCTCCACATTTCTACTCTTGAGTGACTCCATCCTCCTTCCTCACCCTATCACCATCCAAATAACAGTAAAGTAACTGACATCACTGCATCTGGGCAGTTCCTCTTTTTCAGCTGCCCTTTCATGTATGCAAAACCATCGCCTTGTAAAAGCACAGGGTACTTATCTTCCTGAGGTTGCCCTGGGTTGCTAAATCATCCTAATATCCTCACTTGCTGTCCTTGCTTTCAGTAATAACGACAGTCCGAAAAATACACCCACAGTGTACTTTTTTCTCCTGTGGTCTTACAGACACTTTCCAATTTGCAATTGAATTTGGTATAATCTGCACTTCTTAAGGGCTACACATCACTGGGGAAAGCTTCTGAGTTTATTGTAATAAACTCCTGTCGTGAATAGCATTTATTATAGGTTTCCCAGAATCTCTAAACATATGATGAGCAGACCTCCCAGATACCTCTGCCACCCTCACTCCCTCCCCTAATTAAAAGCATATAGATGTGTGTATAGATGCTAGGAATTTGGCACCACTTTATAATTATTCAGGAACATGACTCAGCTATTTTGGGAGGAGGATGTGGAGAGTAGAAAATTTGCCCTTGTCAGAGAGAGGAGAGAGAAGAGGGGATGGGAATCTTTGATCTCTCCCTCCTCTGAATATTAGGAACTCACTGAACAATTATTTTGTTATTTGTCTTCTTTTATGCCTACTAAACATTAAGCTCTTACAGGCTGGTGGTA
The DNA here is from genome assembly GCF_049354715.1 of Callithrix jacchus. Lineage (NCBI taxonomy): Eukaryota > Metazoa > Chordata > Mammalia > Primates > Cebidae > Callithrix > Callithrix jacchus. The sequence continues at coordinate 104,515,161 of NC_133513.1, forward strand.
GCACTGTGTACCCCCAAACTGTGCCCAAATCATATCAAGCAGAAAGCCTTGCAAACAGTGGACAAGTGAACAATTTTTGTCCATGACATTAAGAAAAGTAAAGAGAAAATTCTTAAGTAAAAGAGACAGAAGTATATGTGGAAGGGAAAGTCAAGAACACAGCTTAGATCTTCCAAACTATGTCAGAATTTTTTTGTTTATAATAAATAGTTAATATTTTTCACCTGTAATTTAACAAAGGAAAAAGATAAGGAGACATTCAGCTAAACGTTGATGTGGATAGAAGCACAATGGGATAGGCACTCAGACTCCCATCTGGGAGCATAAATGGATATGATTTAACTCTATTTTAGGTTCAGAGGGTACTTATGCAGGTTTGTTACATGGGTAAATTGTGTAGTCCTGAGGTCTGGTGTACAAATGATCATGCCATCCAGGTAGTGAGCATAATACCCAATAGGTAGCTCTTCCACCTTCACCTCCCTCCTACTTTCCTTTCTCGAGTAGTCCCCAGTATCTATTGTTCCTATCCTTATGACTGCATATACTTGATGCTTAGCTCCCAGTTGTAAGTGAGAACATGCAGTGTTTGCTGTTGTGCTCCTGTGTTAGTTTGCTTAGGATAATGGCCTCCAGCTATATCCATGTTGTTGCAAAAGAAATAATTTTGTGCTTTTTTATGGCTGCATAGTATTCCACACTGTATATGTACCACATTTTCTTTATCTAGTCCACTGTTGATGGGCACCTACCTAGATTGATTCTGTGTTTTGCTGTTAAAACACTGCTTCAGCCAAGCGTGGTGGCTCACGCCTGTATTCCCAACACTTTGGGAGGTCGAGGCGGGTGGATCACGAGGTCAAGAGATTGAGATCATCCTGGCCAACATGGTGAAACCCCATCTCTACTAAAAATACAAAAATTAGCTGGGCATGGTGGCATGCGCACCTGTAGTCCCAGCTATTTGGGAGGCTGAGGCAGGAGAATTGCTTCAACCTGGGAGGCGGAGGTTGCAGTGAGCCGAGATTGCATCACCGCACTCCAGCCTGGAGCCTGGCAATGGAGCAAGACTCTTGCATCAAAAAAAAAAAAAAACCAAAACCAAAACAAAAAACTGCTTTAGGGGAAGGGGAGGTAGAGAATGGCAATTAAATCATATTAAATTGTTTATGTTCTTTGGCCTAGGAATTCCGTTTCTAAGATTTATGCTAAGGAAATTAGTAGTGAGAAAGTGAGTGGTCATTACATTAGGAACAACCTAAATGTTCAACTGTTTGGAAATGTTTGAATAAACCAGGGAATATCCACTTGATTATAAATTGTGTTGCAGAGAGGGATTAACAGCCCCCATGGGGGAGGGAATCTACAGTTGCCCATTCAAGTTTACATGGCCTGAGCAGAGTTGCTTTCCTGTACATGTTTATCTGTAACACAGGTATAAAACTCTTGTCTAATAAGGTCATTGTGATATCTACTGAAGGCTAGCACTGTGCCTGAAATATGGTAGAGATTTCATAAATGAGAACTATCACTATAGAGCTACTAAATATTCATACAGTCTGTGCAAAAACAAGAAGCCTTGTACTATCTTAAAGGTAAAGCAACATAGCACTCCACATTTAAAAATGACAATTTTAAGTAGAAAAAAAAGACTTAAGGATATAAAAAAAATTGCTGAGTGAAAATGTATTATTAATAGAACTAGAGAAATATGAGTTTGTGTTCTGTATTTTTCTGAAATTTTAAAAATATGCATAATTTTTAAAATATAGAAAAAGTCTTAATTTATGGATAATCAATTTCTATATTTTCTTACCCTTAAGAGCAGTGATATCTATGAATCTATGAAATTTCTAGGTATCTATGAAATGAGGACTACTAGTAGAAAGAAAACACATATGGTGGGGATCTATTATGGGCGGTGGGTATCAACATAAAGGAGGAAGCTGAGGCAAGATTAATATAGCAAGTTTGTTTGTGTCAGGATTGAGGAGAGCTTTCTAAGACACACCTCCAACTTGACTATGGAGAGGCTGAAGTTTTTAAGGAAGTGACAAATTAGGAGAGGGTTAATTACAAAATCCATAAAAGTTGTTCACAAGGTATTATCATTGCTTTACAGAAATAACATTGATTAGTGATGAACTATACACTGTTGAACTGTAGGGTAAGAGTTATGGTGTCCAGTGTGTGGGATTTTATGGCTATTTGTCATCAGTTAGTCTAGACCCCAAATAGCAGGTGGCTTCAAGAAGTGATTCTTTTTCACAAGCCAGAGTGACGTGAGTGTTATTTTTTATTCCAATGCCTCTCTAGGCTTGGTAATTTAAAGAGGCTTGTGTTCCCTATATAAATAGTGTTTTTTCTTTCTCATAGACAAGCATAGACCTGAGAGTTGAGAGATTTGGGTCTTTTTGAGAAAGTGACCTTGTGAAGGTTACTGGCCTTCTCTGGCCTCTCTTTCTGAAAATGAGAATGACAATACTTGGGATTTCTGCCAAGATAGCTGAATAGGGAACACCTCCAGTGTGCAGTTCCCAGTGAGAGCCACACAGAAGGCAGGTGATGACAGCATTTCCACCTGAGTTACCTGGTTCATCTCATTGAAACTGGTTAGAGAGTGGTTGCAGCCCAAGGAGGATGAGCTGAAGCAGGGTGGGGCATCGCCTCACCCAGGAAATACAAGGGGCCAGAAAACTCCCTCGTCTAGCCAAGGGAAGCCTTTAGGGACTTTTCCTGACACTCTGGCACTCTAGCTCAGATACTGCACTTTTCCCATTATATTCACAACTGACAGACCAGGAGATTCCCTCCAGTGCCTCAAACACCAGCACCCTAGGTTTTCAGCACAAAACTGGGCAGCCATTTTAGCCACAGCAGTTTTTGTTTTTTCCTTTTCTCATATCCCAGTGGTGCCTGGAATGCCAGCGAGACAGAACTGCTAATTCCCCTGAAAAGGGGGGCTGAAGTCAGGGAGTGAAGTGATCTGGCTTGGTAGGTCCCAACCCATGAAGACCAGCAAGCTAAGGTCCACTGGCTTGAAATTCTCACAGCCAGCACAGCAGTCTGAGTTCGACCTGGGATGTCTGAACCTGGTATGGGGAGGGGTGTCCACCATTGCTGAGGCTCAGGTAGATGGTTTTAACCTTGCCTGTATAAACAAAGTGGCAGGGAAATTTACACACCTGGGCAGAGCCCATGGCAGCCCAGGCAAGGCCTCTACAGGCAGACTGTGTCATTGGAATCCCTTCTTGCTGGGCAGGACATCTCTGAAAAAAGGCAGCAGCCCCTCAGGGACTTATAAATAAAGCTCCCACCTTCCTGGGACAGAGTACGTGGGAAATGGGGGGGTTGTGGGTGCAGCTTCAGGAGACTTAAACGTCCCTACCTGGCAGCTCAGAAGGGCACAACAGATCTCCCAGCACAGTGCTTGAGCTCCGATAAGGGACAGACTGCCTTCTCAAGTGGCTTCCTGACCCCCGTGTATCTTAACTGGGAAATATCGCCCAGCAGGGGCTGACAGACAACTCATATGGGAGAGCTCTGGTTGGCACCTAGCAGGTAGCCTTCTGGGACGAAGCTACCAGTGTAACGAACAGGCAGCAATCTTTGCTGTTCTGCAGTTACTGCTGGTGATTCCCAGGCAAGCAGGGTCTGGAGTGGATCTCTAGCAAATTCCAACAGACCTGCATCAGAGAGGCCTGACTATTAGAAGGAAAACTAACAAGCAGAAAGAAATAGTTTCAACATCAACAGAAAGGATATCTACTCAGACCTTATCCAAAGGTCACCAACTTCAAGACCAAAAGTATATAAATCCACAAAGATGAGAATAAACCGGTGCAAAAAGGCTGAAATCTCCAAAAACCAGAAAGTCTCTTCTCTTCCAAGGGATCACAACTCCTCACTAGCAAGGGAACAAAACTGGATGGAGAACAAATTTGACAAATGGGCCGAAGGAGGTTTCAGAAGGTGGTAATAAACTTCTCCGAGCTAAAGGAGCCTGTTCTAACCCAATGCAAGTAAGCTCGGATCCTTGAAAAAAGGTTAGATGAAATGCTAACTAGAATAATCAGCATAAAACAGAACATAAATGACTTGATGGAACTGAGAAAACACAGCAGAATTTCATGAAGCACATATAAGCAAAATAGCCAGATTGATCAAACAGAAGAAAGGATATCAGATATTGAAGATCAACTCAATGAAATAAAGTGAGAAGACAAGATTAGAGAAACATGAGTGAAAGAAATGAATAAAGCCTCCAAGAAATATGGGATTATGTGAAAAGCCCAAATCTACATTTGATCCATGTACCTGAAAATGAGGGGGAGAATGAATCCAAGCTGGAAAACACTCTTCAGGATATTATAAAGGAAAATTTCCCCCACCTAGCAAGGCAGGCCAACATTCAAATTCAGGAAATCCAGAGAATATCACAAAGATATTCCTTGAGAAGAGCAACCCCAACACACATAATCGTCAGATTCACCAGAGTTGAAATGAAGAAAAAATTGCTAAGGGCAGCCAGAGACAAAGGTCACGTTACCCACAAAGAGAAGTCCATCAGACTCACAGCAGATCTCTTGGCAGAAACCCTACAAGCCAGAAGAGAGTGGCGTGGGGGCCAATATTCAACATCCTTAAAGAAAAGAATTTTCAACCCAGAATTTCACATCCAGCCAAACTAAGCTTCATATGTGAAGCAGAAATTAAATCCTTTATGGAAAAGCAATTGCTGAGAGATTTTGTCACCACAAGGCTTGCCTTACAAGAGCTCCTGAAAGAAGCTCTAAACGTGGAAAGGACAACCACTACCATCCACTGCAAAAACATACCAAACTGTAAAGATCATCGACACTATGAAGAAACTGCATCAACTAATGGGCAAAACAACCAGCTAACATCAAAATGGCAGGATCAAATTCACACACAACAATATTAACCTTAAATGCAAATGGGATAAATGCCCCAATCAAAAGACACAGACTGGCACATTGGATATGGAATCAAGATCCATCAGTGTGCTGTTTTCAGGAGACCCATCTCACATGCAATGACACACATAGGCTCTAAATAAAGGGATGGAGGAAGATTTACCAAGCAAATGGAGAGCAAATAAAAGCAGGGGTTGCAATCCCAGTCTCTGATAAAACAGACTCTAAACCAACAAATATCACAAGAGACAAAGGCATTACATAATGGTAAAGGGATCAATGCAACAAGAAGAGTTAACCATACAACTAGATGGAAACTGAACAACCTGCTCCTAAATGACTACTGGATAACCAATGAAATAAAGGCAGAAATAAAGATGTTCTTTGAAATCAATGAGAACAAAGATACAACATACCAGAATCTCTGGGACACATTTAAAGCAGTTTCTAGAGGGAAATTTATAGCTCTAAATGCCCACAAGAGAAAGGCAGAAAGATCTAAAATCAACACCCCAATGTCATAATTATAAGAACTAGAGGAACAAGATCAAACAAATTCAAAAGTTAGCAGAAGACAAGAAATAAGTAAGAGCAGAACTGAAGGAGATAGAGACCAAAAAAAAAAAAAAAAAAAAACCCAAAAAATCAACAAATACAGGGGCTGTTTTTTTGAAAAGATCAACAAAATAGACCACTAGCCAGACTAATAAGAAAAGAGAGAAGAACCAATACATGCAATAAAAGATGATAGAGGGGATATCATCACTGATTGCATAGAAGTACATTAGAGTGAATCGGCAACCAACAGAATGGGAAAAAATTTTTGCAATCTACCCATCTGACAAAGGGCTAATATCCGGAATCTACAAAGAACTAAAACAGATTTACAAGAAGAAAACAAATAAGCCTATTAAAAAGTGGGCGAAGGATATGAACAGACACTTTACAAAAGAAGACATATATGAGGCCAACAAATATATGGAAAAAGTGCTCATCATCACTGGTCATTAGAGAAATGCAAATCAAAACTACATTGAGATACCATCTCATGCCAGTTAGAATGCGGATCATTAAAAAATCCTGAAACAGTAGATGCTGGAGAGGATGTGGAGAAATAGGAACACTTTTACACTGTTGGTGGGAGTGTAAATTAGTTCAACCATTGTGGAAGACAGTGTGGCCATTCCTCAAGGACCTAGAAATAGACATTCCATTTGACCCAGCAATCCCACTACTGGGTATATATCCAAAGGATTATAAATCATTCTATTATAAGAACGCATGCACACGAATGTTCATTGAGGCACTGTTTACAATAGCAAAGACTTGGAATCAACCCAAATGCCCATCAATGATAGACTGAACAGGGAAAATGTGGCACATATACACCACAGAATATTGTGCAGCCATAAAAAAACGATGAGTTCGTGTCCTTTGTTGGGACATGGATGAACCTGGAAACCATCATTCTCAGCAAACTGACACAAGAACAGAAAATCAAACACCACATGTTCTCACTCATAGGTGGGTGTTGAATGATGAGAACACATGGACACCAGGAGGAGAGCATCACACACTGGGGTTTGTTGGGGAGGAACTAGGGGAGGGACAGCAGGGGGTGGGGGATGGATAACATGGGGATTCACATGTACCCCAAAACCTAAAACAATAAAAAATATATATGAGAAATACAAACTACCATCAGAGAATATTACAAACACCTCTATGCAAATAAACCAATAAATCAAGAAGAATTGGATAAATTCATAGACATGTACACCCTCCCAAGCTTAAACCAGGAAGAAGTTGAATCCCTGAATTGACCAGTAACAAGGTCTAAAATTGAGGTAGCAATAATAACCTGCCAACCAAAAAAAGTCCAGGACCAGATGGGATTCACAGCTGAGTTCCACCAGTGGTACAAAGAGAAGTTGGTATCATTCCTTCTGAACCTATTCCAAACAATACAAAAAGAGGGAATCCTCCCTAACTCATTTTATGTGATCAACATCATCCTGATACCAAAACCTTGCAGAGACACAACTAAAAAAGGAAATTTCTGGCCAGTATCCATGATAAACATTGATGTGAAAATCCTCAGTAAAATACTGGCAAACTGAATCCAACAGCACATCAAAAAGCTTATTGATCACAATCAAGTCGGCTTCAAAGCTGGGATGCAAGTCTGGTTCAACGTCCACAAATCTGTAAATGTAATCCATCAATGGAATGTATCTCTAAATAACAAGAGCTATGTATGACAAACCTACAGCCAGTATCATACTGAATGGGCAAAAACTGGAAGTATTTCCTTTGAAAACTGGCACAGGACAAGGATGCCCCCTCCCACTACTCCTATTCAACACAGTATTGGAAATTCTGGCTAGGGCAATTAGGCAAGAAAAAGAAATAAAGCGTATTTAATTAGGAAAAGAGGGAGTCAAACTGTCTCTATTTGCAGATGACATGATTGTGTATTTAGAAGACCCCATCATTTCAGCCCAAAATCTCCTTAAGCTGATAAGCAACTTCAGCAAAGCCTCAGGATACAAAATCAATGTACAAAAATCACAAGCATTCCTATACACCAATAACAGACAAACAGAGAGTCAAATCATGAGTGAACTCCCATTCACAATTGCCACAAAGGGAATACAATATCTAGGAATACAACTAACAAGGGATGTGAAGGACCTCTTCAAGGAGAACTACAAACCACTGCTCAAGGAAATAAGAGAGGACACAAACAGATGGAAAAATATTCCATGCTCATGGTTAGGAAGAATCAATATCATGAAAATTGCCATACTGCCCAAGTTAATTTATAGATTCAATGCTATTGCCATCAAGGTACCATTGACTTTCTTCACAGAATTGGAAAAAACCACCTTAAACTTCATATGGAACCAAAAAAGAGCCCATATAGCCAAGACAATCCTAAGAAAAACAAAAAGCAAAACAAACAAACAAAAAACCACAAAAACACCAAAGCTGGAGGCCTCACGCTACCTGACTTCAAACTATACTATAAAGCTACAGTAATCAAAACAGCATGGTACAGGTAACCAAACAGAGATGTAGACCAATGGAACAGAACAGAGGCCTCATAAATAATGCCACACATCTACAACCATCTGATCTTTGACAAACCTGACAAAAACAAGCATTGGGGAAAGGATTCCCTATTTAATAAATGGTATTGGGAAAACTGGCTAGCCATATGCAGAAAGCTGAAACTGCATGCCTTCCTTACACCTTATACAAAAATTAACTCAAGATGGATTAAAAATTTAAACATAAGACATAACACCATAAAAACCCTAGAAGAAAACCTAGGTAATACCATTCAGGACATGGCATGGGCAAGGACTTCATGACTAAAACACCAAAAGCAGTGGCAACAAAATCCAAAAGGCAAAATTGACAAATGGCATCTAATTAAACTAAAGAGCTTCTGTACAGAAAAAGAAACTATCATTACAGTGAAATGGCAACTAACAGAATGGGAAAATTTTTTTTTGCAATCTACCCATCTGACAATAGGTTAATAACCAGAATCTAAAAAGAACTTAAACAAATTTACAAGAAAAAAACCAAACAACCCCATCAAAAAGTGGATGAAGGATATAAACAGACACTTCTCAAAAAAGAAATGTAGGCAGCCAACAAACATATGAAGAAAAGCTCATCATCACTTGTCATTAGAGAAATGCAGATCAAACCACATTGAAATAATATCTTCAGCCAGTTAGAAATGCTATCATTATAAAATCAAGAGACAACAGATGCTGGAGAGGATGTGGAGAAAGAGGAATGCTTTTACACTGTAGGTGGGAGTGCAAATTAGTTCAACCATTGTGGAAGACTGTGTGGCAATTCCTCAAGTATCTAGAAATAGAAATACCATTTGACCCAACAATCCCATTACTGGGTATATACCAAATGGATTAGAAATCATTCTATTATAAAGACAAATGCACATGTATGTTTATTGTGGCACTGTTCACAATAGGAAAGACTTGGAATCAACCCAAATGCCCATCAATGATAGATTGGTTAAAGAAAATGTGGCACATATACACAATGGAATAGTATGCAGCCATAAAAAAGGATGAGTTCATGTCCTTTGCAGGGACATGGATAAAGCTGGAAACCATCATTCTGAGCAAACTGACACAAGAACAGAAAACCAAACACCGCGATGTTCTCACTCATAAGTGGGTGCCGAACAATGAGAACACATGGACACAAGGAGGGGAACATCACATACTGGGGCCTGTTGGGGGTTGGGTGCTAGCATTAGGAGAAATACCTAATGTAGATGACGGGGTGATGGATGCAGCAAACCACTATGGCATGTGTATACCTATGTAACAAACCTGCACGTTCTGCACATGCACACCAGAACTTAAAGTGTAATCAGAAAAACAAAGAGAATAACAATATTCAAGCGATTGTCTCACAACTAACAAGAATATTATGTAAGACTGAAAAATGACTTAAAAATGGAAAATGCATTACAAACATTCATTACCTTTCTATTACAGGCTCTTACCTCTTCAAAGATTGAATTCTGCCCTTTTTATCACTTGTTCTGTGAAAAAGCCAATTGGGTTGGAAACCAGGATTCATCATGAGCGACATCCACTTTTATCCTTATTTCATTTCTTGTCTCTATGCCCTATAAAGAAAATCAATACATGGATCTTACAGAGCATTTGTTTTCTTTTTTCCTTCTTTCTCAATGAATTTCAACCAGAAACATCTGCTGTCAGATTAGCAGTGACTAAGCTTGATGTGACTTTCTCAGTTTAGGTATTTAGGATCATCAGCTCCTGCTTTTATCATCTTGCAGCCAGTTGGTCCAAAACAAAGGGGCAGAAAGAGGAGAATGTCAAATATCCCAACGGCCAAAGGAAGACAGTACACATGAGCTCAAACCTGCTCAGTCAAGAAATTGTAGGGTTAAGTAGTAAATAGCACCCTCAACAACCGTATGGTCATTTTCAGATGTGAGTCTATCCTGCCATGCTGAAACCTAGCAAACAGGAAATCTTGAAGGTCATCTCCAGTAGGCAGACACATGGCTTTACCCATAAGAAAATATTTTTATTTTCTTACTGCCACCTCAAATATACCACACTTTTGAAGACCCTGAGGTATTACATTTTCAATTTCTTTCTTTGGCACACCTTCTTCCTTTTCTACATCTGCTAACAAAAATTCTCACTCTTTATTCAGGTGAATCCATTGATGTTGGTTTCTCCCAGAGTCATTGCTGAGTTCTTTATGTCTTTACCCCTCAAATGATACACAAAGTCTGATATTTTCTAAATCGTACGCAGTGAGCAAGTCTAACTTTTGAAATAGAAAAGTTTATATTACAAAGTAATTGCATATATATACTTATAAATTATACACATGTACTTAAGTATATGACATTTAAATTTCTCTAAATTATTACTTAGAAAAGAGGCAGTTATTTCATATTTGAGTCCTTATGATGTCTCTCATGTTAAGACACCTGTCCTTCTCCCAGTCATTTTATTTTGAATAATAAAGGATTGCTTGGGGAAGACAGTGGATCTCAACCTTGGTTGCACAATGGGATCACCTAGAGAATTAAAAATATTCCACTGCCTGGCCGGCATCCCAGATCATTAAATCAAAATCTCTGGGAGTGTACCCAGGCATCCGTGTTTTGTTTTTAAATACACTCTAGGTGATTCCAATGTACGGCTAGAACTGGGAATAACTGTATTAACCTGAAACAACCTTAATCAATGCTAGATAATTTCATCTGACAGCAGTAGGAATTAAGCACAGCTTTAGTGAGTATTTCTGGGTGGAAAGACTTCACCATTACAAATGATGGATATCATTATTAAAAAAGTTAAAAGTCATTTTAAAATAAATACAAAGTCACTATAAGCTGCAGGAGTCTCAAATATATATAGGATAAATGAGAAACATATTCTTATGCTAGTGAGTTCTAGTGGCATAGGATAAAATTTCCAGTGACAGAACTATGCCTGAAATCAAAAGGTGCTATCATTGAAACAACTTAGTCAGCCGTGAATATGGTGTATAAGAAAACTTTGTCAGATGATTCAAAAAGGGAGCCTAGTGATGATTAAGACACTGACGTCAAAGTTGCATATGAAAAGTTTGAATAAACTTGTTCTGTAAAATTTGAGTGTAGAAAAAGTAATATTTCCAGATCAATGTATTAGAGAACATTTACTTTAAATGTATGTTATAGTTAAATTAAGAAATAAGTTATTGATCATTTAAACCATGTCTCTAAGTATTTATAAATCAAAATTGAACACAAACAATGTCAATGGGAAAATATCTTGTATTTGGTCGCATTTATTTTTCTTCTTTCACTTGTTAAAATTAAGCTCTTTAAGGACAGAGGCTATGTCTTATTGACTTGTTATTTTAAAACATAAACACAGATTCAGGTTTTGTGGGATCAGAAGCATGCACAATTTGGGAAGCCTATTTTATAGAGAATACAAAATGACTATAAGACATTATTAGGATCCCTCCCAAAGCCATGGAGTGCAGGACTCTGAGGCTTAAGCCTCACGAGATTCATGGGAAATTCACTTCCACATGCACTCTAGTGCCTAGCACCAGTGACTGGATAAGACACTCATATATCTTAAGTTGCATTGCTTTCCTTAAACACATAGCCTGCAAAATCTTAAAATGATTTGGAGCATCCTTGGTTGATCTCCATTTTCTAAGAAAGCAAAGACAATTTTCTGCTTTGAGGAGAGTGGTCAGTTGACAGAATGCAGGTAGAGCATAAGAAGGCGAAGATGTGTTCAGTGTAACTACTGAAAATTGAGCTAGGGCAAATGAAAACCCCACATCTGAGGGACAGATGTGGCAAATCAGGTTTGGGCCAGGGAGCTCCTGAAATGAAGGTGGGAAGGTATAAAGCATCCGGCGGTACAAAAATAGTGTTGTCTAGCAAAGATTTTTCCTGTCTGGAGATTCCTATTTCCTGTAGAGTGAAAAGGACCTAATCAAAAACAGTTTCAGACTCTTACTGTTTGGACCACTGACTTCCATGTGCGCTCCTTACAGGCAGGGGCATCATCTCATTCAGCTTGGTGTCCCTAGCACGTCTCTCACTGCCTAGCTGTCATCAAAATGCTTACTGAATTTGTATAGAAACTTTAGTCAGCGACGATGGCATCAGTATGGATAATCAGCTTCCGCATTTCAACAGGGCACATGAAATTAATAGTTTGGCATTCATTTCCTTATTCTCTGTTCAACCCAGAATTCCACTGATGAGGATGTTGTGGTAGGGAGACAGCCTGTGACTGAGGTACCTAGGTGAAAGTTTCACCAGATTCTAAACTCAGAGATATTCAGTCCTCCTATATTTTGGGGGAAGAATTGGCTGAAACTTCAAGAAAATTCTTTCATTTGACAATTTGGCACTTGGAGTCTCCTGGGTTTTGGGTAGAGCTTGAAATTTCTGAATAAACTGGAAGCCTATAAAAAGGAAAATGTACCATTCTTTTATACTTATTAGAAGTTCATGGAAAGTTAGTACCTGAAGCCACTTAAAAGTGATTAAGGAATCACTTTGAAGATGAAAGCAACTGAAATGATGAGCTGCTGCAGACCCATGCAGTACTGGAAAAAGTAAATGGGGCAGCTGAGAAGCAGCGGACCTGGAAGAAAGAAAGATCAAAACACACTGTGTGGAGAGCAGCAGGCAACACTGATGACATCAGATTCTTAGAGCCCTCTTGACATTTCCCAGTGGTTCTGAAGCCAATACATAGCATCCTCTTGGAAGCGAGCCCTTTGAGAACATCAGCATGAAAAGAACACAAGAACCTATGCTGAGGACACAGAAAGGTTTTTAGGGAGAGCCAGGACACAGCACTTAAATCCCAAGATGGCCATGCGGTGCATGCAGAGAGAGCAATGGCAGCTTAGGTCAGGGGTGGCACGTGGCACATGGGATGAGATTTGGGCTCTATTTCAGTCCCATGTGCTATGAAGTCTTAGAATGATTTCTTTTTAAATAACTCTCTAGCAAGAACTGTTTTGGGAGGAACGTCCATGGGCTCCTTCTTGGAGATGAAGTCAAAAAAAAAAAAAGGAAGAAAAAGTCAAGCCCTAGAAAATTCACATATATCTAACTCATCTGATCAACTGGGGAACCACTGATCAATTCTTTAATCTCGCTTCCACAGAACTTCAGTGACAGTGTCAGCTGCCTCAAAACCCTCAGCGACACTTCCTTGAACACAGACTTTATTCTGCGTTCAACTTTCACTTGACACATTTCAGGCCTGATGATTTTAAATGAGGGAGAAAAAAAACGTGTTGTTAAATATTACTGCAAAATTTTACTTTGCTTAATGGCCAATAAAATAACACAATGTGTTCAGGTGGCCCAACCTTCCGGTTTGACCATCTGGCCTGATGAAAATGCCCAATTTCTCTTATCTTTTGCTGGCTTTCCCTCTGTTGCCTACCGAGGAGTACTTGGTTCTCAGTGTAACTGGCTCCTGCCTGAACCCTTCTTAAAGGACATATCCTGACACAGATCTAACAATACTTTGGGAGTTCAAAAAACAACAACCCACCACAGAAGAATCTCCAGTCAGTCAAGAGTGTCAGCTTTCCTCTTATAGCTTGAAAAGACACCTTAAGAACATTGGTATTTCTAATTCAAACAAAATGCTCAGAGGAAATAGCCACTCATTCCTTCTACAACATTCTGAATTTAGCATTTAGAAAGGAGCATGGACCTTTCAAGAAAGAGAGGCCTGAACCATTAACAAGGAAAAATACTATTAAAAATCAAGAAAAGGTTACAGAATTGGTAAGTCTGGCCTGCTTAGACTGGTGGAATCTTAGAATTTCCACAGGAGGCTGACAACTGAAAAGACAATGAGTCACACTAGATAGAACATTTATAGACCATCTTGCCCCACAGGACGAGGCAAACAAATATAGAAATATAGTCACTTTGTGAGTTCAAGCCAAAAATTCTTCCCAATTTTTCCTTTTTTTCCCTTATGATAAAAACACTTTTCCCATTTAATTTTATGATGTTTTAGAGTTTATACAAAAACAGTCTGAAGAAGTAGATAGCATATGCATAACAATGTTTAATCTTCACTTGGCTATGGTAATCTCAGTAATTGTTACAAAACTTTTTCAGGCATTGAATAACAAGCAGGGAAGACCACAATAGCTAAGACCAGGAAACTCACAAGGAGAGCCCCAAGATCACCCAGCTTTCTGCATGGATACAATTTTCTGACGCCAACCTAGGTAGCTAGAGTCCAGGCAGAGTGCAAGTGTCCCACCGAGAAAAAGAGGCAGACGACAGAATTCAGGGCAGCCAAGAGAGCCAGATTCTATATGGTAAGACACCAGAGGAGAAAGCTGAACACGGGGGTGTATGAGAGTTCCTTGGTATTGTTGGTTGAGGGCTAGGCTTTGCGGATTACTTGGAAAAGCATATGAGAAAGTGGCTGTTAATAGTATTGAGAATGCAAAAGAGTTTTAGATACAAATCAGTGCTGAGGGACATTCATGGTCCGGTCCAGTCCAGCTAAAGTGGAGAGAGCTCATTAACATTTCAGCATCTAGTTAAGACATCAGAAAGGACTTAAAAACACCACACTTTTAGAGAACAGTGTATTCTCCACCCAAACAGAGTCTAAAATAAAAAAACTAAAGCAAAATTAACAGAGCATCAGGAACGTTTGAGATAATATTGGGAACGCTATTAAACATGTAATTACAGGATCAGAAGGAGAAAAGAGCAAGAAAGCAGCAGAAAAAAATATCTGGAAATTAATGGCCAAATATTTTCTATATTTGATGATAAATAGTTATAGATGCAAGTTCTTCATGAATCCACAAGAGGATAGATACAAAGAAATCCATGCCTAGGCAAATCAGACTCAAACAGCTGAAATTCAAAATTAAATGATCAAAGTATCTTAAAAGTGGACAAAACACAGTACATATAGGAAAACTAAGGACAATAGTTTCCATTGAAACTAAGGAGAAATATGAGAAAATATCCTTTGTAAACATAAAAATGAAAGCTGAAAAATTCATTACCATAAGACCTAAATTATAACAAAGGCTAAATGTTACTCTTCAGGCTGAAAGGCTCTGATACCAGATGGAAATGTGGCTATGTGGGAAGGAAAAAACAACACTGGAAGTGGTAAATAATTAAATATATGACAGTTTTTTCCTCATATTGTTCTCAAAAGACATCTGACTTTTTAAGGAAAAATTATAACACTGTAATTTGATACAATGTATTTATAAATAAATGACAAAAATAGTACAAATGATGTGGGGTTGGGTAAATATAATTGCATTATTTTGCAGTGTGAAATGGGAATTGAGAAGAAGAAAATGAAAACTATCAGGTTCAAAGTATGAAGAGGTAAGGTATCAATTTCAAAATAAGCATTGGTGTATCAAGCTTGTATATTTTTAACCCAAAAGTATTCAATAAAGACAATATCATAACTAAAAATAGAGGCCATTAAATGGTTCATTAAAATATTTGATTAAGAAAAAAAGGGCAGAAAAGAGCTAAAACAAAAACATTGGACAATTACAAAACAAATAGCAAAGTAGTAAACTTCAACAGAACCATATCAATGTAATGTAAATGTACTAAAGATTCTAATTAAAATGCAGAGATTGAAAGGCTAAGTTGAAAAGCAAATTTCAACTATATGCTGTACATTAGAAACATATTTTAAATAAACAAACAAGTTGAAATATTAAAAATAAAGCCATACCTGGCCAAAAGCAAACATAAGGAAGTATGGCTATATTACAATCTAAATAAATAACCATAAACACAATAAATATTGCAAGATAATGTTGGATATTTCATAACAATATAAGGTACAATTCATGAGGAAGACATAATTAAAAAATATATATGCAAATAATAACAAAGCAGCAAAATTCACAAAGTTGAAAATCAATGGAAACATGCACCAGTGCATCATTACAGTTGGAGATTTTAACATACTTCTCTTAGAAGTGTTACTATACTTGATATAACTAGTATGGTAAAAAATTATTGAAAAAGGTATAAAAATAAACTTGATTAATACTATAAACCAACTTGACCCACCTGAGAGATTTATAGAACACTATACTCAACAACTGTAGAAAATACATTATTTACAAATGCACATGGAATGTGCACAATTTTATTTGACAAAACAGTAAGCCTCAGTGATTTTGAAAAGATAGAAATCTTACAAAATATGTCTCTGATATCACAAGAATTAAATTAGTAATTTATAACAGTACAGTATCTAGAAAAATCCCTAAATATTTGTAAATGAAACAACCCACTTCAAAATGACCTTGGTGAAGAAGTTGAAAGAGAAAGCAGAAAATAACTGTAGTTGGCCGGGTGTGGTGGCTCACAGGTGTAATCCCAGCACTTTGGGAGGCCCAGGCAAGTGGATCAGTTGAGGTCAAGAGTTCAAGACCAGCCTGGCCAACATGGTGAAACCTCATCTCTACTAAAAAAAAAAAAAAAAAAATTAACTGGGTGCGGTGGTGGGGGCCTGTAATCCCAGCTACTTAGGAGGCTGAGGCAGGAGAATTGCTTGAACCTGGAAGGCAGAGGTTGCAATCAGCCGAGATTATGCCATTGCACTCCAGCCTGGGTGATACAGTAAGACTCCATCTCAATAAAAAAACAACAACAAAGGCCGGGCGCGGTGGCTCAAGCCTGTAATCCCAGCACTTTGGGAGGCCGAGGCGGGTGGATCACGAGCTCAAGAGATCGAGACCATCCTGGTCAACATGGTGAAACCCCGTCTCTACTAAAAATACAAAAATAAATTAGCTGGGCACAGTGGCGCGTGCCTGTAATCCCAGCTACTCAGGAGGCTGAGGCAGGAGAATTATCTGAACCCAGGAGGCGGAGGTTGCAGTGAGCCGAGATCGCGCCATTGCACTCCAGCCTGGGTAACGAGAGCGAAACTCCGTCTCAAAAAAAAAAAAACAACAACAAAAAACCAAACCTGTCATCAATAATAGTTTCATATTTTAAAATAACTTAGAGTGTAATTGAATTATTTGTAACTCAAATGATAAATGCTTCAGAGGATGGATTTAAAAAATGAAAGAAAACATTTTAAATTGAATAGTAATGAAAATATATTAAAAGGTCAAAACCAACTTTATTTAGGTCATCTGTGGAAAACATACAGCTACCACTTACAGAAATGGTAAAATACTGAATGTCTTCTCTTAAAGCTTAGAAATAAGGCAAGGATGTTCACTTCTATTCAACATTGTACTAGCGATTCTAGCAAGTTGAATAGTCAAGGAAAAAGTACAAAAGATTAGAAAGAAAGAAAAAACCTTTTGGGGGATATAAATGTCTATTTATAAAATCCTAAAGAATCTTATAAAAATAGTATGTAAATGAATGAGTAAATGTAGGAAAGTCACAGGATTCAAAGTCAAAATACAAAACCCAACTTCATTTCTACAAATATGGACAATAAATAATTAGAAAATAAAATTTAAGGCTATGCGAGGTGGCTCATACCTCTAATCCCAGCACTTTGGGAGGCTGAGGCAGGTGGATCACGAGGTTAGGAGTTCAAGACCAGCCTGGCCAACATGGTGAAACCCCATCTTTACTAAAATTACAAAAATTAGCTGGGTGTGGTGGCACGTGTCTGTAATCCCAGCTACTCAGGAGGCTGAGGCAGGTGGATCACGAGGTTAGGAGTTCAGGACCAGCCTGGCCAACATGGTGAAACCCCATCTTTACTAAAATTACAAAAATTAGCTGGGTGTGGTGGCACGTGTCTGTAATCCCAGCTACTCGGGAGGCTGAGGCAGGAGAATCACTTGAACCTGGGAGGCAGAGGTTGCAGTGTGCTGAGATCGCGCCGCTGCACTCCAGCCTGGGTAACACGGCAAGACTCCATCTCAAAAAAGTAAAATAAATTAAATAAATAAAAATTTAAAAATTATATTTACAATACCATAAAACTGAACTATGTACAAAAATTCCACATTCAAAAAGTGCACAACATTGCTGAGAGAAACTGAAGAAGATTTAAATAATGAAGAAAAGGCCGGGCACGGTGGCTCACACCTGTAACCCAGCACTTTGGGAGGCCGAGGCGGGTGGACCACGAGGTCAAGAGATCGAGACCATCCTGGTCAACATGGTGAAACCCCGTCTCTACTAAAAATACAAAAAGTTAGCTGGACTTGGTGGCGCATGCCTGTAATCCCAGCTACTCAGGAGGCTGAGGCAGGAGAATTTCTTGAACCCAGGAGGCGGAGGTCGCGGTGAGCCAAGATCGCGCCATTGCACTCCAGCCTGGGTAACAAGAGTGAAACTCCGTCTCAAAAATAAATAAATACATAAATAAATAATGAAGAAGTATATCATATTCATGCATTGGATGATACAATACTGTTAAGTGTCACGTCTTCACAAATTGATGTATAGAGTCAACAAAATCACATTCATAATTCTATCACTCTCTTTAAAAAAAATTGACAAGTTGATTCTAAAAATTATTTAGCAACACAAAACAGATCTAGAGTAGCCAAAATGATTTTGAGAAAAAAAAAGTTGGAGTGCACACATTTCCTGATTTCAAGACTGTGTGCTGTAGATACAAATCTACAGAAATCAAGGCAGCGTGATTCTGGGTAAATATACACATTTAGATGAGTGGAACATAATGGAGATTCCAGAAATATACCACACATATGGTCAATTGATTTTCAACAAAGGCACTAACATAATTCTATATAGAAATAAAAATGTTTTATTCCTATTGGGGGAAAAATAAATTTCAACCACCCCCTCACACTTTACAAAGAGATAATCCAAAATAGAACATGAATGTAAATATAGAAAACTAAACAACAAAATAAATGAAGTTCGAAAAAAATCATGATGAGTCAAGAAAGATACAGGAGAGTACATATATTACTTTATAGAAAGTGAATAAAAGGCAAAATAACAGGTAAAACAGTGGTGACATAACTCAGAACAGGAGTTTCCTATGGGAGTGGATATGACTAGAGAGGAACCCCAAGGAACTTTCTGAAACAATGGAAATGTTTTATATCCTAATTGTGGTGGTGGTTGCATAGATTTACATATTTGTCAAAGCTCATTGAATTGCATATTTCAAATGTGAGCTTTTTAGTGTTTGTAAAGTATACCTCAATAAAGTTGATTTTTAAAAAGCTGATTTAGAAAGTTCCCTGTTAGGCTGGGCACATTGGCTCATGCTTGTAATCCCGGCAGTTTGGGAGGCTAAGGTGGGAGGATTACCTGAGGTCAGGAGTTTGAGACCAGCCTGGCCAACATGAAGAACCTTGTCTCTACTAAAACTACAAAAGTAGCTGAGTGTGGTAGCGCATGTCTGTGATCCTAGCTACTTGGGAGGCTGAGGCAGGAGAATCGATTGAACCTGGGAGGTGGAGGCTGCAGTGAGCTGAGATCACACCATTGCATTCTGGCCTGAGCAACAAGAGCAAAACTCTGTCTCAAAAAAAAAAAAAGAAAAAAAAATTCCCTATTGAATAAAGTATATCTTCCTTCCACAGATTTTTTTTTTTTTTTTTGAGGCTTCTGAGTCCATCCTGCATTGAAACCAGAATTTATAAGAGCAATGAGCTTAACTCTCTGTACGGTATAGTTTCCTGACACACTGTCAATGACTATTTAACATGACAGCTAGAGAGAGAGAGATTTCCCTTCATAATGGCTTCTTTTATTATTATTTTCTTTTATAATGTTAGAAAAATGGAACATGATATAGAAACCAGTGGCACTGGATTTGCTATGAATTATTGATAAACATTTACATTGTTAAGCTGTGAAATGCAGTTCAATATTTTTATTAGATGTTTTCCATAGCTCCTTTTTGATGGAAATACAAAGGAGAGGGAATTATGGTTGAGAAAGCTCAATAAAAATGTAATCATAGTATATAATTGCCCCATAGTAATAATATGTCCACAACAATATATCAGCTGGCCATTCTAAGCTGGGTTGAAATTCTGAGAAGCTGTGGAAGCAAAATGCATTCCAATGGTGAAGAGATGTATAACCATGAGAAGGTAGGCTGGGGGCTGCTTGAGGGAATTACTGATTCCTGATAATGCCAATATCACCCCTTTTCTTCATTGACTTTAACTTTACTGCTTACATATTGTTTACAAATGATTACAATTAAGTTGGATATGGGATCATGGTGGCTGGAATTGTACTATGTTCAGTGGTTGGCTCTTTGCACCTGAATGTCAATTCAATTCCCACTGACTTAGGGAGAAGTGGATTTAGTCACAAACCCATCATCTTGGGTACAGACAATGGCAAATGACAGTAACAAATAGCCAATAAAAAGTTCAGTTCAAAAGGTTTCCATTAGTAGAAGAAGTGGGAGGAAAAGGATGGGCTGCTTTTTGTTTATTTGAACTGTGCCCAGTTCTCTAAGTACAAGGCAACACAGAGTTCCATAATTATAAATGACTGATGGTGGCTGAATCTTCAAAAACCGCATATTCAGGTTGGCTTCAGTAAGGGGGAAGGTCAGATGATTATCTTGGAAATTATTTGGCTCATCTCAGACTCTGAAGCCTGAAAAGCAGGCCTGGATTGCTTTAGGAGAGTGGCTTGCAGCTGAGATTTTTCTGGCAAGAAAAATTGTAGTTTTGACTAAATTGCTCGGATGAAAGAAGATGGAAGCTTTCAGAGTTCGTAATGAATAATTCTTCAAAGGCACATGCTTGCCCCTCAGTGGGGCGTAAACAGTTTCATAACTGTTTCTTGGTTAATTTTGAGTGGGATCAGGGTTGATGTGTGGGCACGGGAAATGGGGTGGGAATATGACCTGGACTTTGTCTTGGAGCTCATTTCTCTGAAGTCATGTTTTTTGGATTAGATTCTGAGGAATATATTATGACTCTCAGAATATATGTGTTCTGAAAGAAAGGATATCATGGCGAATAAATATGAGAAATGCAACATATGCTTCTCCCTTTTGGCATCTCATAAAATAAATTGGCACCACAACACTCTTTCAGAAATCCTGCTGTAAAGAAATCTGTTCCCTTACCTCTTGCCACTGTTCTTGAAGGCCTTGATATCTGCAGTGATCTTTCATGTAACTCCCGGACTTATTTACTTGACCTCTTCATGGCTAATTATCTTTTTCTCTACCCCACCTCCTTTTCCCATGTTCAAACTTTTGAACTCCCAGTGTCAACCATGTCACCGTCTTACTACCACCTGCGACTTTTCCAGCTCACCTACCTCATAATACGTGCTCCAAATATTGCAAATGAGCCTGTGTTGTTAGTGGGTAAATGTGGGCTTCAGCCCTGGACTGCCATGCTTCAAATCCCAGCATTAAACAGCTATGGGACTGTGTACAAGTGCCTTAACTTCTGTGTCCTTTGGTTCATTCCCCTTTAAGACATAATAATAACTATCTCTAAGGCTTGTTATGGCAATTTAATAAGTTAATACATATGAAATGTTCCAGACAGTACCAAGCACATGGCATTTGCTCATCAATGTGGAGGCCTCATTGAGCTCTCAAACTTGAGCTAACTTCTCACTCTCCATTACCTCCCTCCTGCATGTCTCTTTCCACCTAGGCTGGCATAACTTCCATCATATGTTCCTTCCAGGCATCTTAGCTCCCTCATTCTATTACTCCCCACATATATATGTATGTAGTAAAGCTCCCAACAGATTAGAGACAATTACTGATTTTTTTATGCCTTCACCTGAACAAACATGCTGCTGGAGAGAACCACTAAGAGTCCCGACTCTTCTCAATTGCAGATCCTCACCCAGCATCTCTAATGGAGCCTTATTACCACTTGGAAATCCAACAACACTTTCCCACTTTTCAACTAATGATCTATTTCACACATCATTCTTCCTCTTCCCATTTTCCATGCCACTGTGGACTGTTCCTCAGCTGAGGATCGTTCCTAACTGACCTAGAGAAACTGTATGATTGTATCCGCTACCAAATCCACCTCTCTGGGTTTGCATCACCTGCCTCTGTGCTCATCTCTGTTTTCTGTTCCCAAAGATCGGAGGCCAGCATCTGCACTTGGGCTTCATCAGGCCCCCTCTGGGTCCCCTGGTAACCTGAAGACATACCTATTTCCTATCTTTCCTGTATCATCAATGTCTCCCTCTCTCTTATCATTGTTATCATGGAAATGATCTAGTGTTTATTCTTTAATGACAATGAAAAAGCTTTCTTTGAGCTATGTTCCCCTCTAGCTACTATCCCATTTCTCTGCTCCCCTTCACTGTACACCTGTTATGTAACTTTCATAATGAAAAAATTTGAAACCTGCACAAAAATAGAATTGTATAATGAGGCCCCATATCCTCATCATATAGACCATGTTAACTTTAGGTCATATTTTCTTTATTACTTTTTCAGTATTTGCTGTAGCATTTTAAAGCGAACATCAGACCTAATGACATTTTACTCCTATTTCAGTTTCTTTCTTAAAAATTACTGCATTTTCTCGAATAATCGTAACATTATCACATCTAATGCAATTAACAGAAATTCCTTAGTGTCTTCTAATATCCAGCTTAGCTTCACATTTCCTCAATTATCCTCAAAATGTCTTTTTATGTTGGTGGTTGAACCACAAGCCAAATAAGGTTGAAATACTGCATTTCATTGTATCTCTTAAATCTCCTTTAATCTAGAACATATTTTTTTCTATGCCATGGACTCGTTAAAGATATAGTTTACTTGTTTGCTTTTAAAATGCCCCACATAGTGTAATCCCTAGCAGAGCTCCACGCCCTCATCTGCTCTTCTCCCTTTGCTGGGTTTCCTGCTCACACACCCCCATGAAGAAAACTCCGTCCTGCCTGCATTAACGCAGCCAATGGGCATGTCTGTTTTCTTGCTGAACTCGATCTCTCAGCCATCATTTGACAAGTCACCACTCTGCTTCTTGAAACCCTCTCTTCTCTTGGTTTCTGAGATCCATTCTCTCCCATATTTCCTCCCACCACAAAGGTAGCTCCTCCTCAGTCCTTTTCTGCCCTTTCTTACCATGACTGACCCCTACATACTGGCCTGTCTGAGGGCTTTCCCTTTTCTCTCTGCCTTCTCTGCTGAGCTCGTCTCATCCAGGCCCATGACTAAATACCACCTATCTATCCATAGTTAACTCCAAAATCTAGTTCCCTAGCCCAGATTTCTTCCAAAATTCTCAAGTAGAATTTCTAATCTCTTACCTGAATTTCTGTTTAAATATCGAATGGGCATATCAATTTTAAGTTATTGAAAGCAAACACAGGTTGAGCACGGTGGCTCATGCCTGTAATCACAACACTTTGGGAGGAAGAGGTGGGCAGATCACTTGAGCTCACACGTTGACGACCAGCCTTGATAACATGGCAAAAATGCATCTCTACAAAAATTAACTGGACGTGATGGTACACGCCTGTAGTTCCAGCTACTTGGGAGGCTGAGCTGGGAAAATTGCTTGAACCCAGGGGACAGAGGTTGCGGTGAGCCAACATCGCACCACTGCATTCTCCTCCCTTTAACACCTCCACAGACGCCACCCCAGCTCAAGATACCATTATCCCTCTCTAGACTTCTGCACCCCTAACTGGGCTTCCTGGTTCTACCTTTGCCCCTTTTGACTTCATTTTTCCCACGGCAGCCAGGGTGATCATTTTGAGAATGTAAACGAGAACATCTGAGTTCTTTGTTTAAAACACCCAATGACTCCTCCACCAAACCCATAATAAATCCATATTTCTTCCTCTGACCACCTCTGTGTCCTGGTGTCCTATCCTTCTCCTCTCGTTTCTCCCTAGTCACAGTGAGCAGGAATCAGAATGTTGCAGATGAAGAACAATTAGCTTCGCTGGCAAGGCTGATGAGAACCTTGTAAGCCCATTACAATACCTCACCCACGCCATTTCTGATATAAACTCCTTAAACCAACAGACATGCCCATTTTGGCACAGGCACAGATGGTGACCTTCAGGCCTTCCCAGTAACATCGGTTTCTTCCTGCATTGCTATCCTCTCTTAAAAATGTGACCTTAAATATTAACAAAAACAACGATCTTGTTATTCTCTCTTGGCATCCAATTCTGTTCTTCTTTACCAAGCTTTCCACAGTTTATAATTACATAGTCAATGCATGTGTTTCTGTGTGCATATGCGCATTGCATGTCTTTTCCATTAGTCTGTAAGCTCTAGGAGGAAAGCCTTCATGTGGCGTTTGAAGACCTCTCTATATGCAGTATGTAGCACAGTGCCTGATATATAAATATTTGCTGAATGAATACATGCAAAATGTAGTCCCAAGTGACTCAATTAGTATCTGTGCTCTCACTGGGAATCTTGCACACACTTGTACATTCAGTAGAGGGAGACGAAGAAGACAAAGGGATGCTATGTGTGTGGGACAAAGAAGGGTCACTGAAGAGCATTTTAGAGAAAAAATTGAGAAGAACAGCCCCTGCTCTTCTGCCTTCCCTAAGAACAAAATCTGATGTTCCACAGGTGACTAGGATAAGTCTCTATTCCTAATAGTCATAAATGGCTAAGTGCCAAGAGTTTTTCCTTTTGTTGTTGTTTAAATAGAACTCAGGTGCACACAATTAGATTAATTATAATCTGTGACTCCTGACACGCTTTCATCATTGGTTAATGTCTGCCCTACTTTCTTTTATTATTTAACTTAAAAAATTTTTAATAAGCATGCACAAATCTACCACCAAAAATAAAAGCTGGGATCTCTCAATAACCTACATCTAACCACACAGTATTTCCTACCAGCAAATCTCCTGCTTTCTTCAATCCAAATTTTATGCACGTCATCCTTTTCCCTTCCTTTTCTTTTTCTTTTTTTTTTTTTAAGATGGAGTTTTCGCTTGTTACCCAGGCTGGAGTGCAATGGCGTGATCTTGGCTCACCGCAACCTCCGCCTCCTGGGTTCAGGCAATTCTCCTGCCTCAGCCTCCTGAGTAGCTGGGATTACAGGCACGCGCCACCATGCCCAGCTAATTTTTTGTATTTTTAGTAGAGACGGGGTTTCACCATGTTGACCAGGATGGTCTTGATCTTTTGACCTCTGATCCATCCGCCTCGGCCTCCCAAAGTGCTGGGATTACAGGCTTGAGCCACCGCGCCTGGCCTTCCCTTCCTTTTCATGCTGTCCTATTGAATATTTATGTATGCTTAAACACAAATTATCTTTTATTTAGATTGTTTTTAAGTTTATATAAAGAATGTCATGCTGTACATAATCTTTTCAGAGTTATTTTTTGTTGATATTATATTCCTATGATTCATTCAGACCGCTGCATGCAACTGTAACTCAATTATTTTCACTTCTGTATTATATTTCATTGTGTGACTATTGGACATTTATTCATGCACTCTCCCATGGAAGAGCATTTGGGCCAATAATATTACCCTCACACAGCTACAACTTTGAGGTTGTCTGTGACCTCTGGAATTCAGCTAAGCCCAATGTCTTCTGTGTGTTCATGTAGTGATAAATGTACTAGGAACATGGGAGATGCCAAGATGCATCAGACAGGTGTCTGTCCTTGGCAGATTCACTGTTTGGAGACAGTGGCACAGATACAACTACAACCACAGAGGGCAGAATTTGCTAAATGCCATCAATGCGCTATGCAGCGGAGTAGAACAGGGGAGGATAGAAGGGATTCCACCTAAATTTCTAAAAGGTATGAATGTTGGATTATGATGTAGCCATGTCACTTTCATAGCCTTTGAGTACTCAAAAATTGGAGGGGCATTGAAGACAGAAAATATTTCAAGTGGGGAGAACATGAGAAGTTCAAAGGTAAAAGAAGATACAGAGAATTTGGAAGATTGCGATGTCTTGAAGTGGATGAAGCCCTAGTTACCTGACACAGAAGGGGTACATTTTTTGAAAAGCTAAAAAGGGAGGAAGGGAGGTAGATATCCTGGCTCTGGAAGCTTTGAAGGCTGGGAGGAGAACTTAAGCGTTTATTCCATCTGCACTCGAAAGTCACTGGGAAGACAATGTCAACAATTTTGGTGGCTCTGAAGGTGAGTGGGTGGGTTTTGATGGGCTTGGATCATTTGCAGGCACACTGAGAAGGGTGCATCTGATAGTCTGGGAGATCCTACAGACACCCTTTTGCCTTCAGTTTCTTTACCCAACAGCTTCCTTGATGTTCTCTGCAGGATTTGCCGGCCTGCCTCTTACAGTTAAAAGGTCAGAGACACTGTCTCTGAAGACAGTCTTTGAAGATGGAGACACTGATTTCTGAATATTCTCTGTTGGGTCTAACACAAGGTTTTTGCTCTAAAAATATTGCCTGTCTTAGCACTTTTCTTATGATTTTTTCTTTCTAAAAGGAAGTGCGAAGGAGGAAGGAGAATTTTCTTTTTTGTATAAAGATTTCTCTTCAGGAAGAAGATGACTTCAACATGCATGCCACATTTTGATGAACAAGGAAAAATAATGAGTAAGAGGACAAAACAATAAGTAATAAAAATCAGAAGAGGTTTAACCTCTTATTGCTTGACATACAGATACATGCACACTCACATTGGAACACCCAGTGCGGTTAGAAAGGGAGATGCTGCCAACTTGTTTTATTTGAGAGACATTCGTTTATCATGAGAGAATAAAGATGTAATTCCTTTTCTCGAAGTGGCTTTACATGAATCATTTGGAATCATTTTGAAACAAACTATATCCCATTTGTTCTACTATGGGGTTAGACGCACTTCACTTTCAGAAATCTCTGTTTTGGCTTTTGACGGGAAAAGTCCTCAGATTAAACCTCTATTAACAACCTCCCATGATGTACGCTTCATCATGAGAGTTAACTTCCCAGTTGTTAATAGAGGTTTAATCTGAGGACTTTGCCCCAATTATATAGATTTGAACTCTAATGTGTTTGCTTCTGCTTTTGTACATGAGCATGTGTCTTTCCGACAAAGTGGCATAGGAGGAGAAGAAACACTCAAAGGCTCAAATAGGTGACTGAGCCAGAAAAACTGTATTGAAATTAGGTCATTAAGTCACAGTGACACCGTAGTGGCCCAGAAGCAGCAATTTGTAAATTAATACTTAGCTGAGCTGAGCTGGGCTAAAAGCTATGGTGTGATTTGATCTGAAGAAGAGAAATTAAATAGTGCGGAGAGCTCCAGAAAGAGGTAGACTCTACAGAGCTCCAAATCCTCCTGTGGGCAGGCGCAGGGCCTGCCACATTTCTCAAAGGCCTTTGCTGGATATTGACTGGTTCCTTTGGCTTAAATCATGGGAGTATTTCAAGGTAAAAGGCCATGCAGTGTCCAAGAGAATGAGAAGAGCAGAAGGACTTAGCAGTTAAAAGCACAGGATTCGAAGACACCCATGTCTGGGTTTGCTGCTGACTGTGAATGACCCTCTTACCCCAGTCTCCTCTTCTCCAAGAAAGGGATAAGCAGTCCAACTCATATTTCTTAATTCTTATCAAGTGACTATTTATTATTATTTGCTCCCTGTAAATATGAGTTCCACAAAGATGGGGAGCTGGGGTATTTTATGCACTGCTGCATTGCCAGTGCCCAGGACAACTGAATGCTGACTATAGTTAGTTTGAATGAATAAATGAATGTATCAATAGAATTGCTCTATGAATTCAATGAGTATACTTTTGATACAGTATTTAGTAAATTGTCTGGCACATACTAATTTGTCTGATAAATGGTGGCCTAACCTTTTCTCCCTACTTATCTCTCTCCATTTATAGAAAGGGGCATAGATCCCTGGTTAAATACTGCAGGAGAAGATCTCTGTTTGCACTAATGATGACTGTGATTTCTCTGATGAAAGGTGAGGGTGGACACCCAGCACTTTCTAGCACCATCCAGGAAGAGGTATTATCTCATTTCTCTTGACTCTCATTCACTCCCAGCCTGGAATCATTTTCTTAGCTGCACACACTGCTCAGTCCCACCTCTCACTTTAATTCTTACTCTGGGCTCTGTCCGCAATGGCTTGTCTTCTCTCTCCCCTCAGTCAGCTTCTTCTGAGTATTAGTTCTTTTGGACACAAGTTCACATAGAATAGGCACTGTATGGGCCTTTCAGAGCAGAGCGACATAGGCCCTAAGTACAGAGGCTTGATCTACTTCAAATAGAGACTCCTCCATTGGCCAAAACTGATTGAATTCCTATCTAATGCTCAGCTCAGTGCGAGGTGCAACTTTGAGAAGACCAAGATCAGGTGGCGATCTGCTGCTCTGGGATTTGGCCTAAAAGAAGAGAGGAACTCCAAATACTAGAGGCTTACCCCTTAATTACCTGAATCTGTGACCATCTTTCTTTCTCTATAGCGATAGCTTGAGTGATGCCTTAGTCCAGATAGGTTGTCAGATTTATTCCCATACATGCCAAGGAGCTTCTTCCACTTAGTGTGCTGAGAGGGCTCTGCAGGGTGACAGGAAATCAGAGGTCTTATTTCCCCTTGAGGACTCCATGGATTTTCTAATGCAGTCATAATAGTCCATTTTTCTTTTCAAAGCAGTGTATTCTTTTAGTGGAAATATTACATAAAACCCCAATGTATAGAAAACAAAAGTGAGCTGTTCCAGATACTGTATACTGCAGGAGAGGCCAGAGGTCTCAGACTTTTGCCTTTTGGCCTTCCTTTTTACTACATAATTTTCCCTTTTCATGGATCTCAGAGGTCATAATTTATACTGTAGAATTCGAAGCAAAGAAAAACAGAACAAAAGGCTACAAGAGCAAGGTGAGATGGTTTCTAAGTGACCTCAGGTTGGCTGAACTGTGTTACGTCCAGCCCTGTATACACCTCATTTTATCCAGTCTTCCCACTCACCCTTTGAGGTAGGCTTTGATAGCCCCATTTCACAGAGGAAGGAACTGAACCAAAGGGAGACTCAGGATTGTATTCATTACTACCCTGCCTTTAATGCCAAGATTCAAACCCAGATCCTTCTGACTTCAGAGTTAGAGTTTGGGTCCCCTCCTTACTTCAAACTCCCAAACTCTATTCCTCCTGGAATGGGCCATAGTAAAACTACTCTCAAGAGCATGGAGGCAGAGGATGTTTTTAAGATAACAATTTTCCCTCTAGGTCATTTTGGTCCCTCAATAGGCCTTATCCACAGCAACTCTGAAGGTCAGTGTGTTTGGTAAACAGCAAGTCTGAGCCACACATACAGGGTAGGAGTAAGACATGAGAGAACAAAATAGAGGAAGAAAAAGGCCCTAGAACCTGCCCAAGTTTACAAAATCAGCACCAAAAGATATTAGACCTCCAACCCCAGAACTTCGTTCCTAAGTCCTATGTCTCCAGAACAAAAGCAAATGTTTTGCCCAAACCAGAGCCTGGTGGATTACACATGCCCCAGAGACAGCGCCATTGAGAAGCCCTGGAAAACAGCCTCCCATTAGAGATGGTCATCTGCAGACAGTGCAGGAGGGGACACATAGCCCAACTCTGTATCTGCTCTCCAGACGCTCAGGTCTGCCAAGTGTGGAAGCTGCTCTCTAATGGGAGCCCTCAGAAATGGCACAATTGAGGCCTCCAGTAATGCAATCACTTCTAATCAGTGTTTAATGAGGATACAAGCAGCCTCAGCTTACCCCTGTTTCAAAGAGGCAACTACACATAAACCTCAATTACTTGGACATTTAAAAATAAATTTCAAATAAAATGTCCAGGTGATGGAACTAAAGGGATTAGAAAGATCTGGATGTGTGCACAGGCCTGGCATGCCTTGTCAATGCAATTGAGGTAGGCAGCTCCTGTAATGTAATAAAGCAGGCCGGCTCTGTGCCCCTAGGGGTAGAAGGGGAACAGGTCTAATTTTCCATCTCCCCCAAAAAACAGAGGAATGACAGAAGGAAGAGGACATCTCTGTACTTCTGCCCATTCAAGCTGTGTTTAGAATGTTGTCTTCCTCTCATTTTATAGTTGTAAAGAGGAAACATAGCCTCGGGCTATACAACTTAAGGTCTCTGCCCCAAACTGGCCTCTACCTGTACCACCAAATCAGATACATTACTATTTTTTATAGGTGATCATGACATTTCTTTTGCCAGTCATATCTACTTATCTTCCCCATCAACCTGCTGGTAATTTAGGTCTATAAACTTTTATTGACCATGCACCATGTGTAAAGTGCTTTTCTGGGCAAGCAGGGACACAAAGGTGAGGAAGTTACAGTCTTTACCTCAATTTACAGGGGAGAGGAAGGGATGAGGCCAACTCCCCACCTGATCTGGCTGTATGGTCATGCAAAACCAAGTCATTAGTTTCTTTAGTCCACAAAGCTCTTTCACACCTCTGAGTTTTAACCCTTGTGGAGAAGAGACAGCCCTGGGGCTCAGCTGTTTAGCTCTTCCTTTGATTGTGCAAGCTTAAGATGCTTCTGATAATTTCCTCTTATGTTTCTTTGCTAAATCTGGTAGGAGGTAAATGTCTGCAATGAGCAACCAGAGAAACACTAATACACAGGTTAGTACCATCAGTAATAATGATCACAGCTAGCATTTAATGGACAAGCATTAAGTGCTAAGCACTGGGCTAAATACTTGCATTATTTCTTTTTTGACCACCAGAACTACCCGATAAGTCGGGTATTACTATTATCTTCATTTCCCCACTTTGTAGGTTAACAAAATGTATAGGGTTGTTGTGTTAATTAAGGAAGTACATACTGTAGAGGGCACCAATGGCGTTGGCTATCAGTGCCACTCTCCCTAACCTAAGAGTTGCCACCCTCCCCATTCCTGCTGCATTCAGTGGTATTCCCTGGAGTTGTGATAGCATAGCATTCAAAACTTTAAAACCATGACTCATACAAAATAGAATGAATAGAAAGAAAATCTATTCAACTTATTATTATTTTTTTTTTGAGATGGAGTTTCGCTCTTGTTACCCAGGCTGGAGTGCAATGGCACGATCTTGGCTCACCGCAACCTCCGCCTCCTGGGTTCAGGCAATTCTCCTGCCTCAGCCTCCTGATTAGCTGGGATTACAGGCACATGCCATCATGCCCAGCTAATTTTTCGTATTTTTAGTAGAGACGGGGTTTCACCATGTTGACCAGGATGGTCTCGATCTGTTGACCTTGTGATCCACCCGCCTCAGCCTCCCAAAGTGCTGGGATTACAGGCTTGAGCCACCGTGCCTGGCCTATTCAACTTATTAATTAATGAAAGAAGCAGTAGGATAGTAAGCCTTCTTCAAAGAAAAATTAGAGGAAGAAAATGCATATAGTTGGTCAAAGGGATGTTAAAATAAATTTGCTCATAGATAATAAAATGGGTTGATGTCCTACAGGGAAGTGAAGCTATAGCTTTCTGGTTATCTTTTATCCCTTACAGAAACCGACCAGAAGATCTGTAACTTCAGAGCATCTGGGCTTTTGTCAGATAGGAAATAGCCAATTCAAACACAAGCAAATTCTCCTAGGTTAGGAGCCAGCGAACTCTTTAAAAAGCCAAGTAGGAATACTTTTGGTTTTGGAGGGCACAGGATCTCTGCTGAAGCTACTTAATTCTAACATTGTAACATGAAAATAACCTTATATGATACATAAACAAATGGATATGGCTGTGTTCAAATAAAACTTTACTTACAAAAACACATGGCTGCCAGTCATAGTTTGTCAACTGCTGTCCCAGATAATATGAATTTTGGTGAGCCAGTTAACGGTGATACATAAGAGACATGCAGTTTTCCTCTTGCTTTATCTCTAATTTTTTTTTATCATTTTTCTTCAGAGCACTAAAATGCAAATGGAGCCTCCTGAATTTGCTGATACAGTATCTTGCCCCATCTCTCATCTACATAGATACAGTGGAGCCTTCATGTTTATTCAGATGGACCACTTCCTCTCCCTGCCTAATCTTATTAGAATTGATGGGAACACAGCTGGCACCTGACCCAGTCTCCAAATTTACAATGGTGCTGATTCCTGCCTCAAGCTGGTTGCTGTCTTGAGTGGAAGAGGTGTATAACCTCTAGGGATGAGTTTTCTCTGCCTTTCATTATCTATACAGTGAAGGTAATAATGTACCTACTTCACAGGGCTGTTATGTAGTTTGAATGTAGTACTGCGCTGTTTGTAAAGCACCTGGCTTGCAGCAAAGTATGTGCACTGTAAAGATTACTTCTCTTGTCTTCAGGATTCCTCCCTCGTTCTCATCTCTGGTGACTTCAATGCTAAGTGGCTTTAGCATTGACACAGGAATTACACTGATAACACAGCTCTGCCTTCTCTTTGCTGGAGTTCAGTGCCCTCTCTCCTCCATGCTGCTGTTTTATTTCATTGTTGATGTCTAACCTTTGACTTTCATTCACATACTTCTAGTAACTTTGCGCTTTATGGTGGAGTAAGTGTGCTATCTGCTCTATTTGCTTCTGTGAACAAGAAAGAGCAGAGGAGCTATAAGGACCAAACACTGAGCAGTCTTGTGGCTGAAGGCTTTATGTAGGCCATCTTTAATCCTCACAACCATCCATTCTTAGGGACACCATTATTCCTATTTTATAGATGAGGTAACTGAGGCTCAGGAAGGCTTCAGTTGCTAGCCCAAGACTGTCCTCCTAGAAAGTGTCTGAGGGCTGGGATTCCAACCCAGGGCTGACCAACCATAAAGATATTGAATGATTTCATTCACTATAAAGGAGCACCTCAAAGTTCTCTTCATTTGGCTGAAATTTTGCCTCTTAGTTGCTTCTCTTTCTTTGGCATAAGTGATCCTCTGTTGTTGTTTTTTCCAAAAGGGAAAAAACCAATAATTTTTCAGTGCCTAAAATTAAACAAGAAGCTTTTAGGATGATGTGCTCAAACACTCCAGCAGCTCATATCCCATTTTGCATTCTTGAGCAAGTCCACAGGCAATGTCCCCACTGTGGATTTCTCACTGCTCTGGAAGTGCTTTTCAGTATTCTTACCAGGCTTTGCTCTGAACATGACAAGAATTCAGAAGCCAGAGTCACATAAAAGCAGGATGCATAGTCAGATCATTCCAGAAGGTTTATGTCCATGTCCATCAAAATGTGGCTTTACCCCTTTAACAGAATATGTCTGCTCACAAGAGAGCATATCCTATGACAGCTGGGACCAGCCATCACAGTAACCTGGAGAAACAACAGGATAGGTAAAAGATGATATGAACTTTTTGTAGAGGATGCTTACTTTTAGCTGCTGTACATTGTAACATCCTACCTATTTTTAAGAAATATGGTAGGCTGAAGTCATGGCTACTCTTCCCCCAATCCCTATTACAGATCTTGCTCCACATCCCAGTTCCATGGCAGGTTATGTCATGTGAAAAACTGGCCAATCAGATTCTCCCACCAAGGATT
The DNA here is from genome assembly GCF_049354715.1 of Callithrix jacchus. Taxonomy (NCBI): domain Eukaryota; kingdom Metazoa; phylum Chordata; class Mammalia; order Primates; family Cebidae; genus Callithrix; species Callithrix jacchus. Next base: position 104,548,550 of record NC_133513.1, read on the forward strand.
TAGAATCTCAAGAATGTGATACATTTATACAGAAGCAGTCAGAGATTAGTCCTGATGGCTGTGCTGGAGTTTAAAGTCTAGTGGCAGAGTGGTAAGTGTCCAGGAGTGTCAAGGCTGGTGGCAGCAGTTCAAAAAGACTGTTCCTGTCACAGAATCTTAATGGTGTCCAACCTCCTTTGGTTTCTGTCCATTTTCTGAACTTTGTTCTCCAGGATCTTGTCACTATCCTGAGTTTTCCAATAATTTTCTAGGAAATTCTTGTTCTACTTAAGCTAGCCTGATTTGGTTCCCACAGGTGGCAACTAAATACCCTGAGTGATGTGCTTCTCAATGTCCATCTGCAAGGCCTGGGTCCCCAGGCATATTACCATTCTCATTCAAAGGAGATGCCCTCAGAAGAAGTTGTCAGCATTTCCATTAAGTTGGAAGAAAAAGACAAAACGGCTCATAACTTTATATATATTTTTAGAAACTTAGCATCAAGCAGTTATTTTGGTCATCTCACTTTAATTTTGCTAATCTACTAAGCCAAAAGAGCTGTACACGCAGGAGCCCAGAGAAGGACTTTTCCTCCTGTCTGTCATCAAAATAAAAGTTTCAATAATCTCCTATCAATGCCTAGCTTATTTCTTTCATAGGAATAGAAGATTTGAGAAGTGCATTGGGGCAAAGTCCTGCTGTTGTATTATTACATAAATAAGCTGAAACCCAGGTTCTTAGTGCTTTTGTTCCAACCTGTCCTAGATGTTTCATTTCATCCTAGTCACAAAGCGATGAAGGAAACTGACATTTATTGGAAATTTGCGTGATTAAATTCATTCCTTAAATCTGCATGGTGACGTAGATATTATTGTACCCATTTCTTAGTGGAGGAAAGAGGCTCATACAGATGAAAGAACTTGCTCAGCCACAGGGCTCATGACTGTGCAGCCAGGATTAAAAGTAACTCCAAAATCCATGCGCTGTCCATTCTGCCAGTTTTGGGAAAACTGAAGCCATTGCTGCTGATAAATTCAACCACAGGTGAGACTATCTTGGCCAAAAGAAAGAATCTACTTTGGCCAAGTAATGCATGGAACTATTTTAATTGAACTACATTTCACTTTGAAAGAATGATTGTAATGAATATATAGATTGCCTAACACATAGCAGGTAGTAAAAAAATTATTAAATTAGATTAAATGATTTCTGATTTATTAAGAGGGAAAATAGTAACAGATGTCGAAATAAATAATCCAGGCTGGTGTGTGGTATTTTCCATATTTTTCAGTTTGTTTTGTTGCTTGGCAAAAATAAAAGTCCAAATTCTTTCTGGGATGTTTCATAACTGATAGATGAACTTGGCTTAACTGTTGATCCGTAGAGAGTGATTAGAAATACCAATAGCCTCAGGGTTAAATTTCCCAACTTTTGTTGTGGAAATATTTAGTCAGCTAATAATCTCTCTCCTGCTGACGACTTTGGCAAGAACTGTACCCTTGTTTTTAAAGAAACACAAAAATAATCCTCAAGGAGGATTCATACCTGCCTGATGCTCTGGAAGAGCTAGAATGACAATGAAGTAGAATTACATGCAGGAGGGAATTTAAATTACTTGCTGAATGTAATTAAAGCAAAAAAAGAAAAAACCACTGTAAACATAAGAATCGGCATCCATTATATGAATAAATTAAGCAGAAAGAAAATTCATGTGTAAAGTCCCAAAGGATTGATTGGAAATATATTTTTTTTTTCTGGAGTCTTGCTATGTTGCCCAAGCTGGCTTCAAAATCCCAGGTTCGGGCAACACTTCCACCTCAATCTCCTAAGTAGCTTGGACTAGAGGTATGCAATGCTATAGCCAGCCTGGAAATTTAAAAAATGTGATCTCTGCGAGGGAGAGTAAAAGCAGCTTAAAAATATTTCTATTTGAGGCCAGCCCCATTTATCCATCCATCCATCCTGAATACATATTGCACTTCCATTGAGGAGAACAGAAAGATATGAAGACAGGCTGTTCCCCTTGAGGAGCTCAATGTAAGTAACACAATTTATTCTTTGTAATTTTTAAGCTAATATTTATTTAGCATTTACTATGCAACATGCACTATGCTTAAAAAGCAGGAAAAAAATCCCATTCAACTTTCACAACTACCCCATGAAAATACGGTTATTTCCATTTTCCTTCCAGGAAACTAAGGTGCAGAAAAGTTACATAATGTATACATATACAGTGAGCTAATGAGTCCAAGTCCATCTGATTCCAAAATCAAGGGCATGCTTTTAAGTACTGTGCTATAATGCCAGTTTATAGAGGCACAAAATCAGAACACAAACTAGGTTCTATATCTGGCAAATAGTGATAGTTATATTTTTAGAATGTGAAAATTATAATCCTTATAAGGTGTGTGTGTGTGTGTGTGTATGTGTGTGTGTGTGTGTGTGTGTGTGTGTGTGTGTGTTTCCTGAAGGATTAGTATAAACTCTTGGAGGGAGGATTAAGGAAGAAAAGGTATGGATCAAGAAATGCTTTATGAATTATTGGCAGTAAGTCTGATCCTTAAAAAATGGATAGAAGGAGACTATCTGGTAAGAGAGAACAGTGTAAGCAAACGCGTAGAGAGAAAAATGTGTTCTAAGGGCTTGTGAAGAAGGGGCCATCCAGAAAGTATTATCAAAGTACCTGTCTTGCATCCGAATAGATCTTCTTTGGTTGCTAAAAGTCTAAACTTCCACCATTTGAGAAATATGCCTTTTGACATTAGAGCTTCCAGTCTTTGTTCTGTCAACAAGAGTATCCTATTAAACACCAGAACTCCTGGGAGAGCTGATTAAGCAATTTGTTCTCAACTATGAAATTAAAATCCTGGCAGGAAAAAGACGGCATGTTGACGTTCTTATTCAGGTACTATTTCAAAGATATGGACGATATTAAAGGAGACCAAGAAGGGCTGGTTAAGAATCCCAGGGAATAGCAACAGGGAAGCTCCCATCCTTCCTCCCTCCTCCCCTGGTGAGGCGAGAGCCATTCCTGGATCCCCAAGAGAGCTGCAGATGCAACTCAGGTTGCAGATGTGGAAACAGGATGCCCATCAGGAGTTGAGCGGACTTTGAAAGGGGAGCCCAGGCCAACAGAGAAAGAGATGAAAACAAATACACTAAGCTCTCCTCCTGTCTTTCTGTGTGCTGATGGTGTCTCCCACTGGTCAGACCCAACAGGAAGCCAGAGTGCAAAGGCATGCAGCTGAAGCAATTGAAACATGACAAACAGGGGGCCCTCCCAGGGCAAAAAGCAGACTGGGGAAAGGTGGGGAGAAGATCTGGAAAAACAAATGGAGAATGGTCTGCCCGAGGGCTTACAGTGGTCAGGTGGGACAGAGGTCATGTGTCACTAATTGCATTTAAAGTAATGAGCTTGCAAATTAATTTATTTTGGTTTTGTAAATTAAGGCAGTATTCGACATCATCCCTTGTAATAGCTTTCTCTAACTCACCTAAATTTAGATTGTCTTTTAAGTTTATGAGAGAAAGGGAAGTGGTATAGCCGGTAGGCTGGGGATTGTCTGTGATCCTTCATGCACTCAGCAGTGGGTCTGATGTGAGTGGCATTCATCATGTGTATTGCATGGAGAGAATGGGGGATCATTGCTTTGAGTCAACCAGCCAGCCTAAGGTGGGAATTGATAGTTGATCAGATCTCTTCCCCACTAGTGATGGAGGAAGGAAGGGAGAGTGAGGAAGCAGAAAGAAATGTGTGTGATCAGAACATTGGGAAAGGAAGGAGGGCAGAAAGAAGGGGCAAAACTAAAAATACAACAGTGTTAAGATTTTGCCTAGAGTTGCCCCTTTTAGGGTAAGAAGCCTCCTCCCTCTCTGACTCAACCATGTGGAGCCAGTTGTAATCAGGTGTGAAGAGTAGCATCTAGTATCATGTCTTCTCTGTTTGCGGATGGGGGTGATCACACACACACACACACACACACACACACCCCTCAGAGTCAATTTTTATAACAGTACAATAATGAATTCAAGCTGCTGTTGTAAACAGACGGTAGATAGAGGGCTGTTTGGAAAACAATTCTCTCCCTTATCTCAGAGTGATACAGAGAATGTCCAAGAGTGGTGTGTGTGTATCTGCATATGTGCATGTGTGTGCACATATGTAACAATCTCCCTCTAAGCTCTGAGAACACGTTTGCCAGAGAGTTTGGGAGATGGAAGTTCAAAAGTGCTACTTTTATGCTCATAATTATCTGTTTCCCTATTAAAAAATATTAAATGTCTTCTTGAGGCAATTTTGAGACTTTCTTTCTCCACATGCACATGCACACACACACGTACAAATGCACAGTGAGATGCATGATTGCACGCATAATAAACTCAAAAACTTAACTTCAGTACACTGCACAAATCAAATAAGGCAAACATATCCTTGGCAAGACTTGAAGTAAATGCTAGAGTCTTCCCAGAAATAAACAGTTCCATAATAACAGAAGGGAAAAGAAAATAAACTAAAACTTCTAAGTCCATCTTTATTACAGGGAAAGTCCACTAAAGTTTTCTTAAGAAGCTGATACCAAATCCTAAAAATCCATTCTGAATTCCGAGGGTCAACTTTCCATCCCAAGTCATTACTTACTGGGGCAGCATTTCCATTATACATGTTGAGCCATGGCTTATAGATAAATAAGGAATTTAGAATCCAGCATTTGAATTCATTAAGCTGCTTCCAGTAAGTAATTTGAAACTCTGAGAAATGCCAAAAACATAATTACCAATCCAAATAGCTCTTTTTATCTGAATAAGTAAAAATGGAGATCAGTATCTGGTTAATGGGGATCTTTTCCTATTATATTTTTAATGTGTGACGTGGACTGTAATGATCACTTTGTATCATTACATTGTCACTATCATTGGAAACATCCTGTAGAGAAGAGCAGATGATTGACTTGAAATGTGCTAGCAAGGAGAGATGTCATCTTCTGCAGATACTGCACTTAAAACTTGGGGAACTCCTAGGAGTCTGTTGAGTCTCTCCATGGATTTTCCTGAGGTTTTCATTCAAATGCAAATGATGCCAGAAGGCTCTCTCCATAGGAAAGAGGCCTAGAGAATTTGTCAGGACTTCAAGAGAAAACAAACAAAAAATCTTACTGTATCTCTTGCTTAAACTTACACTGTGATCACAACCAATTTTGGTTCACACATTCTCCAGTTTCCCCAGAATAAGAATAATTTTGTCCCTTCCAGACAACAGACAACCTATAGGGTTCTTACAAGGTCCACAAAGACCCAAACTGTCCCTCCAAATCTCAGGAACCACTGGAAGGGCAGTGGGTCAAAGGAGTCAGGGTCTGCAAACAGTGTGTGAAATCGAAACTGGCTCCACACCTTCCCCATCAAGGTCGCCTGTCTCCAGTAACCCAAGCTCAAAACTTGAGGCTGCTTTGATTTCTCCTCATCCTCTTTCAAAGGAACTTAGTACTCAAGTCCTTATCACTGCATGCCACAGCTTGCAGTTGATCTCAACAGGTGAGCCATGGCGTGGCAGGGAAGCACTGGTTGAGTGCCCAGCACTGGTTGGTTGTCCAGCTAACTCTTATTCCATTTCTTCTCTCTGCTGGCCAAAGCCATGTCCCGCTCTAGAGGCTAAACATGCCAGGCCTGGCTTTCTCAGTTTCCCTTGCAGCTAAGGCATGGGACTGAGACCCAGCCCTAGCCAATGGACCAAGTCTCTTAGGAGAACTCTGGAAAAGGTTTTCTCCTTCCAATACAAAGAGATGCACTATGCACACTTAAGGATGGTTAAAATTAAAAGGACTGACAATATCCAACATTGGAGAGGATGGGGAGCAACGAGATGTTTTCCACATTGCTGATCACATTATAAAAAGATCCAAATACTTTGGAAAAGAGTTTGTAGCTTTATACAAAGTTGAATATACGTTAATTGATCCAGCAACTTCACTCCTCAATATTTAGTCAAAAGAAATTAAAACACGACTATGAAATGCTGCACATGAGTACTAAAAGCAGAGCATATTCATAATAGCCCCAAACTGGAAACTCAAATGCACACCAACAGTGAATGGATAAACAAATTATAGTTTTCTCATAAAACAGAATACTAAGCATGAGTAAAGAAGAATACCATGAATGCATCTCATGAACTTGCTGAATAAAGAAGGTAGATACATTGGGAGGCCGAGGCAGGTGGATCACGAGGTCAACAGATCGAGACCATCCTGGTCAACATGGTAAAACCCCGTCTCTACTAAAAATACAAAAAATTAGCTGGGCGTGGTGGCACATGCCTGTAATCCCAGCTACTCGGGAGGCTGAGGCAGGAGAATTGCCTGAACCCAGGAGGCAGAGGTTGCGGTGAGCCGAGATCGCGCCATTGCACTCCAGCCTGGGTAACTAGAGCAAAACTCCGTCTCAAAAAAAAAAAGGTAGATACAAAAGAATAGTAAATAATTATATTTCCATAAAATTACATGAAAGGCAAATCTAATCTACAGTGACAGAAAGTCAATCAGTGGCTGTCTATAGCTGGAGGTAGTAAGAGTGGGCACAGGGAACTTCTGGGGGTGACAGCAATGTTTTATATCCTGATTATCTTATTACATGGATGCAAACATTATTGAACTATATACTTATTATAGGAATGCTTATTATCTATAAATTTTATCTCAATAACACTGATTTTTTTAAAAAAGAGAAATAAATAAATAATCAGACCACCAAAGGCTTAGAACTGTGAAACTGAGTTTCAGAGGTGGTTTGAATTACTGTTGAATTTTGCATTGAATTATATTTAATGGTTCAATTTCAGAATAACATATTATCAATAAGATTCATTATTTCTGACATTTCTTTAAACATTTTTTATGTTTGAGTTCTTATTATATGCTGAGTTCTCTCTCTCTCCTTTAATCCTTACTGTCTAAAGTAAGGATTACTTCAGTGATGATTATATCAGCTAAGAAAACAGGAACTTCTTTAAACTTTTGAGCATGAAGAATTTGATTCGGGAAATTGGTTATAGCAAAATGAGAGAGCTGAGAAGGCAAAAAGGGTCAGTGAGGCAACCCAGAGATTAGCAGTAGCAGGAAGCTGCTACTCCCTCTGGGGCTGGAGGCACAATAGGGGGAGTTGGAGTTACCAGGTTCAGAAGCAAGACTCGCAGAGAGAGGGTCCACCCTGAATAAGCTGGAGCCCTGGAAGAGATACTATTGTCAAAGGCACAGTGGGAAGTGGAGAGAGTGGGAGAAATACCTTGACATGTCTCTGACTCCTAAGCCTTTTGCCAGTGTGTCCCATGGGTTAGATCAGCCCAGGAGCCAGAGAGCAAGGGAGCCTAAACAAATGTGGTTCCCATCAACACAGAGCAAAGCCGGAGGAGAGAGAATGAATCCACTGAGGGCAGACAGACATTGACCGACACAAATGTCTTTGTTTTATCAACTTCCTTGACTTACTCTGTGACTGCCGCCTCAACAGTTCCCTCCAAAATAGAGGCAACTGGGAAAGCAGACCCTGTACGAGGAGCAATAGCTCAAGTTGATGTTTTTAGCGTCCCTTCCTTTAATCCTAAAGAGATGAAGAGATTCGAGCCAAGGCAATAAAAACAGCTGGCACTTATCTCTCAATCGCTTCACTGGGGTGGAATACACCAGCCAATTCAGCTAGGAATCCACCAGATGACATTTTATAAAGTACGACATGCATTAGGCATCAGCTTTAGGTATTTTCCCAAGGGCAACGTTCAGGCACGCGAATGATGAGGGCACCAATAGAGGCATGTTACGGACTGAGTTGTGTCCTCCCTCAAATTCATAAGTTAAAGTCAAGACAGGCACTTTAAAGAGAAAATTAAGGTTTAATGAGGCCCAGGGTGGGGTCCTAATGCAATAAGACAGATGTCATAAAAAGAGGAAGAGACATGACATGAGGGGCGCATGTGCATAGAGAAAAGTCCATGTGAGGACACAGCGAGGAGGCCAGCCAAGGAGAGAGGCCTCAGGGAAAACCAAACCTGCCAACACCTTGGCCTTGCACTAAAGTCTCCAGACTTTAAATTTCTTCTGTTTAAGCTACCTGACTTGTGGTATGTTGTTATGGCAGACCTAGCAGATTCCTACAAGGTACCGAGCACAATACATCCAACAAGAGAAGGCTCTTTGCTGTTTTCAAAGATGCTTCCAGGAGGTCACTTGCATTCAACTACCTATGCCCCAAAATCATTTACCAGGCAACCAACTTGTTTCTATAGTCAGAGATGAGGCTTCAATACACATCCATGGGAGAAAGTCATGGCAATGATCCAAACTTGTACATAGACACAAATGATCTTCTTGAGAGTAAGTTGTAAAGCAGTGGGGGAAAGAATGAAGGAACTGGGTATTCAAAAAGAAGGGGTTTCAAAGAGGAGTGTGGTGGGGGGAGGGAATTGTGGACACTGAAAATAAAAATTTTCTAAGTTTACAAATTTGCCCTGTTGGCCTGGCTGAGGTCATGGTTAAGGATTTTTTATTCTTCTTTATAGAAGTGATTTTTAAAAAGGGTTCAATAGCATACAGGGCAGTAAATCAGCAAGCTATTATTTGACATGTTTCTTTCTCCAGACCATTTTACATAGAAAGTTACTAAAATAGTCTACTTTGGAGGTTTTTTCTTAATCTTACAATTCTTGATTGATCAGGACACAACAGTTCTGTGTCAGTATAATTATGAGAATATTGTTTAATGAAAAATCTTAAAATGATGTTCAAATAAACCAATGATGCTCAAATAGGCCGTGACAGTTTGGTGATCCCAGGAGCTTCCGTGTGATTGCTTTTGATGAAAGTAGTTTTAAAAAGTGAATGAATATTATGCAATTGGCATTGCTCTCAGGTCCTCCCTGGGTCTGAGCAGTGATTCAGGATCTGATTTCGGATTAATAGTTTCACATTTTCCCCTGGAAACCAACCCAAGCCCTGTAGGTCACAAGTGAACTCGATAAACACAAGAGAGGGAGCATGTTGGGATCTGGGGAAGAGAAGTAGGGTTTTTTGGTTAAGGTTATCTTAGGAGGATGCAAAGGAGAAAACTGCAGCAAGGCTTGAAGCCCTGCTGAAGAGAATCTATGTGCAGAAGCACTAGGTTACTTCCACCTCCAGAAACCAAATTTGGGAGTTTCTGATGCAATTCGTCCATATCTTTCAGAGCCTTGCTACGCAATATGTAGTCCCAGATCAGCAGTATCAGCAAACCTGGAAGCTCATTGGAAATATAGACCCCCCCAGACCTATCAAATCAGAATCTGTATTTCAACAAGGTCCTCAGATGACTTCTATGCCCATGGAATTTTGAGATGCAATTCTCTAGAGTATTGTTCAGCCAGATGGATGTGGAAGGCATTGCATCATTCTGCCAGGGCTTGATTGTACATGCAAGGCTTTCATTCCCATCATGAAGAATAAAGCTGAGGGGAAAAGACAGAGAGAACAGAAACAGGACTGAGGTTGTTTCCTACCCAACAACCTCTCCCTCCAACTGTGCCAGGCCATTTTTCAGAAGCGGTAGTGACCAGCACCTACTGAAGTTGCAATGGCCTGCCTAGACTATGGGGCAAGGGCTCCCTGACTGCCACTGAAACTGTTGTCAGAAAATGCACCACTCTGGATAACTGGTGCAGGGTTCATCTCCCTTTCCAATCCTGTTTCTCAGGTCTCCCCTGTGCCTGCAAGAGGTGAGTACAAATTGGTTGCTGCTGCCACCCCATATTTAAAACCCAGCACCAAACAGGTTGCCACTGGTATTGGGGAGACCATGATCAGTGCTGAGGAACTTGAAGTCATAAGCTAAAACTGTCAAGTAAATTAAGAGATTCAAGACTTGATGTGATAACCACTTGGAAATCTTGTAGCATTTTGGTATAGATTGAAATAAGTCTTCCCAATATTCCTATGTTGAAGTCTCAATGTGATTGCATTTAGAGATAGGGCTTTTAAGAGGTAAAGATAAATAAGGTCATAAGGGTTGAGTCATGATCTGATAGGACTGGTGACCTTATAAGAGGAGGAATACACAGAAATCTCTATCTCCATGTGCACTTACTGAGGAAAGACCATATGAACACACAGTGAGAAGCAGGCTGTCTGCCAGCCAGGAAGAGTCCTCACCAGAAACGCATCATGTGGTATCCTAGTCTCACACTTCTAGCCTCTAGACTTACGAGACAATAAATTTTTGTCATTTAAATAGCCTGAGAAAATTTAGACATACTGCCCCAGGGAAAAGGACTGTTGGAGCCTAGATTCCTAAAAAGAAAGGAAATGGTTCCAAATTCAAAGTTTATCTGCTGGGAGTGGTAATTTTTTTGCTAATGACCTGTTGCTATGCATAACTTCTGAAGAAATGTCCATTGTGTTCAACAGGAGTATGTACTACTCATGCTTTTTATTACTTGCTGAAACTCACACTCTGGGGGAGGAAGGATGTATCAACACTCGCATTGCAGATGAAGTACCAACACACACACTGGTCCATTTACAGTCTAAAGCCTGATTTGTTAAGGACTGAGAGGTTTTCTGGGACACAGAACTTTCAGTGTTAAAACCAGAAAAGTCCCAGGCAAACCAGGACAAAATGATTATCCTAAATTGGCTAAGTGTCACCTGTAAGACCAGTAGTGACATGCAGTGATAAAATAGAGCATTTGTTAAAAGGGAGTAAGAACCCTGGACTAGAGCCCCGGTCTAATTTTACCATTGTGTATCCTACTACTTCCTCTCTCTAGGTCTAATTCTCCTCCCTGGGAAATGAGGGACTAGATTATTCCTAAAGGATGTTCCAGTTTCAATATGCTACAGTGTTTGATTTGTGGGTTGTTCTGTCAATTGAGAGTTGGGGAGATCCAATTGTATTAATCCACAAAATAACCCAAGAAGAAGAAATTTCTGAGCTAGGCGCAGCGATATAACTGTGCCTGTTACTGCCTTTATGGAACTTGCTCCCTACTGAGAGCAAGAGATGATAAATAGGAATTGATATGACAAGTGCCGAGAAATAAATAAGAAAGTGTTCTGATAGACAGTGATTGGACATCTTCTCAGAACAAGGAATGTTGTTTTAGCTGACACTGGCAAACTTGGGAGCTCATTAGAAATTCAGACCCCCAGACCTATCAAATCAGAATCTGCATTTCAACAAGATCAGCAGATGACCTCTATGCCCATGGAATTTTGAGATGCAAACCTTTAAAGAGCCAAACATGAAAAACTGGGAAGGGATAGTGTATTAGCCTGTTCTCACACTGCTATAATGACAGACCTGAGACTGGGTAATTTATAAAGGAAAGAGGTTTTAGTTGACTCACAGTTCTACATGCCTGGGGAGGCCTCAGGAAACTTAAAATCATGGCAGAAGGTGAGAGAGAAACAAAGACCATGTTATACATGGCGGCAAGCAAGAGAGAGCAAATGAGCAAAGGAGGAAGAGCCCCTTATGAAACCATCAGATCTTGCAAGAACTCACTCACGGTCCAACAGCAAGGGGGGAACTGCTCCCATAATCCAATCACCTCCCACCAGGTCCCACCCTTGATACATGGGGATTATTGAAATTACAATTTGAGATCAGGTTTTGGTGGGGACACAGAGCCAAACCATATCAGACAGGAAAGGTCAAGCACATAGGACGCTGCAAGGAGAGAGATTGTGAAATTAAAGAAGCAGAAAGGACTGCAGATGAATGGAACATTGTGAGGCAGAAGATAGTGGAAAGAAATAAAGCTTTAGAAGTAGACAGGAGCTAGATCGCATTAGGCTTTTAGGCCACAGTAGGTAGTTTTATCTTATGTGCCAAGAGAAGACATCAAAGGGTCTGAAATTATATTAGAGTTTTAAAAAACTGGTTAACCTCACTCAATAAATTACTAGTGTATAATTGTGGATTACACAAATAACTACGTGTATAATAATGTAATATGACAGTCATGACAGGAATGTTCCTGTTCCATAAGTTTGGTTGTAATTAACCAGGAAGAGCCATCAAAGGTTTGATGCAAGTTCAGGATAACTTACATCAATAATTGTACCTCATCACTTTAAAGTTTAGCGTCCACTTCAGCATGACTTTCAGGGTAAATGACTAAATACATCTGTGGCTCAAATTACCCCAACATACCCCTTTGGGAGCAGAATGTTACTTGGAACATAGTCTTATAATTAAGGTCTAATTGTTATTGATGTTCAGACAAATGTTCTTGCTGGCTTCATCTCTAAGAAAGTAAAAACCAGATTTTTTCCCCTTTCCTTACTGACAAATAACATTTGAGTAAGTGCTCAAGGAGATATTACCTCTGATTTTAGATCTTGACTGGAGTTTAAATTAAAGCAGAAAGGACCAAAAATTTGATCTGCGTGGGCTGAAGGTTTATCCCCCACCCATTACAAGAACATCTGAGATAGCTTCAAAAATTAAGCACTGAAAAAAACAGTGCAATAAATAGAATAAAAAACAGAGTACAAATCTCTTCCTCTTTCAAAAGGGAATGACTTTACAATAGATGAACTCAATAACTAAATTTTGCCACGAATTTTCTGGAAACCAAGACAAGAGAGTGGCAGTTTGCATACTGTTTATTATCTGATTTTTAAAATAACACATCAGAATCGCTCTGCAGAAACAGACTTTTCTTTGAACTCCACAGAAAGAAATTTATCCTGTACATGTTTATAAAAAGGACATTGGGTATCTAGTGGACAATACATTCAACTAAAATTTTGCAAGAAAGAAGATAGAAATGCAGTTAAAAATGAATGTTTCTTGGGCCAGTGTCTGTAAAAGTTAAGACAGGTATAAATCCACAAAGCCAAGGTAATGTGGTCTAGATACTTTGCTTTATGACAGGGACTGTGTTTAGAGAAGCTGGAAGAAAGAAGACATTTCCTAACATGTCCATCAGACACTTTCTCCTAAATTACAACTGTTTTAAGCAAGTCTTTGATCAGTATTGGGTTGCAGTCAATTTGGAAAAGTACAAATCTCAGGGAAGGCAGACATTTAGGACTATCAGTCAAAGTGTGTTCTAAATGGCCAGTGATGAGGGCGGCTGAGCTGTGCTGCTGGGCTGGGAGGTCAAGATAGAGACTTATCTGGAGCATGTCCCACTTCATCACAAGTTTGCCGGAGAAAGATACATATTTTCCTTGGAAAAGAGCTTTGAATATTCTTGAGAACTCACACAATCCTTTGTTGTAAACCCAGATTTCCATCCCCGAAGTCATGAAGAAAGGAAAAGTGTGTGCAGGTGTCAAAGGGAGCATGTGACTCGAGGGGGATATCATTTCATGGGGAAGTTTGTTTGCTGATTCTATGGCTTCTCTCACAGCTGTTTAAGTCAAACCTATATAATACATTGATAGTTTTACATTTTTAAACTTTCTTAATCATTGTGTTCTAATTTGGCTTTGTGTCTTTGCTAAATTAAAAGGCTGGGTTATATCTATCTTTTCTTTTCATTAAAATTATTTACTTTTTTTTTGAGACGGAGTCTTGCTCTGTCACCCAGGCTGGCATGCAGAGGCACAATCTTGGCTCACTGCAACTTCTGTCTCCTGAATTCAAGCGATTCTCCTGCCTCAGCCTTCTGAGTAGATGGGAGTATAGGTATGTCCCACCACACCTGGCTCATTTTTGTATTTTTAGTAGAGATTGGGTTTCACCATGTTGGCCAGGCTGGTCTCGAAATCCCAACCTCAAATGATCCATCTGCCTTGGCCTCCCAAAGTGCTGGGATTACAGGTACGAGGCACCATGCCTGGCTAGAATTATTTACTATTAAAAATTAAGACTAAATATTAATTTCTTCAGTTTGCAACTTGATTGTGTGTGCATGTAGAATTTTATTCAGTTATGTAACATATACATCTTGTCCTTCTAGCTGGATCGTTCTTAAGGTAAATAAATGTAACAGCAATGCACTTACACGGGGCATTTATTATAACATTGACTAGGAAGTCAGCTATGCCAAGGTACGCAGCTCTCACAAGAAGACTTATTCCTGGATAAACTCAATCTGCTTGGATGTAGGTATTTTCCATGTGGACTCCACTGAGTCCATTATTAGTCTCCACAAGTTCTTCAAGGCCATAGTACCTGCCCTCTGGGAACCTAGAGAAGCAGAGGCTTAGCACAATTCCTGTACAAAGTAGGTAATGGATACACGTTTCCTGAATAACTAACCAAACAAATGATGAGAAAGTTTCACATACAGCCATAACATAGGACTGACTATGAAAGCCAGAAGATAAATACCAAGAGGTACTGAGTTTAAGGAGGAAAAGAGGAAAACTATATCCAGCTGGGTGAATCAGCAAAGGCCCTAGAGAAAGGGTAATATTTAGATGAGAATGGAAGAAGGAAAAGAATTTTAGGCTATGAAGATTGAAAAGGAAAATAAATGTAGTGATTACTGTCTTCACCTGGGCAGCACCAATCCCAGCACAAGAGTAGCAGACTCTGCCGTACTAGCTAGTGTGTGGCAGATGAGTCAAGTTAGGCCAATCATCACTTCACTTTAATTTAATTTGATTTATTTTATTTTATGTTTTTGAGACAGGGTCTCTCTCTGTTGCCAAGGCTGGACTGCAGTGATACAATAATAGTTCCCTGCAGCCTAGACCTTCTGGGCTCAATCAATCTTCCTACCTCAACCTCCCAATTAGCTGGGACTACAGATACATGCCATCATGCCTGACTGATTTTTTTTTTGGTAGAGTTGGGGTTTCGCCATGTTGCTTAGGCTGGTCTTAAACTTTGGGGCTCAAGCAATCCTCCCATCCAGTCTCCCAAGTGCTGAGATTAGAAGAGTGAGCCACTGCCCCAGCTAGGAGACTTTAGTCTCTGCAATAGAATACCTTGAGGCTAAGAGACACTTCATTCAAGCAAGGTCTCTCCTAAGGGTCTGGAACTTGAACACACAAGATGGAGAAGCTAAGAGGGAGTTGACTGGGGTAAAGCCACCTTGAAGACAGCCACTGGAAGAAGGTTCCCAGGCTCCTTTTGCTCAGATCTCTGAACTGCCTTGGGACATGGACCTCAGAACACTGAATTGTCCTGCTCTTCTTTTGAGTCTGTGAGCTACCCTTCCTGTTAATAACACTCCAGCTCCTTTATTTTTGTTAAGTCAGTACAAGTCAGTTTATTCCTTACAAAGAATTCTTAACTACACAACTAACAGGGAGGCATGGAAGCAAGAAAATAGGAATTCAGAAAGATTGAGTATTTTAGCAGGAGTAAAGTATAGGAAAATAATGGGCTATGATACTGGAGAAAGAAAAATGACCTTATTGTTGTGGAATTTAGAGTCCAGGGTGAGGTTCAGTTGATCTCCTTATTCACAGATCCTGCATTCCCAAATTTACTGACTAAAAGTTACTTCTTGTCCCTAAATCATTACTCATGGTGCTTTCACGGTCGTTCTGATACACACAGAATGGCAAAAAAAAATTGATGCCCACATTCCCAGCTGAGGTCAAAGGTCAAACAAGCTGAGGTTTTTGTCTTTTTGAAAAAAAAACCTTCTAAATATTACAGTATTTAAATGACATAGGTTGTATATATTCAAGGTGTACAATGTGATAATTTGTGTAACAATTATCATAATCAGATGAACACATCTTGTTTTAGCTCTCGTAACTATAAACAAGTATCCTATTTGTGGTATATTTAGTGACATGTATTTCACCCTTTTGTGCTTTTTGTTGATGATTTCACTGTTTAAAATGCCCCCCAAGTATAGTGCTAAAATGCTGTCCAGAGTTCCTAGGTGCAAGCAAGCTGTGATGTGCCTTAAAGGCAAAATCCGTGTTTTAGATAAGCTTCAAAAGGCAGGATTTACATGTTGCTGGCCATGTGTTCAGTGTTAATTAATCAGTAATATGTATTAAATGTCTTTAGACACAGACACATACAACAGATTATATATTGATTGACTGACAAAAATTTAGTGAGTGGGGCTTTCTGGAACCTAAACCTATTGTCCCTAGAAGCAATGGTTCAGCATGCTCTAATTCAGTATTAACAGTGACATTCTAGAACATAACTACTGTAACTAATAAAAATAAACTATACTTAGATTTAACTTTATAATCAAAGGGGAGTTATTGAAGGTGTTGAACACAGAACTGATGTGTTTATAACTGTGCAATGGGAGAATTATTTGTGTGGCAAATATGCAGAGTCTATTTAAGCTGAGGGAGGCTAGAATCAAGGAGACCAATGGAGGCTGTCTGGGAAGTTACCTTCTAGCAGTGAAGAAGGTAGGTAAGAACTTTCTTAAGAACTGTGGTACCAGAAAAGAAGACATGCAGGTGAGATATTGAGAAGGCAGAAAATATAGGAAGTTTGTGACTCTGGGACCAAGTTGAAGAACAAATCAAAAGAAACACTAAAATTTCGAGTCTGGATGAGTGGGAGAAAGACTGACAAGGCAAAAAGGTATGTCAGCCAAGAAGATGGTCAGGAGAGGAAGATGATGGATTCAATCTTAGATGTGCTGAGTGGGAGGCCTGTTGGTATGTCAATGAATAGTTAATACTCAACAAGCAACAGTTGTATTATTGATAATAATTATGAGGAGGAGAAAAGTGGTGGCAGATGAAGAAGAGAGGGAAGAGAAAAATACTGCAGACACTTGCCAGGACAGCTGGCACTCAGATACCCTCTTCATAGCCAATATCCAAAATGGCTGAGCTCTGGATAGCCCCCAAATGCTGGTCACTGCATCCCTTACTGTGCAAATTAGGGTGTGACACAGCAGAATTGCTGGAGTTTTTATCTTTCAGCAATCAACTCTTGCAATGCAAACATCATATGGACTCATGTTTCTTGAGCCCACCCATCTCACCCAAGAGCGATTCCAGCATCAGCAACAAGCTGTGTCTAGGAGCAGCTCTTGTCAGCAGCCCCCAGAAAAAAACTCTCCTCTACTCTATCCAGAGGCTCAGACCTTGTCTGGGAGGCCTGGAGCTTACGTGCAAAGCTGAACCTGGAGATCGGAGGGTCTGCTGCTGCACTGTTGCTCCATTAGAGAGGAGCTTGGAGCTGGGCCCGGTGGCTCACGCCTGTAATCCCAGCAGGGAGGCTGAGGTGCGTGGATCACAAGGTCAAGAGATCGAGACCATCCTGGTCAACATGGTGAAACCCCGTCTCTACTAAAAATACAAAACATTAGCTAGGCATAGCGCCTGTAATCCCAGCTACTCAGGAGGCTGAGGCAGGAGAATTGCTTGAACCCAGGAGGCGGAGGTTGCCATAAGCCGAGATCGCACCATTGCACTCCAACCTGGGCAACAAGAGCAAAACTCCATCTCAAAAAAAAAAAAAAAAAAAGAGAGAATGAGAAGCTTGGATGGTGCCTTCTGCTCTGAGCCTCTGTCTTTTTGACCAAGATTTCTTCTATCTCAAAAGCCTGGTGTGAGCAAGAAGAAAGTTCCTCCTCCTTCTTGTCCCATGGATTGCCTAATTCCTTGGCCTCGATTTCCTTCAAGGGAAAATTCTATCCCCACCTATTTGGATAGTCTTACCTAATGGACCCCTCAATTGTACAATCACAGACAAGCCTAAGATTGGTTGATTTCTGAAGACCTAGATAATTTAGTATAATTCAGTCCCCTCATTAAAGTTCTATAGATCTCTGCTGTATGCCAACGGTCTATAGGTTGGTTTGGATGCTATGGTTAGTGTATACTGCATACTTTCATTCCCTGGATGCCCTTAAGAGTAAGCTATCACCTTCATTTTTTCCAACTTCGCCAGTGGCCATCAATCCTGCAGCTCTGTCCTGCGGCTCCAGAAGCGAGCTTGCATAAGGAGAAATGCCAGCATCAGTTGGCACAGTGGAGAATCAGTGTCAATGTGTCTGCAGCATCTCCTCACTCACCTGGCTGAGGTGATGGGGACAGCATCTCAGAGGGGGTGAGTAGTGGAGGAAGAATCCAAGCTAGGTGTATTAGTCCATTCTCACACTGCTATGAGTAATAGACTCATATGAGAATGGACTAATACCAAGACTGGGTAATTTATAAAGCAAAGAGGTTGAATTGACTCAGACTTTTGCATTGCTGGGGAGGCCTTAGGAAACTTACAGTCATGGCAGAAGGCAAAGGAGAAGCAAGGCACCTTCTTCACAGGGCATCAGGACAGAGTGAGTGCAAACAGAGGAAATGCCAGATGCTTATGCAATCATCAGATCTCATGAGAACTCACTCACTATCATAAGAACAGCATGTCGGGCAAAACTACCCCCATGATCCAATTACCTCAACCTGGTCCTGCCCTTGACATGTGGGGATTACGATGACAATTTGAGGTGAGATTTGGGTGGGGACACAGAGCCAAACTATATCACCAGGTCCTCAAGGTCACATTTAAACTTCTTAGTATCACAGTATTGAAAAAAACAAAAGGTAGTTGCAGAAGAGTCTCTCAAAATGACCATTTTCCTTTCATTATTTCCTTTCCTTCTTCTGAAATGCCCTCTGTGACTTTCCAAAATAAAATAAAGTTAGGAGAGAAAAAATCATTCCCTCTCTCCCTTCTGATACATTGCAGCTCATTTTAGGGTTCTCCTAAGACTCACTGAGGTGAATTTCTCTAGGTAGCATAAAACGAGCCTTTCAGAAATGGCACTTACAGATGTTACAATGAAACCAGACATCTTTGCAGCTGACTTATCAAAACCCTTGAAGAACCATTTCAAAGCAGGTGGCAAAGGCAATCATGTTGAACAAAGGGACTACATCCAGAGGCAGAACTATATTGCATGTTCTAAGAGGAGAGAGGAATAGGAAGTCCACGAGGAACCATTTTCCCCATTTTGTTTATGTCTCTTTACCTGTTTCTGAGCATGAACCAATATAATTTTTCCAGAGCCCATTCAAAGCCAGAGGGAGATAAATAAAGGCACTTCTTTTCTCAGCTTCTCATAAAGGCATGGTAGAATTCTCTTCTGAATTTGAAGGTAATTATAGAAAGTTGCTTTTCTGTTCCTTTAAGAGGAACAGTCAAAAATAACCTCCTGTAAAGTCATGGTCTTTGACAGTTAACCAAAGGGAGCATCATCTTTGAATAAATGCACGCATCAATGGACATAAACCACACAAATTATACTTTATATTAAAACCTCTGCTGGTTAAAAAGAAAGGGGGACTTGCAGCCCAGGAGAACAAAGGTGCCTGGATGGCTTCCAGTAGGACATCGAGTCCTAGGGAAGGACTGGGCTGCATTCAATCAATGCAGTGAGTCAGCACTGTGGAAAGAGAATCAAGTGAGCAGTGAGCCTTGAAAGGCAGCCTGCCTTGGAGCTGGAGAGGTTGCTGGAGAGGTGGGGCCATGTGACAACTGAAGCCCATACTCCTTCCTCCCACTGCCCATCCCCATGGGAGAGATCTCAAGAGAAAAATGGAGTCTTTGAATGCTAGAACATTCCAGCTGGGTGGGACACCCAGGGCTCTTCTAGTCCAACCCACCAGTTATATGGTCCAGAAATGAAGGCTCTGAGACAGCGATAACAAAAGCTAACATGATACGCTTTTTACGTCGCAGGTACTCTTCTCACCGCTCTATGTATAATAATGTGTAATTTACTAAAACAATAACTCTTACCTTCTCGAGGGACCTGAGAGTTGGTGCTGCAATCTTAGAGTCCTTATGTTACAGATGAGAAATGTGAGATAAAAGTTAAGTAACTGGCCTAAAGACCTATAAGAAGAAAGTGATGAAGCTCCTTAGTGATGACCTTGAGGATCCTCACCTCAGTCCTCTGAGCTTTTGTCTTTTTTTCTTCCAACACTTTCCGTACTGGGTATTTGCAAAATTTCAATGTGCCTCTAGTGGCTCTGGGTACATGTTAGACATGTAGTTGTTAAGAGGAGCTGAAGACGTTCATGAAGCAGGGAAGGAAAGGAGGATCATGCTCAATGCTGTACGTCTCTAGCTAGTCAGGTTTGCTTTAACCCTGAAAGGCTCTTTTTATGGTACCTTTGCTTAACCTCAGCCACAGATTGACAGGGAAAACAGAGGAGTGAGAGAAAAGCAAGATGTTGAAGATGGCCAAATCTACAGAAAAGTGAGAGACTGTATTTGACAGCATTCTCTAGAGAAACGGAACCAACAGGATGTTATGTATCCATCTCTCTATGTCTGTCTGTCTGTCTCTCTCTCTCCATCTGTATTGTATCTAACAATAGCTCTATCTAGCTATTAATATCTATCAAATAAAAAATTGGCTCATGAAATTATGAAAGATGGGAGGTTCTAAAAGCAAGCTAGAGACCCAGGAAAGTGGATGGTATACTTCTAAGTTCATGGTTAGCAGCCTTGAGACCAGGAAGAGCTGATGATTCAGTTTGAGTCTGAAGACAGGAACGAACCAATATCCCAGCTTGAAGATAGGCAGGTAGGAGGAATTCCCTCTTATTCCAGGGAGGGTCAGCATTTGTTGTCTATTCAGACCTTCAACTGATTGGATGGAGCCCACAAATTAGGGAGAGTAACTGTTCTCTCAGTCCATTGATTGAAATATTAATCTCATCCGGAAATACTCTCACAGGCACACCCAGAACAATGTTAAACCAAATAACTGGATGACTCATCGCCAAGTAAAGCTGACACATACCATTAGCCATCACTAGTTCATCCCTTGTCAACCTGGCACCCATATGCATCTCCTTACTTAATCTTAGATACTTAATCTCCAAATAAAGATAATAACAAGGTTATAATTCTGCCTAACATGATGCAACTATTCTTCTCACAACTAAAATCAAATAAGCTTCTGTCCCAGAAGAGAAAGTGAAGTCCTTGAATGATGTTTACTTTTCTCCTTTATGTTCTGTAAGTTCAATACTGTGGTATGATTAAATGCTATAAAATCAAGTCAATCAATAAAGTCATGTACATCTCATGTTACAATATAAGGGAATGAGAGGAAAGAAAACAAAGACATTTGCTTAACACACATACTCACACACACACACACACACACACATTCATAACAAAATAAAGAACAAATAATCATGAGAATCACAGTCCTTGTGTTTGAAACTGGTCATGTGGTCACAGCTGGTATTTATAACTGCCTTCTTCTGCTACCCATTCCATATTCCCTTTGCATCTTAAGCAAACACCTCAGCTGGTCATTTTATTTTTAATCTGGTAGGCTAACCCGAACCTTTATTCCTGAAGGGTCTGAACTATTATCCTCTCTCAATTAGGTTGTTGTAGTTTTCCATTGTTTTTCATTACAATGAAATGGTAATACTAAGAGATGCCCCAAAAGATCTTCCATATTCTAGAAATACTCTTCCCTACCTCCATTATGGACTAGTAATCCAATTTCCCCTTGTTTTTCAGGATCTATCATCCCAGCCAACACAGTAAGTCATTTCTTTGCCTTCTGATTCAAAGACGTGATGAGGAACCCAAAGTGGCCACGTGGCAGTTTGACCATCCAGTTCAATAGAATTATGAAATTATGGTTGCGTTTCCTGGTGGAAGCATTTCTCCCTTTGGAACTAAGATCTCTTTGCCAGAAGAACATAAGGATGCGGGAACAGGAAACAAGTATTTGCTAGTGGGTCACCAGGAATCACAGTAAATGATACCACCCTCACTTCTACCCCTTGACTACTGCACCCACAATTCCTGGCTATGGGAAAAATAGCATCATACATTGGAGACTGATATAGAGGAGTTACAGTTTTCTGGAGAACCTTGCCCCAGACCTGCAAGATAATTACCACTAGCTGGTGCTATAACTGAATCATCAAAAGGCCATGCCACTGTTCTACCAAACAGCTGCTTCAGGATGGTAGAGAACATGGTTAGACCAATGAAGTCTGTGAACCTGGGCCCATTACTGTATTTTATTTGCTGTGAAGCAGGTTCCTTGTTCAGAAGCAGTACTGTACAGAATACCATGGTAGTGGATAAGGCATTCTGTAAGTCCTTGGATGATAGTTTTGACAGAAGTGTTGCATGCCAAGAAAGCAAATCTATTAAGTATCTAGAATCAGTGTCTATTTGAGTAAGAACAAAATGCTGTCCCTTCTGTGATTGAAGAAGTCCAATATAATCACCCTGCCACCAGGTATCTAGCTGAGTACCCCGAGGAATGGTGCTGTATCAGTAACTCGGCATGGGGCTCTGCTGCTGGATGACTCGGCATTGACTGCAGTCAGGTTGACCTTGATGAGTAGAAGTCACCAAGGGTTAAACTCATGTATAACTTCCATGCATGCTAATATGCCAACTTTATTCATGAGCCCATTGAGCGATGGTGGGGTGGCTAAGCAAAGAGGCTGACTGTTATCCAAAGAATGGGTCATTCTATCCAATTGATTATTAAAGTCTTCTTCAGCTGAGGTCATCCTTTGGTTAGCATACATATGAAACAGAAATATGTTCACATTATTTGCCCATTCATAGAAGTCTATTCACATACCTCTTCCCCAAATTTCCTTGTCACCAGCTTTTCAATCATGTTCCTCTCAAGTCCCTGACCATCCAGACAAATCATTGGCCACAGTCAATGAATCAGTATATAATCACATATCTGGTCATTTTTCCTTCCTAGCAAAGTAAACAACTGGGTACATTGCTTAAAGTTGTGCCCAATGGAAGAATTTCCCTTCACCACTATCCCCAGTGATGTGCCAGAGAGGGGCTGTGGTGCTCTAGCTGTTCACTTTTGGTGATACCTGCATATTGAGCAGAACCAACTGTGAACCAGTCCTGAGTCTTTTCTTCTTCTGCCAAGTGATCCTAGGAAACTCCCCATGGGGTCAGAGGTGCAGGCTGGGAAAGAGAAGGCAGTGTAGCCGAAGTGGGGATCACATGCATTTGGGCCATTTCTTCATGTAATTTATTTGTGCCTTCAGGACTCGCTCAAGGCTAGTCATGTATATATCACCTCCATCTGATAATGGAGGGCTGCTATGCACACCAAATTTTACAACTTGGTGGGTCAGATATCTTCCAGTTCATTATGGGCAGTTCAGGTTGTATGGTAACTTCCTGATCTGTGGTTGTTTAGTCTTTAATAAGGCTCAGGAGAAGGCCAAGAGCCATTTCTCAAAAGGAGTTGTGTATAGAGAATGGCAGGGCTTTGCTCCAAAATCCTAGGGGCCTATGCTGCAGTTTCCCTATTGGGGCCTGCCCAGGTCTCCAAGCCACATCACTATCTCCCACGGACATTTTACAAGCACCGTTGGCTCTGATGGGTCATATGGCCCCTGTAGCAGAGCAGCTTGCATGGCAGGCTGGATCCGTTGCAGAGCCTTCTCTTGTTCTGGAACTCCCTCCCCACAGCCCCCAACTCCTGCTGCAAAACTCACAGCTTTTCAGATCATGTAGTAATCGACTGGAATAGCGTGCTCAAATGAGGATTATGTTGTTTCAAAATTCAGAAGACCACCAGGCATTGTGCCTCTTTCTTGGTTGTAGGAAGGGCCACATGCAACAACGTAGGTTTCACTTGAGAAGGAATAGCTCTACATGCTCCACTTCACTGGACTGCTAGAAGTTTCATTGAGGCAGGAGCCCCCAATTTTTGTCAGAATTATGTTCTGCCCAATTGGTAAGACATTGGTGTGCACATGTCTTACCGATAAGTCCAGAGTAGTTGCTATTTCTTGATCGTTAGGTCCAGTCAACATAATGTCATAAATGTAATGAACCTGTGTGGTAGCCTATGGAAGGAAAAGGTGATCAAGATTCCTGTGAAATAAATTACAACAGAGTGCTGGAGACCTGATATATGCCTTAGGTAGGACAGTGTATTAGTCCATTCTCACACTGCTATGAAGAAATACCCAAGACTGGGTATAATAAAAGAAAGAGATTTAATTGACTCACAGTTCCATATGGCTGGGGAGGCCTTAGGAAACTTACAATCATGGTGGAAGGCACCTCTTCAGAAGGTGGCAAGAGAGAAAGATTGCAAGTAAGGGAAATGCCAGACACTTATAAAACCATCAGATCTCATGAGACTCACTCATTATAATGAGAATAGCATGGGAGAAACTGCTCCCATGATTGTTACCTTCACCTGGTCACACTCTTGACACATGGTAATTATAGGAATTACAATTTAAGGTGGGATTTGGGTGGGGACATAGAGCCAAACCATATCCAACAGTGAAGGTGTATATTGCTGGCCATGCTAGCTGAAGGAAACTGCTTCTACTGGTCCTTATTGACAGGTAGGAAGAAAAAGCATTTGCCAGATCAGTAGCTCCGTGCCAGGTACCAGAAAACATGTTAATTTGTTCAAGCAATGAAATGACATCTGGCCCAACAGCCACAGTAAGAGTTACCACCTGGTTAAGCTTATGACAATTCACTGTCATTTTTCAAGATCCATCTGTCTTCTGCTCAGGCCAAACAGGGGAACTAAATGGGGATGTAGTGGGAATTACTACCCTTGCATCCTTCAAGTTCTTGATGGTGGAATAATATATGTAATCCCTCCAGGAATGCAGTATTGCTTTCGGTTTACTATTTTCCTAGGTAGAAGCAATTCTAGTAGCTTATACTAGACTTTTCTCATTGTAATTGCCTTCATTTCACAGGCCAAGGAACAAATGTGGGGGTTCTGCCAGATGCTGAGTATGTCTATTCCAATTATGCATCTAGAACTGGGAAAATAATCACAGGATGTATTTGGGGGCTCACTGGGTCCACTGTGAGACTGATCACTTGATCTCTGTAAACCCCTACTCTGGCGAACCACAGTGACATTTTGGGCCTCTGGGAATTATGTGAATTCCAAGCCAGTGTCCCTTAGTCTCTGATGATTATTTCCTTTTCCCAGTGTATAGCCACCATGGTAAAAAGCCATAAGACCCTTTAGAGAAGACTGGAAGAAAGATTAACTGTAAATTTTTGGCAGTAACATGGGGTTTGGAGTCTGCAAACTGATTCAAATCTAAGAATTCATTGAGGGGCTGAACTCTGTTTTTATTATTCAGGTTAAATTTGTGTTTATTTGATCTAGAAAAAAATGTCTGCTCATACAAATCAAGTGAAAATCTAGGTCTCCTATTGATTTTACTTCTGGGAACACCATGACCAACTAGATAACACCTTAGGTCTGTGCCAGTCAACTTATGTTCATTGTTCTTTTGACTCTGCAGTCTATTCTGACAACTTTATCCACCTTGTCTTTGGTGGTTGAGTGCTGCCACTTGGCCTCTAATACTCTGGGATCCAGTCACTTCCACTGCATTTAGGCTCCCAATTCAGTGACTACCATAGGTTTAACCTGTAGAGAAGAGCAATTACAGAGCAGGACTCCCCTCACAAATACATTTTTCATAGTATTGGTGAAAAATATATTTTTGGACCCCTCCCAAGTGGGCAGTTATGTCTTAAATGAGAAATCTGGCATCCCAATCTCTCTAAGCCTTTGAATCTCTTTCTCTACATTAAACCAAGGCAGGTTGTTTCTGACTCACTCACTGTAGATCACCTGTTGGTCTATATTTCAGCCAACCGATCAAACTGTTTTAACAATCTCCCTTTCTAATTCCCTGAGTTGCAACATTAAACATTAGAATCTCTGCTGAGTAAGCCCATATAAATAAATTTGGCCTGGTCTAACTTTATGTTACTATCCAATACCCTTAATATCCATTTTCACACAAGTCTCCTGGATTTTTGCTTGTATAAATTAGAAAGCTCAGACAGCTATTTTGAAGTATAGAATACGTCTTCCTGGTTCACACCTTGTATCTCACCTTTAGGAACCTGCTGTGACTTGAGTTAGTTATAGATCTAAAGCAAAGATAAGTGGCGGAGTGTGAGCTCCAAGGAGACTCAGCATCCTCGTGTGTGGCAACTGCCTGAGTGGGGTCATTACAATAATGCATCACATTACTGCATTCCTCAGGGCAATGCATTATTCTGCTCAAACAGGAGTGGGGAGGTGACTTCCAATGGAGGTGGGGAAGCTGCTGTCAATGTAAGTGGAGAGACCTCTTCTACTGACAAAAATATTCATCAGAATTTAGGAGCTCAGTTTCACCAGCTCTACCAGGGGATTCACACACATCCCTATTCCACCTTTTAGAATCACATTTCTTTCCAATTGATGCCCTCAGTTTAAAAGCAGACACTCTATGAGGCTGGGATTTAACCTGCATTGTAATTCAGCTAGTTGCAGGATGAGATTCTGGGTCTGATTTTCAGTATCCAACCCTGTGGCTGAGGCAGATAACGTTCTTTCAGGGTACACATGGAAGCTTTTGGGTAATTTATGTAATGCTTAGGCTGGGAATTCAAATCCCCGAGCTTATAATTCTTTATTATTATTATTATTTATTTATTTTTTTTTTTTGAGACAGAGTTTTGCTTTGTTGCCCAGGCTGGAGTGCAGTGGCATGATGTTGGCTCACTGTAACCTCTGCCTCCCAGGTTCAATGATTCTCCTGCCTCAACCTCCTGAGTATCTGAGACTATAGATTTGTGCCACCACACCTGGCTATTTTTTGTATTTTTAGTAGAGATGAGGTTTCACCATGTGGCCAAGCTGGTCTGAAACTCCTGACCTCAAGTTATCTTCCCACCATGACTTCCCAAAGTGCTAGGAATACAGGTGTCCACCAAAACAGCTGGCTGATTTTTGTATTTTTAGTAGAGATGGGGTTTAACCATGTTAGCCAGACTGGTCTAAAAGTCCTGACCTCAAGTCATCTGTCCATGATGGCTTCCCAAAGTGCTGGGATTATAGGTGTGAGCCACTGTACCTGGCTGAGCTTATCATTTTCTTTCTCCACTTTGTCCAGTGACATTAGGAGAAACCAGCCAAACTCATTATATTCATTACTTTGAGAAATATGTGTGGAAGTGTCATGCACAGTGTCACCCAGATCCCTGTGTCATACAAGTGAGCTGATTAGGAGTATCAAATGGTGATTTTTGCATATCTCCATTGCTAGATCACACCATTAGCTATCAGTCCTCTCTTTATTACTAAAAATAGAATTGTTAGCATCTTTAATCCTGTCAGAGAATCAATTTTATAAACTTCAGAATCAATTTAAAAAAACTCATTCTTAAAATCCTGTTCCTCAAAAACCACTCTTACTAACAAAATCTGTGATAGTCAGCGTTCTCCAGAGAAACAGATACAATAGGGTGTGTGTGTGTGTGTGTGTGTGTGTATGTGCGCGTGCTCATATGTCTGTGTGCATGTATGTAGGGAGAGAAAGAGGCAGAGATTTAATATAAATATTTGGCTCATGTCATTATGAAGTCTGGGAAGCCCCAAGATCTGGTATCATCACACAGCGGCACCAGGAGAGTTGGTGGCGTAGTTCCTTTCCATAGCTGGTAGGCTAGAGATCCAGGAAAAGCTAATGTTTCTATCGGAATCCAAAGGCAGAAAAAAACTGATATCCCAACTTGAAGGTAGTCAGGCAGGAGGAATTTCCTCTTATTCCAGGGAGGGTCAGCCTTTTCTTGCATTTAGACTTTCGATTGATTGGGTGGGGTCCACCAATTAAATAAGGTGGTCTGCTTTACTCAGTCTACCAATTCAAATGTTAATCTCTTCCAAAAACATCCTCACAGGCATACCCAGAATCAGGTTTCTTCAAATGTCTAGGCACCCTGTGACCCAGTGAAGTAGACACATAAACTTAACATCACAGAGCCCTCATTCAAATATTTCCTCATTAAAAAAATTTTCTAAAGACCTGTTATGTTCCAGGCACTGGTTTAATCATGAAAGATAGTCAGTGAACAAGAGTTAAAAATGCTTGCATTGTTGGGTTAATACATTCTGGGAGGAAAGAAAGAAAACAAATATATCAAATATGTAAATTATATGTTAGAGGATTACAGGTACAATAGGAGCAAAAAACATCAGGATAAGGAGATTGGGAGATTGGAAATGCTGGTGAAGGCAGCAGAAAGGTTTGTCATTTTAAACAGGCTCAAGTCTAATGCCACAGTTAGTGCCCCTAATCACTGGGCTCAACTGCTGCTCTGGTAGAACAATATTTCTATACATTTCAAAATGTGTCACATTTTCTCTGAGCCCTGGTAAAAC
Source organism: Callithrix jacchus (assembly GCF_049354715.1). Lineage (NCBI taxonomy): Eukaryota > Metazoa > Chordata > Mammalia > Primates > Cebidae > Callithrix > Callithrix jacchus. The sequence goes on from NC_133513.1 coordinate 104,576,637, forward strand.
ACAAATAAAAGATTTACTGAAAAATTAAACTCAGAAATTTCATATATTGAGCTTTTTGGTTTTAGATCAATTATAATACAGCATGGGGATTGGTGTGTCTTAAGCCTTGGTTCAAATATGACATAAGAAATTAGAATGAGGGACGATATAGGTAGTATAAAGAATGAGGTTGTACGATGAACCTAATTGTGTTTCCCCAAAATTTATATGTTGAATCCTAACTCCCAAGGTCATTCTATTTGGAGATAGGGCCTTTTTTAGCAGGTGACTAAAATTCAATGAGTTTAGAAGGATGAGACCCCAGTCCAATAGGGCTGTTGCCCTTATAAGAAAAGGATGAGACGCCAGAGCCCACTCTCTCTCTCTCTCTCTCTCTCTCTCTCCCCCCCCCCCCCTGCCACATGAGGACACAGTGAGAAGGTGGTCACCTCAAAGCCAGGAAGAGAGCCCCCACCAGAACCTAACCATGCTGGCACCTCATCTCAGACTCTCAGCCTCCAGAACTGCGAGAAAGAAGTTTCTGTTGTTTAAGCCACACAGTCAATGGTGTTTTTCTTTATGGCAGCCTCCGTTGAGTAATACAGGAGATAAGCATGGGAAATGAGGAGTCTGTGGCAGTCAGATCCTTCTTATAGGCACATACACTTTCATATATTTGGAATGAGCACAGAATTATTCAGTGAAGAACTTGAGTTGTCAAGACTGTATATATAATTTGTGTACAACTGTGATTCATCGTAAGTGGAGTTTCTGGCTAAACAGAATTCCTAAGCATCTGGGAGAATGAAGAAACTGAGTATAACTGCCTTATTCCTTCTGCCTGGGTTTGCTGACTGCTCAAGGCCTGCCAGGACTGGAGCTAAGGACTCAGTCCCACTCTGGCTACAGAGACTCCTGATAGGGTGGGCTGGGAAGACTGATTTGTGTGGGAGACAGAATTCCAATGACAGAGCCTGCCAGGCTGGGCATTTCTGAGTAATCTGTAGACAATAGGAAGTTTGAGAAAATTTGGACTTGGATAGAAAATGATTAAATACATGCTGAATGGTCTAGTACCTTCTGGGGACATAGAGGTCTGAGATCTCTAGAGGACTGGAAGAAATCTTAAAAGCCTAGGCTTAGCAGGTGAGTTCTGTATTAGGACAAGGATGATTTGAGCAGGATGAACCTGCATCACTAACTGCATTCAGAGGGAGAATAAGACCAACAATGCACAGATGTGTAGTTACAATTGCCAAGGTTTGAGAAAGACCATTGCATTTATAACATATACAATAATCTGTGTCTTTCTGTGATTTATTATTTGCAGACAACAGAATTGCGTCTCACAACTTGCCTGACTGCGGTCAACTTGACATGGAATAAGCAAATGTTTGGGATGTACTTTAAGGATAGCAAATTCATTTGGACTTATTCATTCATTCAAAACAAATCAATAATTGTTGAGCATCTACTCTGGGCTAGTAACTGTGTTAGGCACTACAGATACAATGATATGCAAGATAAACATGTTTCCTGCTGGAGTTTGTAGTATAGTGATCATGTTTTAACTTTTTCAACTAACTCATTCTGTAATTTTCTTCATGGCCACAGCCTAACAAGTGTCCTCACAAGCCAGGCATAGACACCTTTACAACCAAAAAACACAAAAATTTATTCTTTATATCTACCCTATAAAGTGCACACTCTATGGGCATCAGCTTCGCAATTTACACCCATGGTTGCAGAATCCCACTTACCTAGTGTCTTCTGCAATCATTCCCTCTGGGTTTCTATCCTATTTTAGGCCTCGAGCTTTCCAAAATCTGTTCTCCAGACTGTTTTGTTTTTAATTAAAATTTAAATCGAATTGAATGAGTTAACTTTTGGAAATTCACTAATAGAGTGCCTGCCATGCAGTAGGCAGTAATGCCAGTTAGTGTCATTTTACTGAAAATAGAGCTAGTTATGTTTCTTTGTGTTAGGACTCCCACCTCTTTGCTGATCCAAAGAAAACCTCTCAGAGTTACACAGCAAAAGATAATTATAGACATCATCTCAATGTGAACTTTTGCCCACAGTTTTGCTTGTAAGTGAGGTCGATTTCTTATACCCTCATTAAAGCCTTTTAATATTCTCAAACTTGAGGATAACCTGCTGCAAAAAAAAAGAGCTGAGAATAGGTAGAAATGTGCTTGAAGATGATCCACATGCCTGGGATTTGCCTATGGCTTAGGGAAGGCCAGAAACCAGTGCCTGGCCTAACTTTTAGCCAGTGAACAAAACTTTTACTAATGCCTAATCATTCAGCTACTCAGCAGCTGGAAACCACCTACCGCCAGGAACCAGTTGACAAACCACATTCCTCTTTTCCACTTCTACAGAAATGGGCAAAATTTAAGGAACAAAATGGTGTCTGCTTACTTCCAGTGCTAGAGTCACCTGTTGAGCCAAAGAGGGTGGCTTGTGAAAGCACTCTAGAAAAGCAAAGTGAGAGCTGCGATGGAAAGACGGCTAGACTTGGAATTAGAGTTCTAATTATAGCTTTGTTTCTTATTAGCTATATGACCTCACACCAATACACACGCTTCACACGTAAGACTTCTAATCATGGGTGTTTGGAGAATACTCTGCCTTACCTACCTCACAAAGCCTTAGTCATGGTTTTTCATGAATAGTTTCAAACATGTATAGTACAGAGAACACATATATACTACATCCAGATTCAACAGTTTCCTAGATTGGCCGCCAGTATGAGACGTTATGCCTTCCTTTCTTGGCTAAGTGTTTTTAAGCAAATCTCAGAACTCATGTCATTTAACCACTCTATACTTTAGTGTGCATTTCTATAAAATATAGACATTTTCACATATAACCACAATGTCATCATCAACTCTAGTCAAAGTAACAATAATTCTGTGATTTGTCTATCCATTATATTTACATTTCCTGATCGTAACAAAATTGTCATTTTACAGTGCGGTTGTTCAAAACAGTATCCAAATAGGATCACACATTTCATTTGGTTATGCCTCCTAGAATCTTTTAATATAGAGCAGTGCCTCCCTCATCATTTTATTTTTCATTCCATTGTCTTTTTTTTGTTGTTTGATATGGAGTCTCACTCTGTCACCCAGGCTGGAGTGCTGTGGCAGGATCTCGGCTCACTGCAACCTCTGCCTCTCAGGTTCAAGTGATTCTCCTGCCTCAGCCTCCCGGGTAGCTGGGACTATAGGCACATGCCATTGCACCCAGCTAATTTTTGTATTTTTAGTAGAGACGGGGTTTCACCATGTTGGCCAGGCTGGTCTCAAACTCCTGACCTCGTGATCTGCCTGCCTCAGCCTCCCAAAGTGCTGGGATTCCAGGCATGAGCCACCAGGCCTGACCCATTCTATTGTCTTTTAATTTGTTTCTGTAAACTCCACATTTTTTATAAACAAAACTAGTGCTCTAAGGGTTCAATTATAGCCATGCTTGACCTTTCTTACCAAAATTACATCACAGGGGGCACTATGTATTTTATCTTGCTTCAAGTGGCAAACATTTCTGGTTTATTCACTAAAATAATACTTAATCAGTGGGTTTAGATGGTAAAAGCCTGATCTTTTCACTGAAAATTCTCCATTTTAAAAAATGTTTTCATTCAGTGAAAATCTTTGCCTAAATTATTATTATTATAAGTTGTAAAATGATAATGTTCTAATTCTGTCACTTCTTCAGTCCTTTCACATTAGGTGAATTCCTCTATAAAGAAGTAATTTTCTTCTTTAACAAGGGCTACTCGGTCACACTGAAATACTGCTTATCCAAGAAAGAAAAAATAAATGTTTAATTATTTCCCTTTAATTTTCAGAGTGAGTTTACTTCCAATGTTGACCAATGAGTCTTTTTCAATTTGGGGGGTTAAAGGCTATCTTTTTAAAAAAGCTATTATTATAAACATACATATTTTTGCAAATTCACAGAGGTGTTCCTCAGTTAATTTGTTCTGATGTTCAAATTGTCTCATCTTCGGTCAATGAGTGACCCTTCAAGCTGGTTTCAATGTCCTTTTGATGTAATTGCATTCATCTTTGATTACATCTTTGTTATCTGGGTAAAAAGATGGCCAAGGCTCATCTTACGCATTTCCTGTCTCAGATTTGGAATCAGCCATTCCTCCATGGACTCCTAGTTCGTTTTAGTGGGACACAGTCAGTTTTTGGAAACTGGGATCACGAACGTGAAAATGTAAACACTAATATCCCTGGATCCTGGTTACTGCTGGATTCCACTGTGCCACACTCAGTGTCTGCCGCAGCAGGTCTTTCAGTTGACTGTGGTTTTTCGCTTTCATTTTCAACATGCCATACCCCCTGCCATGATTTTCAATGCATACCATGAATATTCCTTGTGATGAGGACTGGGTATAATCCACCATTGAATCTCTAGGGCCTAGAACAGATCTTGAGACATGCCAGGCTGCCCAACACTTATTGTTGTATGAATACATTTTTCATTCTAAGAAAACTTTCCTGTCTCTCTCTTTCTGAATCAATTAGTTTTCAAAGTTTTAAATTATAGTTTATATTCCTGTTAAAGTTTCTAGCACCGGATACACTGGCACAGAGTAGGCATGCAATAAATATTATTAAACACATGGACATATGATGTCATGACACCAATCTTTCAAATCTATCAATGCTATCTCATTGTTCATGGATGCATTTTAAATTCTTCAACGTGGTATACGAGGCTGTGTATCATCTGGCCCTGCCTATCAATCCTTTTTAGTCCCATATTCTACAATTTTTCTTTCTCCCTGCTCACACAGCTCTAGCCTCACAGATGTTTTTTAGTTCTTTGAAAGTACCTCATTCCACTCTGCCTCTGGGCTATCCCATGCTCTTTCCTCGACCTGACATGATCCTCTTTCTTCTTCTCCCCCTTCTCCATTCTGCCCACTTAATTCCTACTCCCCTTTGGATATCCTTTTAAAATCATCTCTTCTAGAAGGCCTTATATGACTCACACTCCCCCAGACCTCCTTGCTATGTCTCCCCATAGCAAGAAGGTCTTGTTACTTTACTACCATGGTATTTATACCAGTACTGTGTTATTACTTGCTTAATGTCTGTAATCTCCACTAGGCTATAAGCTCTAGTGGAGACCACATTCCTGTGTGATCTAACACTCTATTTCCCGTTTCTCAGTAGGTGCCCAATCAGTACTGGCTGAATCAATGGATATTAGATTCATTATTAGTAGATGGTAAGCTCCTGACATACAGGAACTGTGCTTTTTCCACCTTCGTATCCTTTTTAGCTTCCAGAAGGATTTGGATTACTATCAGAGATTTAGGAAATGCTGATTGAGTGGCTAGACATTGTCTCTAATCAAGGCATTTAGTTGCCCTAACTGCGCAGAGAAAAGCATTTCCTGGCACAGTCTACCACTCCCAATCCAGATTCTGTGTGAAGGACTGTTCCTCCTAATGCTTTGCAACGTACCTGTATGTTCACCTCCCCACTACCCCCAACAGCTTTAGACAAATCACAGTGCCAAAGAGCCAGCAGCTGGAAGAGTGGTCTAAAAAGATTGCCACATTTGGATTGGTTGCACTTTCCTCTGTGCAACTAAGAACCAGCACTTAATCCATATGACTCTGCTCTACTCCTAGGACAAGGCTGAGTGCAAGTTGGGTGAAGAACCTGGCTCTATCCAGAATGATTTCACTGACAGGAAGCCGTGCAACTGCATTCCGCGAGTCCCTTTCAGCCGCTGCTTAGTAACAGAACAACAACATAACCAATTACAGCCACAGCCAGGAGGGGAAAATCTAGTGCCACCTACTGGTTGCAAGTCAGACTGCCTTGCTTACATAACAAATACAGCCTCTATGAAGGGCAGGCATTTTGAAAATCTTGTCAACTTTAGTGTGAACTTTTATTACAGAAAGAACCATTCCATTTCATTTGGGACAGGGTGCTCCTGAATGGATCAGCATACCTGGAATCAATCAATTGCAAAATCAGGAATAAAGATCCTTAAAAAACTGGCACAGTAGATGTAAGCTAATGTTGCAGAAAATTTCATACTGAGAAAGAAGAATTTATTTCTGGAGGCAATAGGATAGGTTGAGGGATAGTAGAGAAGTAGTATTTCTTCAGTGAATCCATTGGTATCTGATAACTACCCATCTGCAAACACAGTTACTAGTTAAGAGATGGTTTGCACAATGGTTAACACCTCAGACTTTGGAATCAAGCAAACCAGTATTCAAATTTCAGCTTGGGCACTTATCAGCTGTGTAACCAGAGGCAAGTTGCATAACTTCTTTGAGCCTTGGTTTTTCCCATCTGTAGAACAAGAGAATAGTATATAGTACCTACTTTATAGGTATAATTTAGTAAGACATAAGTGAAGCAATGTATATGAAGCACTCAGCCCCACTTACTCTAATAGCACTTATTAAGGTAATTTAAATAATAGTTACTTCCATAAGAAAACCTTTTAGAGAATTATTTTGATATGATTTTTCCAATTATTTTCATAAAGACACAAAAGACGCAGCTCAGGCTCTCAAAGAGCTTGCAGACTAGCTGGGAAAACGAATACATAAACGCCTAGCAGGAGCACAACTGGACAGCTATTCTAGTTGAGCTATGAGAAACAGAGGAGGAAACAATGAAGTCTGTTTAGGTTGGGAGAAGAGACACAATAACTGAATGGGGCATTGAAAGATGAAGAGAATCACAACTAAGTTGGACAAGTGAAGGAAAGAGCAAGAGTAAGAGCTTAGAGGCATGAAAATGAAAGGTGTGTTAGGAAATTCGGAGTTGCCTGATGCAAGGAAAGAGAACTTTAGGTGGGATGAAGCTCAGTGTATTAAAGTCCCCAGAAGATAGTGGATCAAGGCAAGTTGGCAAGAACAGGGACAGATACTTTGCAAGAAAGGGTTCTTGGATGATCTGTGATATTAGTAATGGACATTGACTGTTTTTTTGTCTGTCCAATGCCCAGTTTTTCTGTCTTCTGAAAATGGCAACCTGGCTTTCTTTTGGGGGATACTCATCCTGAGTTTTCGGTCCATGTGGTTTGGGTTCTGCTGATCAGCTAACCTCATACCCATTTCATTTTAAAGGGTAGTCATATGATCTAGGCTTGGAGAATGAGTATATTCCATCTGCTTGATCACAGTGTCTGGTTCAAAGATTGATGATGTTACCTAAGTTAATCTAATCAGAGTGAACTCTAGGGCAACTGAGAAAGCTACAGCATTTCATTACTGTAGGGTGAGTGTAATGAACCGTATTTGATTACCATAGGGGTGTGCAAGTCTGGGCTGCTGGAGTCATCACAGGTCCACCAATGAGACAACAGGGAGCAAAGAAAAAGTGAAGACAGAGAATGAGATGGACTAACCCCTAACTCTGTAATGCGGACTCCTGGATCCAGCATTCCTGATGAAATGTTCAATTCCTGAACTTTTCAATAAGTAATTTTGCTTTAGGCTCATTAAATGGCTTGCTGTCACTTTCAACCAACAGATTCCCAACCAGTAAAGTATCACTGGCTTCCTATTTTTAAAACTGTTTGCACTTCCTATTTTATGGGACTACCTCATTGTCATAACTCATATATAACTAGTAGGAATTATTAATACATTCCCAGCAAAATCGGGGATTTTTCTAATTCCCCAAACCAAGTCTTTCAGATATGAACTCTGTAAATTCCTGAAGAGCAAGGAAACAATAGACTCAGCAGATAGGTAAGGAAGTTATGACAACTAGTTTGCAGCCCAAGCTAGTATTTCAGTCAATAATGCATGCCATTTTTAGACAATTAAGGTTGAAAACCATCTGCATGGGTTTTAAAGACTGTTACAGGCCTTCTGCCTATTGTTGATCATGTTTTCACTGCTGAATTCCCGCTGAATATATAAGAAGACTAAAAAGAAAGCACTTTACTACTGACAGCTTTGATTTCAGCCCCAGCAAAGCATTATACTTGGAAATCAGCAAGCTCTCTTGTTGGGCCTGGCAGCCAGCCAGCTGACAAGAAAGAGCCACTGCTCTGGGACAAGGCCACAAACAGGTGCTGGCATGCCCTCTCTCAGCTGCCCCTCTGCAACTGCTGTGCTCAGCAAGAGACTTATCTGTATGGGATACACGGAGGCTTCAGCAGAGGAAAATTGTTCATAAAAGGAAGTACTTGGTAAGATAGAATACATTTTTCCTATTATTATATAATTTCAAAGGTTCAAACATTACTAAGTTAGCCTACCCAAACAAAAATCCTTCCCCTACACCCAGGGATAAAGGGTCAATTTCAGGAGACCCAATCATGAATCAGGGAGGCCTAAAAATTGTGCCATTAGAGGGAATAAAAGCAACACACCCATCCACGGTGCCTGCTGAATGTATAATACAATACACACACTCCATCTGCCTTTTTGAATCATTATTCTGACTGTACATGTAAAGAGGTAAATTCCACAGCAGATAACAAATGTTCTCTTCTATGCTGAGGAAACAGCACATATGCTGCTAGAGTAGTTATAAACTTTGCTCAAAGATAATTTCTTTGTCTTACAGAATCTTATTAAAACCAAAAACTGGTCTTATCAGCTACTATTTCTTTTTTTTTTTTTTCTTTTTTTTCTGAGACCGAGTCTTGCTCTGTTTTCCAGACTAGAGTGGGGTGGCATGATCTCAGCTCACTGCAACCTGAGCTCAATGAACTCAGTTCATTGCTTGAACCTCCCAGGTTCAAGCAATTCTCCTGCCTCAGCCTCCTGAGTAGCTGGGATTACAGGCATGCACCACCATGCCCAGCTAATTTTTGTATTTTTAGTAGAGGCAGAGTTTCACCGTGTTAGCCAGGCTGGTCTTGAGCCCCTGACCTTGTGATCCACCTGCCTTAGTTTCTCAAAGTGCTGGGATTACAGGCGTAAGCCACCACACCCAGTCTACTATTTCTTTTAAATCAAATGTGGGAAAAAAATCACCATTTAAAATTACTCCATAAACATCAAAGGATATTTCAGGACTCAGGATAACCCCACATAGTTAACAGTATTGATCAACTGCCAAGTCTAACACTACCCAGTGTCTAGGTCAAAGAGATTCCCTTTTCCCTATGAGACTGCAGACATTGAATAAGAAAGAACACCTAAGTGTGTGGGTATGTTTGTATGTGCATAACCCCCATGGTATTTGCTGTTATTGCACACTATTTTTTCTTCCTAGCACTTCCACAACTCTAATTAATGAATGTGTTGTGCAATGCCCTTATTTCCTCCTTGCTTCTGTCAGTGGACTGAAAACTCTGTGGGAACTGGGACTAATTGTGACTTATTTATTATTAAATCCACCTGTGCCCACCACAGAACTGAGAGAATAGCTTAACTTGTTAACTATTTGTTAAATAAGTGGAGAGTGAAAAAGAGGGGAAGTCCACTTCAAATGACATTGAGAATGACTAAAAAATAAAATGTATTATGCTATAGATAAGTACATATATTTGCATATATATATATATGTAATTCCTTGATATGGTTTGGCTGTGTCCCCACCCAAATCTCATCTTGAATTCCCATGTGTTGTGGGAGAGACCTGATGGGAGGTAATTGAATCACAGGGGCAGGTCTTTCCCTTGCTGCTCATGATAGTGAATAATTCTCATGAGATCTTATGGTTCTGTAAGGAGGAGTTTCTCTGCATAAGCCTTTTTTTTCTTGTCTACTGCCATCCATGTAAGATGTGACTTTCTCTTCCTTTCCTTCCACCATGACTGTGAGGCCTCCCCAGCTGTGTGGAAGTGTAAGTTCATTAAACTCTTTCCTGTATAATTACCTGGTATCAGGTATGTCTTCATCAGCAGCATGAAAATTGACTAATACAATATATTAGTACTAATAGAGTGGGGTGCTGCTGAAAAGATACCTGAAAATGTGGAAGCAACTTTGGAACTGGGTAACAGGCAGAGATTGGAACAGTTTGGAGGGCTCAGAAGAAGACAGGAAAATGTGGGAAAGTTTGGAACTCCCTAGAAACTTGTTGAATAGCCTTGACAAAAATGCTGATGATATAGACAATAAAATTCAGGCTGAGATGGTCTCAGATGGAGATGAGAAACTTGTTGGTAACTGGAGCAAAAGTGACTCTTGTTATGTTGTAGCAAAGAGACTGGCTGCATTTTCCCCCTGTCCTAGAGATTTGTGGAACTTTGAACTTGAGAGAGATGATTTAGGGTATCTGGCAGAGAAATTTCTAAGCAGCAAAGCATCTAAGAGGTGACTTGGGTATTGTTAAAGGCATTCAGTTTTATAAGGGAAGCAGAGCATGAAAGTTCAGAAAATTTGCAGCCTGATAATGCAACAGAAAAGATAATCCCATTTTCTGAGGAGAAATCCAAGCCAGCTGCAGAACTTTGCATAAGTAACAAGGATCCGAATGTTAATCCCCAAGACTTTGGGGGACTGTAGGGAAGGCATGATTGGTTTTGAAATATGAGGACATGAGACTTGAGAGGGGCTGGGGGCAGGCAGAATGATATGGTTTGACTGTATCCCCACCCAAATCTCATCTTGAATTCCCAAGTGTTGAGGGAGGGACCCAGTGGGTAGTAATTGAATAACTGGGGCAGGTCATTCCCATGCTGTTCTCATCATAGTGAGTAAGTCTCATGAGATCTGATGGTTCTATAAGGGAGAGTTTCCCTACACAGGCTTTTTTTTTTTTTGCCTGCTGTCATCCATGTAAGACGTGACTTATTCTTCCTTGCCTTCTGCCATGATTGTGAGACCTCCCAAGCCATGTAGAACTGTAATCCCACTAAACGCTTTTTCTTGTATACATTGCCCAGTCTCGGGTATGTCTTCATCAGCCATATGAAAACAGACAAATACTTACCTATTTCATAAAACCACCCTCATTCTGGGTAAAGATATTAATAGGAAGTGAAGACTGATCCCAAAAAAGAGAGGTCATGCTTACAGATGCAGCAAACATTGGCTAAACACGATGCTGTGACAAGAACAGTAGAGTTGTGCTTGTAAGGAATTTAGTCCTTATCCAGGAAAAGTAGTTAAAACACACATGAAAGATGAAAGGCTTGTATAAAAAGAAGCTTAAGGCATAGTTTTTTTTCAGTGACCCCCAAGCTTTCAGGAGTGTGTACCCACCTGGATACAGCCTAACAATACTGGTCCTCTTGAAACTGTCTCATACTATGACCTTGGGACCTTTTGCATCAGAGTCACATTGGGGACTTATTAAAATGCAGAACACTGGGCCTCACCTAAAAATCCATTGAATAAGAATCTCTACGGCTGGATACTGAAAGTTTTGGGTTTTTTTTTTTTGGAACTTCCTGGTTGATTTTTTTCACATCCTAAATTTTGAAATCATTGCCATGTCAAGAAGAGTAACTTGCCATAATTTCATGGCCTGAGAAAAATAGTCCCGAAAATGCTGTATTTTAATAAAATTTGATTAAAATGTGACATTAGCTTTGATAAAAATGCAAAATAATTTGTCAACTCCTTTGATGGGTTTAAACTGGGCACTGGCTTGTTTGAACACTTTTGCTTTTTTATCAAATGGTTTACATATCTGGGATGGCTGGAGCTGGGAGTGAAAAAAGCAGAGTGTTGTGAGAGACACAAGAAAGGTAGATGGGAATAAGCCAGGAAGGACTATTTTAAGAGTATCATTTTGTATACTAGTAACAATGGACACTCACTGACAAATAGTGAATGTTTAAAAAGCGGCAAAAAGTGTTCACTTGGCTTCCAGCATTCCTGAGAGCACTTTCTGGGAGCAGGGAGGAAAACAGGGTGGGGAAGTGTGATAACATGGAGACCAGTTGATTCCTGAAGAGCTACAGATGAGCGGAGATGGTGGCTTTGGGGTAGTGAATTGGTAATCAGAAGGTAGACCTTCTTGACTTTAAGAGAGACATAAGAGGCAGAATTCACAAAACTTGGTTATTGATGAGATGTAGTAGAGGGAGAAGCAAAAAGAATAATTACAGGCTTTTGACTTGGGCATTTGGATAGCGGTGACATTTGCTTAGACAGAAAAGCCTGGATGAAGACAACCAGGTTGGTGTTGTTGAAACAAGATGGGGATAATTCATCAATTTAACTTTGGATATTTGGAGTGTAATAAAGTAGCGATATTGGCCAGGCGCAGTGGCTCACGCCTGTAATCTCAGCACTTTGGGAGGCCGAGGCGGGTGGATCATGAGGTCAAGAGATCGAGACCATCCTGGTCAACATGGTGAAATCCCATCTCTACTAAATATACAAAAAATTAGCTGGGCATGGTGGCGCATGCCTGTAATCCCAGCTACTCAGGAGGCTGAGGCAGGAGAATTGCCTGAACCCAGGAGGCAGAGGTTGCGGTGAGCCAAGATCGCGCCATTGCACTCCAGCCTCGGTAACAAGAGTGAAACTCCACCTCAAAAAAAAAAAAAAAAAAGTAGTGATATCAAAGTAGAAACATCTAGTAAATAAATACATCTAGAATTCAGGAAAGAGATTTGGCCAGGATCAGAAACAGAGCTGTTGGAGTCCCCCTCAAAAGAAGAAGAATTAAAAGCATAGGAGTAGGTGTAATTATATAAAGACAGTCTGAAATTGTGATGAGAAGTGGGTCTAGGCTAGCACCTGAAGAATAGCAATATTTAAAGGATAAGCAAACAAAGAGGAGTATAAAAAAGGAATGGAAGAAAACATCTAAAGAGGCAAAGGACAGGAAGGAGTAGGCAGTTAAGGGAAAAGAACATTTCTAGAAGGAAGGAATAGCCTACAGTGGTGCTGATGCTATGAGTTTAAGTCAAGATGGCCCCACATATATGTATACAAAACACACCTAAGCAAAGGAGAGAAAGACTTCATATTGGAAAGGACTAAATGGCATAGGAGGAGCAGTGCTAATAGTGACTGACCAAATGCAAAATGCAGTGCAGTTAAAAGTTGCAAAGTAGGCCGGGCGCGGTGGCTCAAGCCTGTAATCCCAGCACTTGGGAGGCCGAGGCGGGTGGATCACGACGTCAAGAGATCGAGACCATCCTGGTCAACATGGTGAAACCCCATCTCTACTAAAAATACAAAAAAAAAAATTAGCTGGGCGTGGTGGCGCGTGCCTGTAATCCCAGCTACTCAGGAGGCTGAGGCAGGAGAATTGCCTGAACCCAGGAGGTGGAGGTTGTGGTGAGCCGAGATCGCGCCATTGCACTCCAGCCTGGCTAACAAGAGCAAAACTCTGTCTCAAAAAAAAAAAAAAAAAAAAGTTGCAAAGTATATTTTTCTTTCCAAAAGAAATGGGGTCTGAGTTAATTCTTGATGAAGGATGGATGTTTGGATAACTGAAGGAAGCCTTATGTTGAATACAAAGTCTCATCATTTTGGAGACCCAATTGCTGTATGAAAGTGGCACAGTTCAATGTAATATCAATTTTAGTCATGGTCACCAGTGCACACTGGCTTCCAAATTTTTTTTAGTGATTAAAAAAAATTTTATGCTGACCAGGATTCATTCATCAAACTTTTAAGAGCCACTAATTTCACTTGGCCAGATAGATCTCCCTAATTTTAATTCAATTTGGATCTGATCAATCTGTCTCCTCCCCTTGAACGCCTCCTTTGGGTTTCATGGTTCCATGGGTGAAACATGAAACTTCTATTCAAAACTATTCTAGAAGATTTTGTGGATGATACAATTGGAGCTCTTCAACTCTCAAATGTTGGAACATTCCACAAACAAAACTCTCACATTAGAACTGTAAGATCCCCTAGATGTAATCTAGTCTCCCATTTCACAGGGAGCAACATGTGAACCTAAGAGCTAAATTAACTTACCCAAGGCCATACAGTGGAAAAACTACATCAGGTAACTCCAGTCATGGGTTCTAATTGCCTTTTAATAAGCACTCTGTTTCCTCATTCCATGTTGCCACTGGTCTTCCAGAAGATGACATTTGGTCATAGCCATTGGCTCGGATTATGGTCACATGGAACAATTAGACCCGATTCCAGGATTTGTTTTGAGTTATTAGGGAAGCACACCCTTTACCATTGTTTTGGAACTTAAGCAGCTGCCACAATTTTACCCTTAGATGAAGAGAATCTTTCTGAGAATAGAGCTAAGACAGCAGATGACAGAAAGAAATCAGATCTCAGTGCCATGGTATCAGCCACTTGTCAAGCCATGCCTCACGAGCCCTACCCATGAAGGTGCCACCTAAATGAGCCTTTTGCATAATTAGATTGTGTTTTCTGTCCCTTACTATTAGGAAGGTCCTGATTTATTAAGTAATTCTTCCACTGTCCCTTAACTGAAAGCAAGATGTCCCTAACGAAGGTGAAATGCACTGGTAAGTCTGAAGAATAGAAGAATCTCAAGCAGCTTTTAAAACATGTGCCTCATGCTCACGTCACTTCCTGAGAAATTTCTGGCTTGAATAACCTTACTCACCTTGGCTTTTGTTGCTTCATTATGAAATTTAGGTGAAGAGGCTGCAGTCATTCTGATTCTTGAAGAAAGTAATCACATCAGAACCTTGGGCCCCATGCTGGGAATCAGCTGGCTCAACTTTCCCTAGGACAATACCAAGGAACCTTCAAAAGCAATTTTCCATCTTCCCATTGATTAAACCCAAAAATAAGAGTTGATTGTTCAACAAGAAAAAGCTTCCAAAGTTTCAGCATGGTTTTCTCCATGCTAATTGTAGGTTTAAAATGAGAGATTCAACATTAAGTATTTCTGTCAAGAATAAAGATAAAGAAGTATTTGGAGGGTTGAAAGGGTATAGGTCTTGAGGGTTAACAACCTGGCTCCAGTCTGAGTTTTGCCACTCATAGCTGTGTATCCTTGCCATCTCTGGACTGCCGCTTTTGTTATTTATTTATTTTTTGAGACAGAGTCTCACTCTGCAGTTCAGGCTAGGGTGCAGTGGCACGATCTCAGCTTACTGCAAACTCTGCCTCCTAGGTGCAAGTGATTCTCCTGCCTTAGCCTCCCTAGGAGCTGGGATTACAGGCACCCACCAGCACGTTTTGGTATTTTTAGTAGAGACAGTTTCACCATGTTGGCTGGGCTGGTTTGGAACTCTTGACCTCAGGGATTTGCCTGCCTCAGCTTACCAAGTGCTGGGATTACAGGCATGAGCCACCCTGCCTGGCCAGGACTATAGTTTTGGATAGAGTAGAGGAACTGAATTGTTTCTTTAGTGGCTACTTGTTTACTAATATTTTGTCAGAATCATTGAGAAAATGCATTTTGGGGTTCAGGATTCTCACAATGTAATTCACTGGCTGAATTAGGTTCTGCAAGAAACTTGACCTCTCCTGAGCATCTGT
Source organism: Callithrix jacchus (assembly GCF_049354715.1). Lineage (NCBI taxonomy): Eukaryota > Metazoa > Chordata > Mammalia > Primates > Cebidae > Callithrix > Callithrix jacchus. Next base: position 104,591,968 of record NC_133513.1, read on the forward strand.
TTCATGATCTAGAAATTGTGGTAAATAAATGTATTTACATTTTAGGAATTTTTATGGAATAAATAAGATTATACACATAGCATTTAATTTATACAAGTTAAATAAATTGCAATAATAATTATTAGCAACTTAAAATTTTATAAAAGTTTCCAAAGATGTAATGAAAGATAAACTCTTTTAAGACTGGGAGCTCTGCTGTTTGATATGCTTCAGGAATTGCTTAAAAGTATAGAGCCTAGGATGAGTGTACACAGGACATGGAGGGAGGAGTTGGTCATCTTCATGGTCTTTTCTCTCACCTGCTTAAAAAAGTTAACTTATTTTGCACGGAAATGTGTAAAGTATATATATTTGTATATATAAACATAAATACATGTATATATACACACCTACACATGTATACATACACAAAAATGCATGTATATTGTTGGCCTCTGAACAATGAGAGGGTTAGGTGTGCTGACTCCCCCCAAAATTAACTACTGATAGTCTACTGTTGACACAGTTATTACATAAACAGTGGATTAGCGTATATTTTATATAATATACTGTACTCTTACAATATAGTAAGCTAGAAGTAAAAATGTTATTAAGATGATCATCAAAAAGGGAAAATAAATGTATTATTCATTAAATGGAAGTGAAGCATCATAAAGGTCGGAGTAGGCTGAGGAGGAGGGGGAAGAAGAGGAGTTTGGTCTTGCTGTTTCAGGAATGTTAGAAGTAGAAGAAAATTTATGTGTAAGTGAACCCACACAGTACAAACCTATATTGTTCAAGGGTCAACTCTGTGTGTGTGTGTGTGTTTGTGTGTATACACACATGAGATTATGTATGTCTGTATACACACGTATATGTATATGTGTATATGTATATATATGTGTGTATATATATACAATCTTGGCTTACTGCAAACTCCACCTTCTAAGCATGTGTGATTATATATATGTGTATGTATGTGTGTATATATATGTATACATATACATGTATGTGTGTGTGTGTATATACATACACATATATATAATCACATGGAAATAAAAGATGAGCTTTTTCCTGAGTAGTCCCTTTCCACAAGGGACATTTTAGTAGAAAAAGGGTGAACATGTTCTGGTTTCCTTTATACGACCCAGAGTCTGACCCTATGGCTCATGAGCTTGGCCCTGCATGGAACCTTTGCAATAGCCTAGTGAAAAGCCCACAGGGAGGCAGGGAGGCCAAACTGTTTTCCTATGCTGGGCTTCAGAATCTCCCTGCTGACTTGGCAGCATGAGAACAAGAAGTAGAAATTCCTTTTACCCTTGTAGGACCTTGGTCATAGCCCTGTAGAATTTAAATGTCTAAGATTTTTTTAAAAGTTTAGCCTCAGCAAAATATTGTCTGAAAATGCAGAGATTTCTGCTTGTGTTAGATGACTTAATGGTTTTGGATGGCAATGAAGTATTTCCTTTAAAAAATGTTTCCTTTAAAATGTATTTTTTAGAAGACAGAAGACAGTCAAACTTAAATGTCTAAAAAGGCTTCCATCTTTTTTATAACATAATTTTTTAACATATTCCTTGAAGAAATATGACAGAAACAACTGCTTTACAGAACAGTGAAATTATACTTAATTTAGCAATGAGAGTAAATCTCCCTCTGAAGCATTTCACTTCTAATCAGTCTTAAGTAAGTGAAGAGACGTTCATCGGGAGCATAATTTACTCTTTATACAAAAGAAAAAAAATTCTAGAATAATTTACTACATTTACATCTCCAACCCAAACATAAAATGAGGAGGAAACCAATTTTCCTATCATATGAGATAATGATTTATAGGAGAAAAGAGAATTAATTTATCTTCTTGTAGGACATGAAAATATCCAAGAACAAACCATTGTGATGTTTTTTAAGCACATAAAGAGAGACAAGTACAATGCAAATACCTTTGATCTCAAAATCTTCCTCTTTTTGTGTCTTAAAAAACGTCTTGTGTCTTGTCTCCCAGTTAAGCATAATAAGCATAGGTTCTTGAAAGGGTTATAGCCTCAATTAGAGCTATAATGTTCCCTCCTCCTGTGAATGTTCTGTATCGGACACTCTTTCCAATGCACACTTTTTATATTTAATTACTTCCTGTACACAAAGAAAAAAAATGTTTCCAAAGGATTGTTAAACGTTAAACTTACATGAAATCTTAGCATGGGGCTAACATTTTGCCCAAAGTTTCCCCAGTCATCTAGAAAGTTTATTTCTCTGAAAAGATGTTAGCTTTTTCTCTGTTTTAGCAAGACACGCCTGCAGAGTTTTCTCTTCCTGCCAGCCTCTCCTTTGAAGAGTCTTAATCCCACCTTCACTGACTCTCCTCGGCTATCACAGAATTTTTTTCATCAAGAAAGTATATATACAAGCGATACATAAAGAAATGGATAGAAAGCACTTAGAAAGATCTTAGAGGCTGCCTAGTCTTTCTTTCCTCTAGCCATTCATTTTCAAGAGGGTGTGACTGAGAAGCAAAAATGATAATTCATACAAAGAAATGGTAGAACTCAGATTAAAATCTTATTCTTATGATTTAGTCTATACTTTCCCCACTGTACTGAGCTTCTCCATGATCTTGTAAGCCATTATTTCAGTTCTGTGGTTTGCTGTGCACTTCTTATTAAAATGTTGCTCCTTACCCTGCAATACCTCAATTATCTTCAGGATGGAGACCTCACTTGACCTGACACCAGGCCTGACACAAAACAAGGCTTTTCCGTGGTCACCTGCTAGCTAATTCAATCAGCCACTATCAATTACTCACTTTACGTATCTTTTAGAATTACGTTTCTCAGACCATGTAAGGAAGAAATAATAGCAGCATCAAATAAAATAGATGGTCCCAGGGAGGAGAGTCTATGCCAGCATAGACAGACAGGGCCAGGCCACCAGACCTTAAGTGCCCTAATTCTTCCTTAATCCATGAACAAGTATAGTCTACCTGATATGGATGAAAAACGTAAAGCCAAAGAATTCAACCAGAGGCACTTCTGCTGGCTGCCACTTCAGTGCTTCATTAACCTGGAGCTGAAAATCAAAGGAGACAAAGGATATATCCATTTCATTCAAACTCACATTCACTTTCCATCAAATTCCCATTTTTCTCCTTAAATGGGTGCATTTTCATTTTGGGCTCATTATTTATTATCATTTCATGTATTTAGAAATGGAAACTTCAAACATTTTGATTAAGAGATTAAATAACTGGACTTTCGAAAGCTAAAAATAAATGAGCACATTTAGGTATGTGTTGCATTAAGTTTCAAAATATTTGTGGTTTTTGATCCAATCTCTCAATACATTATTGCCAAATATTCTTTCTTTCTTTTTAAATTTTAAACACATGTATATTTTAGGAGAAATTCCATAAAAAGTTTACAGAGTCATTGCTACAGATATGTGAGTTTTATAAAGAGCTTTTCTTTTAAAAGTTAAACAAATTCTTTCTAGAATAAAATTAGATAGTGAAGAAATTCTGATCCTTAAAAAGGCAATTATTTAATTTTCATGTTCTAACCAATTCTTCAAAAGCTATAGATATCAATTAATCAAATGCTTTCAACTTCTCCCAAGAAATGTTCCTCAAGAAACTGACACCAGATATCACTTACAAGATACTGTGCATTTTTTGTGTCTAGTGACTTATTTACTTTTGAAAACAGCTCTCAGAAGAAGGAATTATTATTTCCTGAAGAGCTGAGTCACTTGCTCCACATTTCAAAGGAAGAAAATGGCAGAACTGAGACTTCCCACCAAGTCTGCTTGAATCTAAAGGCTGAGCTTTCAAAATAATTGTCATTGTGTGTCTCTGAGCTGGCTAAAGGTAAAAGACACAAAATAAATGGCATGAAAATATAAACTTTCCTTACTTTATCTTAGATGAGGAAAAAAAAAAGAGAAGGAGAAAAAAGCAAAAAAATAAAGCACCATTAAATAGAGCTCTCAAATATATTATTATGTCATAAAAGTTCTTAGACTTCTATAAACCCAACTTGGACCACTTAATTATATTTATAAAATACTCTCTGGGAGCTAACGATTAATTGGGAAAGTTAAATAAATGAACATAAATTACCACCACAATGAGCACTATCTTTTATTGAAGCACAAAAGCATCTCTTCCAGTACTTAATGGAGAAAAACTCCAAGAAGGAGAGTAAAATGCTCATGGCTTAAAAATGACTTTCAAGAAATGATTGAAGTAGATCAAAGACAATGCATTAGAGAAAGCTGAGTCCTGATGAGTCATATAATTTCATTTCAACTCCATTCGACATGCATTTATTGACAATCATAGAGACATATGAAAACCCATCCAAAAATTGTCATACTCATTTCATTTGAATTTGAAAAACTACCAAGGAAAACACCAATGGCTAGAATCATACAAAATTGTTTCTAAGGCAATTAAAGCATTCATAACTCTTTCAAGTGTCACATGACAGGACAGAGCCAGAAGTTATCATTATCACTTCTATTTAAGAGATACAAAAACTGAATTTCCTTGAGAGCAAAGGTCCACCCAAAGTTCATGTGACACATTAAAAAATGGTGCTACTCACTAGTCTCCTCTGTTTTATTCCAAAACTTCTCAGTTGGGCAGATTACACAAATGACATAAATGTAGTCAGATACACTCATATGACAGACGGTTTATAGTGCTAGTCAATATTTATCATTAGATTTTGGAAACATGGATACTCCTGAGTATTAAGGGGGCTGAAAATCCAACCCATTGCCTCCAAGTTTTAAGAAAACCAATAGATGACAGCATTCGACCACCATTTTCCCCCAAGAGAGTCACCATAAAGAAAGAAGATACTAAAATCCTGAGAAGGGCTGAGTCTAATGATTAGAGAATTGCAGAGAAATCTAAGGACTACTCAGGTTTTCCTGCATGCATGATTGAATGCCAAGTTGCTTAATTAGTCAAAAAAATTCCAGGGGGCATGAAACCAAGTACAGCTCCAGGCAATCCAGCAGAAGAGATTTCCATTCCTTTGCCTGCTCTTTAAGGGCACTGGAGAGCAAATAGTCAGTTCCAGATATAGAAGGACTATGGGATAACCAAAGAAATTTCTTCTCATTAAAATACTGGTTTTGACCTAAGGCCACTTAGAATTTTTCACTGTATTTTCAGTCAATCACATCTTATAAATAAAATAATAGTAGTTATAACAACTACCATTCATTGAGCAGCTATTTTATGCCAACTGTTTTCTCAAAAACAATGACAAAAGTGAGGAACATTTTTCAGATGGCTGTGAAAGTAACTTGTTCAATGTCAACACTAAGTGTAGAACAGAGATTTTACCCACGATCAATCTGGCCGAAACTCCCATCAACTTAGAACCGTACCATTCTAACTTCTACAAAATGCAGTCTCTCATTCTCTGATGTGTTTTTACAAGAAGAAATTCTTGATACTGTATACATGCTCACCTGTGACTCTGGGTAATGATTAGTTTAAAAGGGCGAGGTTGTTTCCCTTCTGTATGTTGAACCAAAAATTCAACTGTCAAACTTAGGATATGTGAAAGACATGACATAAATTAAAAGTGGAGACCATTCATTCATTAAAGTAGCTTACCAGGTCAGTACATAAAAGGAAAGAAACTAGATATAAACCTGTTACTTTTAAATGACTATAACATGGATTTGGCCACAAAGATATTCTTGGCTGGATTAATTAATTGCCCACTTATTTTTTTTCATTTCAAACTTTGAGCAGCAGTACTTACTTCATCTAAAGGAACTGCCTTGAGACAAAATTGGGCTTTGTGTCTCCACCCAAATCTCATCATAAATTGTAATTCCCCTAATCCCCACATGTCAAGGGAGAGACCACGTGGAGGTAACTGAATCACAGGGACTGTTTCCCCCATAGTGTTCTCATGATAGTGAGTTAGTACTCATGATGTCTGATGGTTTTACAAGGGGGTCTTCCCTGTTTGCTCAGCACTTTTCCTTCCTGCTGCCTTGTGAAGAATGTGCCTTGCTTCCCCTACACCTTCTGCCATGATTGTAAGTTTCCTGAGACCTCCCCAACCAGGCTGAACCGTGAGTCAATTGAACCTCTTTCCATTATAAATTACCTACTCTTAGGCTGTTCTTTACAGCAGTATAAAAATGGAGTAATACAGTAAATTGGTACCAGGAGTGTGCTGCTGATATAAAGATATTTGAAAATGTGGAAGTGACTTTAGAATTGGGTAACAGGCAGAGGTTGGAACAGTTTGGGGGGCTCGGAAGAAGACAGAAAAATGTGGGCAAGTTTGGAACTTCCTAGAGACTTGCTGATTGGGTTTGATCAAAATGCTGATAGCGATATGGACAATGAAGTCCAGGCTGAGGGCTGAGGTTGTCTCAGATGGAGATGAAGAACTTGTTGGGAACTGGAATAAAGGCAACTCTTGCTATGCTGAGCTTGAAAGAGATGATTTAGGGCATCTGGTGAGTAGAAATTTCTTAGCAGCAAGGCATTCAAGAGGTGATATGGGTGTTCTTAAAAGCATTCAGTTTTATGCATTCACAAAGGGATGACTTGGAATTGGAACTTATGTTTAAAAGGAAAGAAGAGCATAAAGTTTGGAAAATTTGCAGTCTGATGACATGGTAGAAAAGAAAAACCAATTTTCTGGGGAAAAATTCAAACTGGCTGAGAAATTTGATAAGCAGTGAGGAGCTAAATGTTGGTGGTCAAGATAATAGGGAAAATGTCTCCAGGACATGTCAGAGGTCTTCATGTTAGCCCCTCTCATTATAGTCCCAGAGACCAAGGAGAAAAAAGAATGGTTTTTATGTGCCAGGCTCAGGATCTTGCTGCTTCGTGCAGACTCAGGACTTGGTACCCTGTGTCTCAGCCATGACTAAAAGGGGCCAGTGTAGAGCTCAGGCCATTGCTTCAGAGGGAACAAGCCCCAAGACTTGGTGGCTAACATGATGTTGGGCCTATGGGTGCATAGAAGTCAAGAATTCAGGTTTGGGAACCTATGCTTAGATTTCAGAGGATGTATGAAAATACCTGAATGACCATGTAGAAGTCTGCTGCAGGTGTGGAGCCCTCATGGAGAACCTCTGCTAGGGCAGTACAGAAGAAAAATGTGGGGTTGGAGCCCCTACACTGAGTCCCCACTGGTACACTGGTACACTGGCTAGTGGAGCTGTGAGAAGAGGACCACTATCCTTCAAGACCCCAGAATGGTAGATCCACTGAGAGCTTGCGTCATGCACTTGGAAAAGCCACAGACACTCAGTGCCAGCCCATGAAAGCAGCCAAGATGTGGACTGTACCCTGCAAAGCCACGGGGGCACAGCTGCCCAAGGCCATAGGAGCCCACCTCTTGTATCAGCATGACCTGGGTGTGAGACATGGAGTGAAAGGTGATTCTTTCGGAGCTTTAACATTTGACTGCCCTGCGAGATTATGGATGTTCATGGGGCCTGTAGCCTCTTCCTTTTGGCCAATTTGTCCCATTTGAAACAGGTGTATTTACCCAATGCCTGTACCCCCATTGTATATTACTTTTGATTTTACAGGCTCATAGGCAAAAGAGACTTGCTTTGTCTCAGATAAGACTTTGGACGTTTGGGTTAATGTTGGAATGAATTAAGACTTTGGGCTGTTGGGAAGGCATGATTAGTTTTGAAATATGAAAGGACATGAGATTTCAGAGGGCCTGGGGCAGAATGATATGGTTAGGCTTTGTGTCCTCACTCAAATCCCATCTTGAATTGTAATCCCCATAATCCTCATGTGTCAAGCGAGAGACTAGGTAGAAGTAATTAAATCATGGAGGCTGTTTTACTCGTGGTATTTTCTAAAGATAGTAAGTTAGTTTTCATGAGATCTAATGGCTTTATAAGCAGCTAGCCCCTTCACTCAGCACTTTTCCTTTCTGATCCCTTGTGAAGAAGGTCTTTCTTCCCCTTGGGTTTCTGCCATTATTCTAAGTTCCCCCAGGCCTCCATAGCCATGCTGAATGGTGAGTCAATTAAACCTGTTTCCTTTATAAATTACTCAGTCTCAGGAAGTTCCTTAAAGCAGTATGAAAATGGACTACTACACCTTGCAAGGGTGTAAACCATCAGGATGGCAAAATGACATCTTGACCGAAGCAAAGATTTGAATGATGAATGAGAAGAAGCTGGGTATAATTTTACTCACGGCCAGCCAAGAAATGAGCAGCCAAATAAATCACCAAGAAAAGTCATACAAAAGCTGGAATGTCAAGGGCATGATTATTGCTCATTCATCCCATTACCCTTAATTTTTCTCTTGCTGGATAGCAGCAAACTTGCCAGGCCAAGAATTTTTAGCAGCAGGACTACATGGAACCAAAGTCACTGAGCTGGTTTGCAAAAGGAGCAAAGAAGCAACATCGTACCACAATGTAATGACCTTCTCACTTCTCGGACATTTTCTATCTCCTTCTGATAGGCTAGCTCTGATAGTAGTGAGTACAGAAATGCTGTTTCAGCTAATGTGGTAGCTAGTGAAGGAATAAACGTTTTTGGAAACTTCAGTGATTTTTTTTTTCTTGAGAAGTAGCTTAAAGAATGAACAAATGGGCTGGGTGTGGTGGCTCACACCTGTAATTCTAGCCCTTTGAGAGGCTGAGGTGGGCAGATCATGAGGTCAGGAGTTTGAGAGCAGCCTGACCAACACAGTGAAACCTCGTCTCTACTAAAAATACAAAAATTAGCTGGGCGTGGTGGCGTGTGCCTATAATCCCAGATACTAAGGAGGCTAAGGCAGGAGAATCGCTTGAACCCAGGAGCCAGAGGTTGAACTGAGCCGAGATTATGCCATTGCACTCCAGCCTGGGCGACAGAGGAAGACTCCATCTCAGCAACAGCAAAAAAACAACAAATACTCCATCCAAGGTTGGAATCTCTAAACAAATACTCCTCTTGTCTAAATCAGAGGACTTTCTCCTTAGGCTTGTGCCTAATTTTGGTTCACATATTTGTTTAGTTTTAGTGTCTTTGGAGACAGGGTCTCACTCTGTCACCCTGGAGTGCAGTGGTGTAATCTCAGCTCACTGCAATATCCACCTTCTGGGTTCAAGCAATGCTCATGCCTCAGCCTCCCAAGTAGTTGAGATTAGAGGTATGCACTACCACACCCAGCTACTTTTTTATTTATTTTTTATTGTTTTAGTACAGATAGGGTTTTGCTGTGTTGGCCAGGCTGGTCTCAAACTCCTGTCCTCAGGTGATCTGCCTGCCTTGGCCTCTCAAAGTGCTGGGATGACAGGCATGAGCCACCACACCCAGCTAATCCTGGTTCTTTAAAATGAGCAGTGAAGCAGAATCGTATGTCTAAGAAACTAAGAATGGTCAATGAATTACTCCACTGCCTCTTCTCTGTAATCTAAAACAGCACTCAATGGTTTTTGCTTTCTTCTTTTAAGGTTAATTTTTTCCTTTTTTTAAAAGCTCAGCAGATATAGAACTTTAACCTTTCCTAGAGTGAACAGAAAGGGCTCTGCCTTTCTTCAGTGACCACTACACAGGGAAGGTGTTCTGACCCCTTTTCATCATCACCCATAGGCGGAGATGGTTGGGAGTGCTAAGATCTAGTTCTAACTCTCTTATCTCATCTGAGGTGGGCTTATTGGGCAGGCCTTCTTTTTTGGTTGGAAGTAATTTTCAAAAGCAAGGGGGCACGATTTTAGACAGAACTCTCTATAGTAATACAATATACATGTTCCATTTGTCACTGTGTGCAAAATGGGTTTTTCTAAGTAAGCAACATACATATTTCAATGCAACTTGCTTACTAGACCAGTTTAAAAAAATCATTTATTGTGTAGTAAATGCTAGAATGATCCTAGTTTATAAAAAGAAATTTAGACAGTGGCTGCCGTGGAATGCTGAATTCAAATCTCAGCTCAGTCTTGATGAATGGGACAGTTCTCAGACTTTATTAATCCTCAGCTTCAATAGCTGTGATATGAGAATATCGGACTGCAGCATTTTATGCTAGGAATGAGACACTGAGGATTTCTCACAACTCAAAATGTACACAGTTCAGGACTAATTTTCCCATAGGGATGTATGTAATGTGGGATTCACATTATATCAAATTTTATGCATAAAGTAAGTCTTTACACTTTTCAATTTTAAATTTACATAAAGTGAAATCTCATGGTATAAGTGATAGTATTATGACCTTACGGCACTTTTCTAAGCAATCTGTGAGATAATTCTTACATGCAAACGTTTAGCATCTGGCATAATCCTCAATATGATTATCATGGGTATAAGTACACTGTTGTTATTACTGTTATTATTACTGCTATTATAACTCTTGTTACCAGCACCCTGAACCATGCATGCCCCAGCCTTTATCACCTAAAGAACAATTGCTGAATTCTTTACTCCAGCATGATCATTTTTTAAATCTAGTCTTTTAAAAAATTGGTCCCTCCAGAATTGCTTTGACTGAATTATGCTTGAGAATGAGCATAATCATACAAAAAAGTTATTATGCAAAGGGGTCCTGTGAAATGTGTCAGTGTTTTTTTTTTGCTGTGTGCTCCTGAGGAGGTTGGACGTCACATCCTGCAAGAGAAATTCCTGGCTGCTCTGGTTTCAAGAAATGCTTTAGATCAAGAGAATCAAGTTAAAATAATGATCCCTGTCAATGGAGAAACTGACAATTCTTACCTCTTAGAAGTCCAAAGAACCATGGTTAAATTTGTAGCCTGACTAAGATAGTTAAGTCTCACTAGATTTCCTTTCACTCTCTTATCTTTCTTCTTTTCCCCATCTTTATTTTATACCACTTTACACGCAGTATATGCCCTGATTAATTATTGCAGTATTTTATGGACAAAAAATGAGTATAACTGAATGAATAAGTTAATGAATTCCTTTAAAAGGAGAGATGAAAAGGAACACATAGAGGAGCTTTCAAGCACATATTGCTGATTAGAAATCTTAAGTCTGCGAATCACTGAAGGGGATCTTCATCAACTCCTACAGTTGACATCTGTCTTTTTTGCAGGCCAAGCATTAATGAATTCCCTTTGGGGATCATGGCGTCTCAATCACAGACTCTGTGGTTTTGAGGAATTGGCACCATTCCTGGCTCCCAGGCATTTCACTCCTCTCTAGCCTCAGTGATTGGTTCATGAATGGGTTTGTTGTCTCAACCAGGGGAGTAGAGGTCACTCCTGAGACTTCAGGTATGATTCATGGACAGAGGTGCTCTTTCTGGTAGGGCTACTGAACTGTATGACACAAACCTAGGACATCTAGGGAACATCATGTGGCAAGAACACCTGAGAACAGAGTTGAGAGAAGGACTGAGTCTGGGTAAAATGATTTATGCTCCTAAGTGTACCTGAAAGTAAGGCTGGCTTGCTTTAAGACTTTCCTGTCACGTAACAAAAAAATTTATTTTCATTTAAGTCAATTTGAGGTATTTGCAACAGATGAAGTTCTAACTACTATTTCAAGTACTAATATTTTAGCTGGTTTTTCTCTTGTTGAATGTCAAGTAAAATATTAAGTGATAAAATCTGAAAAGTCAAGGTTTTCAACCACATCTCTCAGTCTCCTTCAGAACACCCTCAACACCCCTCATCATTTCAGGCTGCCTACTTCCTCGTGGCCAGCAAATTACAATTGAGAAAGTTTGGATAAAATTCTCTCACATCTCTGGAACATAAATAAACCCTCACACTTATGACCATCTGATCTTTGACAAAGCTGAGAAAAACAAGCAATGGGGGAAAAGACTCCCCATTCAATAAATAGTGCTGAGATAACTGGCTAGCAGAAGGCTGAAGCTGCACCCTATCTTCACACATTATTAAAAATCAACAAAAGATGGATTAAATACTTAATTTTAAGACCAAAACTATAAAAACCCTGGAAGACAACCTAGGCATTACCGTCCTGAACACAAAAGTCGGCAAAGATTTTATGAGACACCAAAAACAATCGCAACAAAAGCAAAAATTGCCATGTGGGATGTAATTAAACTTAAGAGCTTCTGCACAGAAAAAGATATTATCAACAGAGCAAACAGACTACTCTGTTTATAGAATGGGAATAAAATATTTACAAACTATGCATATGACAAAGGCCTGATACAGAATGTCTGTAAGTAACTCAGACGAAATTGTGAGAGAAAAACAAGTAACCCCATTAAAAAGTGGGCAAAGGACAGGAACAGACAGTTTGCAAAAGAAGACATACATGCAACCAAAAGCATGTGAAAAAAAAGCTCAATATCACTTCTCATTAGAGAAATGCAAATCAAAACCACAATGAGATACCATCTCACACCAGTCAAAATGGCTATAATGAAAAAGTCAAAAAGTAACAGATGATGGTAAGGTTCTGGAGAAAATGGAACACTTTTATACTGTTTTTGGGAGTGCAAATAGTGCAACCATTGTGGAAGGCAGGATGGTGACTCCTCAGGGAGCTAAAAGCAGAACTACCATTCAACCCAGCAATTCCAATACTGAGTATATACCCAGAGAAACATAAATTATTTTATCATAAAGACGCATGCATGGGAATGTTCACTGCAGCACTATTCACAATAACAATGACATGGAATCAATCTAAATACCCATCAGTGACATACTGGATAAGTGAATGTGGTACCTATACACCATAGAATACTAGGCAGCCATAAAGGAGAATGAGATTGTCTTTTGTGGGAACATGGACAGAACTGGTGATTATCATCCTTAGCAAACTAATCCAGGAAGAGAAAACCAAATACTGCATGTTCTCACTTATAAGTGGGAGCAAAATGATGAGAACTCACAGACATAAAGAAGGGAACAATGGATACTAGGGTCTACTTAAGGGTGGAGGGTGGGAGAAGGGAGAGGAGCAGAAAAGATAACTATTTGGTCCTGGGTTTAATACCTGAGCGACTAAATAATCTGTGTAACAAACTCCCGCAACATGAGTTTACTTAAGTAACAAACCTTAACATGTACCCTCGAACCCAAAATAAGTTTTTTTAAAAACTAAATATAAATTTAAAAAGAAACTCAAAGACAGAAAAAGCTCTGTCTTAACTCTACATGCTGCGAATTGCTGGTAAAGAGCTGTGATTGTTGCTTCAGAGTTTGAGCTGAGACTAAGAATTTTTTGAGCATACATGACACTTTCTCCATGAAGGAATCACTCTATACACAGTTCTCCCACGCTTTCCAGCAACATCAACTGCATGATCACTAGAGCATTATTTAAAAAAACAGTGGTCTCAGCGACTATAATGTAGGCTTTGTGAAAAAATATTTTGGAAGATGTTACAGCAATTTCCATCATCACCAATTTTATGCCTTGTCTTCTATGATTGTTCATGAGAAACCACAGTGTCTGAAGCACAACTTCAATTCACCTTTCATACTTTGGTGAGAGTGAGCTTTTCAAAATACATATGTGATGACATCTCTCCCTAGAGTAATGCTGAACTCCTTAATATGGATTGTGAGGCTGTGTGTGATCTGGGCCCCACTCAGTCTCACCTACTGTAGTTCTCCTCTCTCTGCCTAGGATCAAGGCTCAATGATCTTCAGGTCTCCTGTGTGTCAAACTCTCTCTTCCCAGGGCCTTTGTATACGCTGTCTCATTTGTTACCATGCTTTTTGCATTCCAACTCTATGTCAGCTTCTGTATTATGCAGATGCCCCTTGACTTACAATGGGGTTAAGTATATTGTAATTTGAAAATATCATGGTTTAAAACACTTGAAAATATCCTAAATCAAAAATGCATTTAATACACCTAGTCTACTGAACATCAAGCCTACCTTAAACTCGTTCAGAACTCTTATGTTAGCCTGTAGTTTGGCAAAATCATCAAAGACAAAGCCTATTTCATAATAATGTGTTAAATAGGTAATTCACTGGATACTGTACAAGATGGAAAACAGAATGTCTTGCCACCACAGCCCAGCACTGAGAGAGACTATTGTATTGCATATTGCTAGATGAGTAAAAGATCAAAATTCTAAGTATAGTTTCTACTGAATGGGTATTGCTTCTGTACCACTGTAAAGTCAAAAAAAGAAAAAGTAAATCAAACCATTTTAAGTCAGAAATTATCTGTATTCTCATAGAACTATATTTCTTTCTGTTATAGCAATTGTATCCTATTGTAATTCAACACTAACCAGGTGGTTGTAGGATCATGTTTCTCCCACTAGACATTTGGTTCTAGAAAAGCAGGGCTTGTGGCTATCTGAGGTCATCTAGGTGCTTACCACAGTGCCTGGAATTCCCAATGATCAATTTCCTGCCTTCACTCTATTCACCTTTCAGCAGCATTTGACATAACCAACAAATCACTCTTTGTAATATTTGTGACTCAACTTCAGGGCTCGACATTCTCAGGCTGCTCTCCTCCCTTGGGTCTGCTTCCTCAGTTTCCTTTATTATACACCTGCTCCTTCTTCTAGCATATCCTCTAAACAGTCATACTGAAGCTGCTACACTGTCTTGGGTATATATCCTGGGGTTCATTGTCATGTGTCTGCAAAATTTAGGACACAAATACACAGAAGTTTAGCAGCAGAGGTTTAATAGGGAGGGGAGGGGAGGGGAGGAGAGGGAAGGGGAGGGGAGGGGGGGAGGGGAGAGGAGAGGAGAGGGGAGGGGAGGATGGAGGAGAGGAGAGGGGAGGGGAGGGGGGAGGAGAGGAGAGGGGAGGGAGAGGGGAGGGGGGAGGAGAGGAGAGGGGAGGGGGGAGGAGAGGAGAGGGGAGGTGAGGGGAGAAGAGAGGAGAAGAGAGGGGAGGAGAGGGGAGGGGAGAGGAGAAGAGGAGAGGGGAGGGGAGGGGAGAGGAGAGGGAAGAGAAAAGGAGAAACAGCTTTCTTTGTAGAGAGAGGAGTCTCTGCATGGAAAGGACTGGCAAATGCACTGGATTTTATACCCAGTTTGAGAGGCAGTGTTTAATTTTCATGGTGTTCACATATTGGTTTGATCAGACATGATGTTTACATAGTACATGGGGAAGGCTGGCTGCCCCACTTTAATCTTATTATGTGACTGAGCTTCCCAGGTGATCGGTGTCACCTTGTCTGCTCCTTACAGTACACATGGCTGGCAGAGAAGGGAAGACTGAGCTGCCATCTTGAACATATCTAGTCCTTAGTTTTTGCCAGCATTCACCTTGCTTGTCTATGTCTGTAGCTCAATTTTACAGGCTGTTCTTTGTAAGAAAATGAAGAGACAAAGAAGGTCATTACATAATGGTAAAAGGATCAATACAACAAGAACAGCAAACGATCCTAAATATATATGGACCCAATACAGAAGCACCCAGATATATAAGGCAAGTTCTTAATGACTTAAAAAGAGACTTAGACTCCCACACAATAATAGTGGGAGACTTTAACACTCCACTGTCCATATTAGACAGATCAACCAGACAGAAAATTAACAAGAATATCCAGGGCTTGAACTCAGACATGGAACAAGCAAATCTGATAGACATTTACAGAACTCTCCACCCCAAATCCACAGAATATACATTCTTCTCAGCACCACATCACATCTACTCGAAAATTGACCACATAAATGGAAGTAAAGCACTCCTCAGCAAATGCAAAACAACTGAAACCATAACAAACAGTCTCTCAGACCATAGTGCAATCAAGTTAGAACTCAGAATTCAGAAACCAACCCAGAACCGCACAGCTTCATGGAAACTGAACAACTGGCTCTTGAATGTTGACTGGATAAACAATGAAATGAAGGCTGAAATAAAGAAGTTCTTCGAAACCAACGAGAACGAAGATGCAACATACCAGAATCTCTGGGACACATTTAAAGCAGTCTCCAGAGGAAAATATATAGCAATAAGTACCCACATGAGAAGAGTGGAGAGATCCAAAATTGACACCCTATCATCAAAATTGAAAGAGCCAGAGGAGCAAGATCAAAAAAAACTCAAAACCTAGCAGAAGACAAGAAATAACTAAGATCAGAGCAGAACTAAAGGAGATAGAGACACGAAAAACCCTTCAAAAAATGAATAAATCCAAGAGCTGGTTTTTTAAAAAGATCAACAAAATAGACCACTAGCCAGACTGATTAAAAAAAAACAAAAAGAGAATAACCAAATAGATGCAATAAAAAATGATAAAGGGGAAATCACGACAGATTCCACAGAAACTCAAACGATCATCAGAGAATATTACAAACAACTCTATGCACACAAACTAGTAAACCTGGAAGAAATGGATAAATTCCTGGACACCTGTGTCCTCCCAAGCCTAAACCAGGAGGAAGCTGAAACTATGAATAGACCAATAACAAGGAAGTCAAGGCAGCAATTAAGAGCCCATCACACACAAAAAGCCCAGGTCCAGACGGGTTCACAGCCGAGTTCTACCAGACACACAAAGAGGAGCTGCTACCATTCCTTCTGAAACTATTCCCAACAATCCAAAAAGAGGGAATCCTTCCCAAATCATTTTATGAGACCAACATCATCCTGATACCAAAACCCGGCAGAGACTCAACAAGAAAAGAAAACTTCAGGCCAATATCCATGATGAACATAGATGCAAAAATCTTCAATAAAACACTGGCAAGCCGATTGCAACAGCACATCAAAAAGCTTATCCACCATGATAAAGTAGGATTCATCCTGGGGATGCAAGCCTCATTCAACATACCCAAGTCTATAAACGTAATTTACCACATAAACAGAACCAAAAACAAAAACCACATGATTATCTCAATTGACGCAGAGAAGGCATTTGACAAAATTCAACAGCCCTTTATGCTAAAAACCCTCAATAAACTTGGTATCGATGGAACGTATCTCAAAGTAATAAAAGCTATTTATGACAAACCAACAGCCAATATCATACTGAATGGGCAAAAACTGGAAGCATTCCCTTTGAAATCCGGCACTAGACAAGGATGCCCTCTTTCACCACTCCTATTCCATATAGTACTGGAAGTTCTAGCCAGAGCAATCAGGCAAGAAAAGAAATAAAGGATATTCAAATAGGAAAGGTGGAAGCCAAATTGTCTCTATTTGCAGATGACATGATAGTATACCTAGAAGACCCCATCACCTCAGCCCAAAAACTCCTGAAACTGATAAGCAACTTCAGCAAAGTCTCAGGATATAAAATCAATGTGCAAAAATCACAAGCATTCCTATGCACCAATAACAGACTTAAAGAGACCCAAATCAAGAACGAACTGCCATTCACAATTGCTACAAAAAGAATAAAATACCTAGGAATACAACTTATAAGGAATGTAAGGGACCTCTTCAAGGAAAACTACAAACCACTGCTCAACGAAATAAGAGAGGACACAAACAGATGGAGAAACATTCCATGTTCATGGTTAGGAAGAATCAATATTGTGAAAATGGCCATACTGTCCAAAGTAATTTACAGAACAATGCTATCCCCATCAAGCTTTCTTCACAGAACTGGAAAAAGCTGCCATGAACTTCATATGGAACCAAAAGAGAGCCCGCATAGCCAAGTCAATTCTAAGCAAAAAGAACACAGCGGGAGGCATCACACTACTGGACTTCAAACTATACTACAAGGCTACAGTAATCAAAGCAGCATGGTACTGGTACCAAAACAGAGATATAGACCAATGGAACAGAACAGAGGCATCGGAGGCAATACAACATATCTACAACCATACAATCTTTGATAAACCTGACAAAAACAAGCAATGGGGAAAGGATTCCCTGTTTCATGAATGGTGTTGGGAAAACTGGCTAGCCATGTGTAGAAAGAAGAAACTGGACCCCTTCCTGACACCTTACACTAAAATTAACTCCATATGGATGAAAGACATAAACATAAGACCTGACACCATAAAAACCCTAAAAGAAAATCTAGGCAAAATCATTCAGGACATAGGAGTAGGCAAGGACTTCATTAAAACACCAAAAGCATTGGCAACAAAAGCCAAAATAGACAAATGGGATCTAATCAAACTCCACAGCTTCTGCACGGCAAAAGAAACAGTCACTAGAGTGAATCAGCAACCAACAGAATGGGAAAAAATTTTTGTAGTTTACCCATCTGACAAAGGGCTGATATCCAGAATTTACAAAGAACTCAAACAGATTTACAGGAAAAAAACAAGCCCATTCAAAAATGGGCAAAGGATATGAACAGACACTTTACAAAAGAAGACATACATGAGGCCAACAAACATATGAAAAAATGCTCATCATCACTGGTCATCAGAGAGATGCAAATCAAAACCACATTGAGATAGCATCTCACGCCATTTAGAATGGCGATCATTAAAAAATCTGGAGACAACAGATGCTGGAGAGGATGTGGAGAAAAAGGAACACTTCTACACTGTTGGTGGGAGTGTAAATTAGTTCAACCATTGTGGAAGACAGTATGGCGATTCCTCAAGGCCTTAGAAACAGAAATTCCATTTGACCCAGCAATCCCATTACTGGGTATATATCCAAAAAACTATAAATCATTGTACTATAAGGACACATGCACACGAATGTTCATTGCAGCACTGTTTACAATAGCAAAGACCTTGAACCAACCCAAATGCCCATCAATGATAGACTGGACAGGGAAAATGTGGCACATATACACCATGGAATATTATGCAGCAATCAAAAATGATGAGTTCGTGTCCTTTGTAGGCACATGGATGAATCTGGAGAACATCATTCTCAGCACACTGACACAAGAACAGAAAATGAAATACCGCATATTCCCACTCAGAGGCGGATGATGAAAAATGAGAACACATGGACACAGGGAAGGGAGTACTACACACTGGGGTCTATTGGGGGGAATAGGGGAGGAACAGCAGGGAGGGGGAGATGGGGAGGGATAGCCTGGGGAGAAATGCCAAATGTGGGTGAAGGGGAGGAAGGCAGCAAAACACACTGCCATGTGTGTACCTATGCAACTATCTTTCATGTTCTGCACATGTACCCCAAAACCTAAAATGCAATAAAAAAATAATATAAAATAAAAAGAAAATGATTTGGGGCTGTTTCTCCTTCAAAAGAAAAGCCCTAAGGAGGACTTCTGTACCCTGACTGCCTACATTATTTCTTAACTCCTGTATCAATATATTCTCTTGCTATAGCCTGAAAGAGCTCAAAGGCTGAAAAAAGTCACATAGGAAAAAATGCCTATTGCTGTAGTATTTACAACAATAAGCAAGTTGGAAGTAATTTGTTGGAAGCATCTAACACTAGTGAAAGAACGGTACAAAAAATTGTGGTGACATCACTTCATGGAATATTATCTAGCTAATAAAAAGAAAGAACTACATCATCTGTCCTGGAACATGAAAAATTTTTACAAAAAATTCTTACGATAAAATGTTCAAGAAAAAGGGTATAAAAATATGCTTCAATTATGACAACTTTGTAAAAATGTATATAAATATATCTAGTTAACATGGAAAAGTACTGTGTTCAATGGTTGAATTATGAGCATTTTTCCTGTTTTCCAAACATTTATATTTTACAAAAAGTTTGTGTGTATGTCTGTAGAGAAAGAAAACTATACTATAATTTTTAAAACACAAGAAAAAGAAATAAATTTGCAGAAATGTCATAAAACATAAAACCAGTGAAGGCCATTGTACAATATTTCATGCAAGAAATTCCCCTAAATTGCAATACTTTGAGCCCTGTCACAGCTTCATGGTATCAACACCAGGCTCTTCAGAGGCAGCTGACTCTACAGAGTGGCAGATGGGCTTGCCACAGATTTCCCTTTGTAATTTTAGGAGTTGAGCTGTCCTAATCCTGCAAAGCAGGGGACCACATTCGCCTTCACAGACCATCAGAAACTCCAGCCTCCTCTTCAGGTTCTTTCATCTTATTTGCTTCAACAAAACTACTTTAAGCCAATGAGTTCTTGGAAACAGCAGGACAAACATTAGCCTCTTTACCCAAAGCAGCCATTTAAACCACAGGCACTACTCAAATTCCACGGTGAAGATCAAATGTAATTGATTTCCAGTAGCTTGTGAGGATGTGTGTGCATTGCCAACTTGCACAAAGCAGAACTTCACATATTCCTTACCAAAAGATGTCTTTCAGCAGCAGCAACAGCTGAATAGACTTTTAGGAATAGTCCTTTACTAGGGAAAATACAACTGGATTACTGCATAGTAAATCCTGTACTACAGTTAATCGAATTTCATTCACGTTTCAGCAATATCTGACACAAATGACCACTCTTTCCTTAAAACAGGTCCCAACTGTTGAACTCTAGCACCATTGAACATAATTAAAAGACTATAGCAATCCATTTCAACAAACGAATGTAATCATATAATAAACTACAGTATAATCTATGGATCATATAAGGCTAACTTAGGTAGCTTAAGCCGCATAGTAATCATACTATTAATAACACAGCTTGCATGCATTGAGTGAACACCATGTGTCTGGCACTGCATTGACATTTATTCTTGCCACAACCTTGGGAGTCCCATTATTATCTCTGTTTTACAGATGGACAACTGAGGCCTACTGAATCTAATTAACTAGTTATCAGCTCTCTCTCTCTTTTGTTTGTTTCCAGAGCCCTATCCATTTTCTAATACCTTTTTTGTGTGTGTTGCTTCTCCACCTGTAACTCTTTTGAATGAGGAGACTCAGCATTTTGCCAATAATATGCTACCTACATCCTTTAGGTTTTGAAAAGTACTTTCATATTTAGAACGACTTCGGGCACATGTTATAATTTAATCCACTCCTATTTGTTCTATCCATCTCATGATAGAGGCCTGAGGAATGGGATCTGCCAGAATTGGCCCAGCCCTTCCTGAATCCTGAAGAACTGGGGAAATGATTTTCTGAAGGCCAATCCTTGGACAGATGCATCAATCTACTTTCTCAGCAACTTTGCTTATCAGCACAATCTGTTATTGTTGAAAGGAAACCACAAGCAAGAGAATCATGTAAATGTCTCCTAAAGCCTGTGAGGTAGCTAGTAATCCCTAATTTCACATATAACAACACAATGTTCTATAGCCATGCGCCTAAGTCTTAGATGCTTGCCACGTAATTCAAGGTTGCCAAACACCTGGCAGGTAAATAGCCACTTCCCTGTTTTGTGCCCCTATTAGGTATCACTAATAGATCATGAAATTTGTCTTAGGTTAGATGCCTCAGAAACAGACACTGAGATGAAGAATTGAGTTTAAGAAATGGATTTGACTTACCAGGAAGCCATGGTAAGTTAATGGGAAAGTAAGACAAGGACCAAAAAGAAACCAGTGCACTGATGATATAAGGGCATGTATAAGACAAGTAAATTCACATGCATGGCCCACTAGTGAGCAGGTAGCTCTCTATAGGCAGGTGGGGCTCCTGCCTGCTGGGTACCTGTGGAGCGCACACAGAGCATGCCTCAGAGTTCCCGTCCACAAGGGCATGAAGGCTGGGGTATTTTCCCACCAACTCCAGCCAGTCTTTGGCTGTTCCCAGGGGCATTAAGAGCCAGGCACTTTCTGCCTGCTCCACATGTACTGATGAAGAGAGTTCCAGAGGACACTGAAAGTCCCTAAGCAAGGTGTATGCAGTAGGAAATTCCCAGAGTCAGCAAATGCTGAACTACTGGGTGCTAAGGAGATGTGGACAGGGCTCTGAGAGGGCTGGTTACACTGTTTTCTGTTGCCTCCAAAAGTGGTTCTCCATACATCCTCCAAGTAGCCAGCATCATTCAGCTGGAACTAGTAAGCAAACTGAAAGCTCCTGGCCATCTGGATTCTGACTTTACTAATTTGCAAACGTAGATAATTCATGCTCTGACTAGATATAGGTAGATTACAAATGTTGACCATGTGTAATACAGCCCGTGATTTCTAACAGAGAAGGGGTAGTTTTAACCCTTACAGTTTCTAACAGAGAAAGGGCAGTGTGGTGTAGTAGTTAAGAGCACAGACTGTGACATTGGAACCCTCCCAGCTGCCTAGTTGTGCAACACAATTGTCACATGACCTCGGGCAAATTACTCCAGTACTCCATGCTTCAGTATTTTCAGTGATAACTTAGGAAAAAATAGCATCCCATAGGTGTTTGTAAGAATCAAATGAGTGGCCGGGCGCGGTGGCTCAAGCCTGTAATCCTAGCACTTTGGGAGGCCGAGGTGGGTGGATCACGAGGTTAAGAGATCGAGACCATCCTGGTCAACATGGTGAAACCCCGTCTCTACTACAAATACAAAAAACTAGCTGGGCATGGTGGCGCATGCCTGTAATCCCAGCTACTCGGGAGGCTGAGGCAGGAGAATTGCCTGATCCCAGGAGGCGGAGGTTGCGGTGAGCCGAGATCGCGCCATTGCACTCCAGCCTGGGTAACAAGAGCGAAACTCCGTCTCAAAAAAAAAAGAATCAAATGAGTATCTGCCTGCCTGCTTGCCTATCTATCTGTCTGTCTATCTATCTAATCTGTCACCTAGTAAACAACATATGTGTAATCTGTTATTAACAATATACTACATATAACTTACAAAAATAAGTAGCAGATCGGATTTTAAAAATGTTAGCGCAGTGAGGTTTTAGTGATTTCACTTCCCATTCTAAATAAGAAATCTTACATCCAGAGACTGGACTCATGTAGCTATACTTGATAATTCAGGCAGGAAAAAAGCCTGGGAAGCAATTTTTCATCTTTCTAGAGGAATGTAGACCCAAGTCCTAGAATCCAAGGGAGAAAGGTGCTCTGTTTTCAATTTATATAAAAAGAAAAATCTGAAAGCAGAATGAAGGATCTTGCCCATGGGTTTCTTTAAATATGAGAGCTGAAAGCACCTCCTTTTCTGTTGTTTTCATCTAGTAAGTGGACCTTAGGCTTCTGAAATGAGACAAAATTGAACCTCAGGTCTTCAGAGCTTGCACTCCGCAGTAATTCTCTTGGAATCTAAAATCACTGATGACATAAGGGCATGCATAAGAGAAGTAAATTTCTCCTTTGGGAGATAATCCAAGCCAATGGGGCATCTCACTACAAGAGATGTGTGCTTTCTTTAACCTACTGATTCAGCTCAGTTTTAGACTTGGGAAAGAGATCAGTTGTGCAGGACAAAACATAAATCCCCCTTCTAACTCACAGTCCCTGACAGTTGTGCCTGATAGATCACCAAGCGTCATTGGACATACAATTCCTTATGTGAGGAAATCCCCAGGAATCTATGCATATATTGGTCAAGAAATGTTCACATCCTGAGAATAAAATCACTGAAGATGTATTTTCCTGCAAACTCTCTCTGTTTTCCTTCCCCTGTGATGAGATATGCCTTGAATGACTTACAGCTCAAAACCCAGAGCGAGGCAGACAGAACTTGGAACCCACATAATACGTCATTTTATAGCTATCTCAAAAGTAAATTATGCTTCACTTACATGTGTTTTAGAATTTAAATTGATTTCCCTTTGTAAGGGAGGTGTCTGTGACAAAGGACAACCTATACAATTTTAGGCCAGCTATATCTGCTAATAAATAATTATGATTCTTCAATGTTTAATTCTAGAGCACTGGTAAGAGGGAGGTGTTAAATGACTTGGAAGCCAACATAAGGAGAAATCCAATTGGAAAATAGGGCATATTTTTCAAAGGCAAGCAATATGAAGTCACATAATACATTTTTTTTTAATAGGAAGATGCTCAGAAGTTATCGGGAATTGTCAAGAAAACTAAGGGACAATGTCAAAAGCTAGTGAAATGCCTGTTTGTCTAACCCAAATGTCAACTATAGCTTTGGTGGATGATGTCCACAAAAGCTGATGGCTTCTAATCTCAAGGACAGGTGTCACTCTGCTTGAAGTCTTTTTCTGCCTATTGAAGGCCATAAACGAAAGGGAGTTAAAGCTCTCGGGAGCCATTCACAGCCTACAAGAGACAGAATGTAGAGGATAATATCTTAGGCTCCTTTCCTATGAGACAATCTGGCACCTGAAATGCCAGCTTGGAGGAAATATTCTGAAATAATGGGATGCATCCTGCAGGAGGCAGTATATTTACAGAGACTTTAAAAAGCACCATTTCCAATAAGAAGGACACATGAGAGTAGGAACCAAGGGATAGAAACAGGAGTGTCTCCATATATGACTCCCAATGTGTTTCCTGTCCCTGAAACCCTAGGCTCTGCGGGATTGCAGGTCTTGGTCCCATAGAGGACACATTCTACAAAGGGGACACACCACTGAAGTATGGAGTACAAATTTTGGCTGTCACCAGGGCACTTTCCACCCTTTTGCCTTAAGACTGTAGGTGGAAAGAATTGCCATAGTGATATGTAATTGCACTTGATCAGCAGGAGGCTAGAGCTGCTTTTACACAATGAGACAGGGAGGATACATGGGGAACCCAAGTGACCTATGGAACAACCTCCTGGCACTGCCTATTAACTGTGAACAGGCAGATGCAACATCCTTACACTGAGAAGGGTATAAACACCAACTTTTCATGTGGTTCAGATACAAATATGTAGATCACACTACCAGATAGGCTACCAAGACCCATCGAGGTAACAGCTCAGGATAAGAGGGATTTAGATTGCATAACGGATAAGGAAGAGGGTATTTGCCAGTTGTGGCACCAAGGTCAACAGCAGCCAGGGCATCTATAAACCTTCCCACTGACCTTCTTCCTTCCTGTTCCATTGGGAGGAAAAAAGTCCCACGGAGGAGTTGCTCCCTGCACCTGCGTGGAGAAGTCCAAGGCATGGATTGTGGAGGCCATGTACATATGTCTCCAGGACCTCTTACCACAGCAGGTGCAATCACTGACCACCCCAGATGCTTCGCTTGGAAATCACAGCATTTGTGCTGAGTCCAGGCTAAACCTTGAAGGCAGTAGGGATGTGAAGGCAGACCCATTCCTGCAGCAAAAATTTCTTTGTTGTCCAACACTGGCTCAATGACTCCCTACTGGCTTAGAATGCAGGGCAGTCTAAGACATTTCCATCCAATTCTCTCTCCCTTCTCCCTCACTTGGGGTCTCATGTGCATGGCAGTCAGCTCTTCAACCTTCTCCAGTTCCCTGCTTACCTCCTTTCACACAAATATTTCTCTTAATAAAATCCTCATGACTTTCATTTAGTCTTGGTGTCTGCTTTTCAAAGGACCTGGATTGACATAGGGGCATGTTTAATTTTCAGTGGGAATACAGAGGATTTTCATCTCAGCAGACCACTGTGCTTACACAAGCTGCTCTTGACCACTTTGAGGAGTCGGGGATACTTTTGGAAAGAGGTGGCCAAGTATTTCACTTCGCTTTAGAAAGCTGCCCCACAGAGACAGAGAAAGCCTTCCCTGTTTGGGGCAGTGGAGGCAGAGTAGAAATTTTGACATTTCTCCAATGGATCAGAACCTCCTCCAGTTGATGTTAGACTTTTTCCGTTAACACTTATCCAGCTGCAAGTGACAAGATTTCACTTTTTTGACAATTAGAAACCTACTAATATAGTACCAGCACTTGCTCATCCTTCACTCCTAATGGCACAGAACTTTATTAGATGGTGATTATGTAAAACCAAATCAATCTTAGTCACATAAATGCACATAAGCTCAGAAAAAGAAAATGGACTCTATGTCGATATGAAGGATGTTCCAAAAAGAAAAACTCAGCTGAGAAAAGAGGTATTTATTTTTGCTATTGTAGAAGGTTTTCAGACTGAAGGTGTAAAACATATCACACAAATAAGAAAATAATTTAACTCTTAGGGCAACAAGTTCTACTGTCTTTTGAAATAGAGAGAAACTTCATTGCTTTAGACATGAGAGGAAAATAAAATGAGGCACAGAGAAAAGAAATGAACTCGTCAGTAAAGAAAGGAAGGGGGCGATTTGTGTGGATTGCTTTATAAGTGAAGCAGAAAAGTGGGTGAAGGATGCAGAAGAGAGTATATTAGTTGAGGGATACCCAACAGGCAAAGTGAACACTGGCATAGTGCACTAGAAAAGCAGAAGTATCAAAAATAGAAAAAGTTCAGAAAGGCGAGAAAGATATTTTAATATTGGCTTATACTTACATTTGGTGAAATTTTGAAAATTTACATTTTATAATGTATCACTTAGCATTCTTTTCATTTCTTTCTTTCTTTTTTTTTTTTTTTTTTTTGAGACGGAGTTTTGCTCTTGTTACCCAGGCTGGAGTGCAATGGCGCGATCTTGGCTCACCGGAACCTCCGCCTCCTGGGATCAGGCAATTCTCCTGCCTCAGCCTCCTGAGTAGCTGGGATTACAGGCACGCGCCACCATGCCCAGCTAATTTTTTGTATTTTTAGTAGAGACAGGGTTTCACCATGTTGACCAGGATGGTCTCGATCTCTTCACCTCATGATCCACCCGCCTCGGCCTCCCAAAGTGCTGGGATTACAGGCGTGAGAACACATGACATGCACAACTGTCTTTTAGCACTTAGAATCTTTGAGAGACTTCATCTGGCCTGGGTAGGGTGGTTGCGGATGTGAGTGTGTGAAGAGGGAGAAAGAGCATTTGGAGAGTCAGAGTACTCTACAGGATAAAAAAGTAAACTTACGCTATCTAGTAACTCAGAATCTCCGAAATGTGGTCTTTCACAATCAGCACTTCCGTCCAGCTTTGTTTTGAAAAAAAAAGCGGACCTTTCCCTAAGAGATAGCTTCTCACTCTGTTTCTTCCAACTTCCATTCTTTCTTCCTATTTTATTTCTGCATACCATTTTTATGCTTGCATAGTCTCATGTATAATATTGTCATCCTCTCTGAATAAAAAGAAAGGCATTTAAAAGTGCTATGATTATTTTCCTAAGAATCTCAAAATATTTAACAGCTCATTAGGCTCCTTAGTGCCCTGGAGGGTAAAGAAAGACACTCAGACAGAAGAAGGGGAGAAGAATCGAAGACTAAATGGGGAGACTTCCATTCCAGAATGCAGGAGGCTAGGCAGGTTGGAGTTCTTGTTAGATTTGTCTGCCCAAACTTCCTTACTATCTTTGGTTTATAACTCCTTTGTTCAAATCTTCCTTCCATCCAAAATTTCTGCCTTTCAGCATTTACAGCCAACTCTCATATGCATCAGCCAGTTAGCTCCTTACTATGCAACGACATCCATGATGACAATGACCATGGAAGAGACCAGTCCAGCCTAAAATTAATCTGATGCTCTGAAAATACTGGTTGGATGTTCCATTTCATTAGGACTTTTACTCGTGCATTCTTAAGGCAAGTGTTGCATTAGGTGCACAATCCCTATATTTAAGAAGTTTGTGGGCCGGGCGCGGTGGCTCAAGCCTGTAATCCCAGCACTTTGGGAGGCCGAGGCGGGTGGATCACGAGGTCAAGAGATCGAGACCATTCTGGTCAACATGGTGAAACCCCGTCTCTACTAAAAATACAAAAAAAAAATTAGCTGGGCACGGTGGCGCGTGCCTGTAATTCCAGCTACTCAGGAGGCTGAGGCAGGAGAATTGCCTGAACCCAGGAGGCGGAGGTTGCGGTGAGCCAAGATCGCGCCATTGCACACCAGCCTGGGCAACAAGAGCGAAACTCCGTCTCAAAAAAAAAGTAGTTTGCAATCTAGTGGTATGTAAAACCATTAAACATGTTTTGTAGAATGCTGAAAGCAATCAACACTGTCTTCACTCTCTTTTGTCTTCATGCTGCAGGCAACAATGAATGTCATTTTCTATTTGCATTGCTCCCAGCCAATTCCCTAGGACCATCAATTACAATGTTGGGCTTGTCTTCACTCTGTAGATGACTTTGTCTTTGAAGCAATCAAACCAGGAGATGGGGCAGAAATGGGTGGATGTCTCTCATGGGGAAAGAAATCATGTTTTACTTGCGTTTTGAACTTGGGTATTTTGTGTGTCAGGAGAAGGCATGTCACATGTCAACTGATATTTATGGAGTTTAGTACTGTGCCAGGTATTTCAAGCTCTCAGTCCACATTTGCTGTCTACCTACTATGTTCCAGGCTCAGTGGAAGGACCCAGGGAAGCAGTGATGGAGAGTTTATAGCCCCACTATTTCTGCACACAATAATAATTAACCAATTAAGTATTATTCAGTCAGTTGTAATCCTGGTGAGGACTGTAAAAGCCCAGAGACAAAAACCTAAAGAAAGGCATTAAAGACTATATGAACTGCATGCTATAAAGAAAAAAAAAGCATAATTTTACTCAATGTCCTCTGCAAAAGATCATTGTAATTGCATTTAAATGAAATTATGTTCCATGTATAGCAGCAATGTTATGTAACAATCCTCAGTTCAACTAATAGAAACATTTCTCCGTCACAAAAAATGGATTAAATGCATTTCCTTTCAGCTGCCCCAAATCATAGCTTTTATGTGTTGTGTTGTTCTGCCTTCTTGTATCTTGAAGAGAAGTGCTCCTAAATCAGATCATTTAGCAAAAAACTCCAAGTTGGTTAAAACTGGGCCTAGATCTACCCGTCATTAGCAAGATGACCTTCAGCGAATCCTGTCATCTCTTTCAGTGTCAGGTCTCCATTTATAAAATCGGGATAATATTACCTATTTTACGGGCTTAATATGTGTAATAAATGGAATGAGACAATGTATGTAAAGTGCCCAAATCATAGTAAGTGCTCGATAATTGATACCTATTATGGTCACAGTGGTCATTGCTGCTATAATTATTATTGACGCTGAGACTGACTCCCAGCTTTACACAGAGACTGTTTTACCTTTCATATTAAACATAAAACTAATGTTTTGCCTTTCATATCAGGACAGGCATACCATCAGGCTTGTCTCTCAGAATGTCTGTTCCTTGGAAACAGGGCCCACCCATGCAGTCTAAGTTTTCTGGTACCCACACTCTCTGAATACGGTGCTGCATATAAATGCTGACGAGGAGCTTTGGAGTCTCCCTCCATAAAATGCTATTAGTGTTTATAGGTTGACTAAGGTTTTCTATTTTTTTCTTGATTTGGTAATTAATTTCATTTCAGAAATAGGTTACTTCATATGAATTTTCAAATTTATTGGCATCGTTTTTTAATATTAGTATTCTAAAATTTCTCCTACGTTAGAATCATACCTACCTTTCCACTGTATACTTGCTTATTTGTCATATTTAGTTTTTCTTGATAATCCAGGGAAGAACCACACCGCTATGCTCCATGTGGGGTGGAGGGACAGCAGGACTGACACAAAGTGACAGTGAGTGAGGTGATGAATCCCATTCTCTCCCAAGCAATAAGCTCTTCTCAAATATGCCACAGTTGATGCCTATCCTGAGTTCTCTTCCAAAGTATTTTTAGCCACTAGTTACAAGTTTCAGGGGGCTACAGACAGCAGCAGACTCAGAAATCCCACAAGGAGTGTCTACGTGAAGCCACGTAAGTTCCTCTCCCTTAATACTTCCCCCAGAATTACCACTTATTTCAAAAATTCAAAAGCTGGAAAGTTTAATGTGCAAATCAAAGGCCAAAGAAATACCCAGAGTTCTGCTTTGTGTCCTGATGAATGTGTTAAAAATAAGTGTGATTAGAAAGGTGATAGAGTTAAGGAGGGAATTATGCAACCTGCTCATGTTGTAGGGATTCTGATGGAGTTAGGGGTGGGCAGTGACAGCACATTCTGAATAGTAATAGTCTGAAAATTGTGAACCACTATGACAATTTTTTTAGGGGGTGGTGAGATTTAAAGTGCCCTTGTCCCTGATCTGGAAAAGCCTTTCAATGTATTTTACCTTTTAACACAAACGTTAATGAGAACTTGATCCATTTGCACAAATGAAATGGATGTTTTTAAAGTTTTGTTTGTATGCATGGAGAGACCTGGAAAGAATGAGTAAGGTCACCAACACAATTGGCAACATTAACCATAAAAATGTAATCTTCATGCTATGCATGAAATCACAGCAAGAAAAAAGTTTTATTTCAAGCCAGGATATAGGCAGGACTATATGTAGAGGGAGACACAGTCTTCAGTTGCCAGGTTATAGCTCCTTGTTGGTCTACCTGCTTTGGTAAGCCATAAAGATTCTAGATTCTAGCCTGTTTGGGGATTATTTATGCCTAGTCTGCTTCATTACAATAATGCAGCTTCATTACAATATTGTAGCTCCTATTTGTAGCTCTAGAAAGCTTACAAAGCATTTTCTTATGTCGTATTTCAATTGCTTTTGTGTTGTCACAGGAAATTAAACAGCACAGGTATTTTCCACTTGTACCTTTGAAAAAAAGTGAGGTTCAGTGTTTTAAAAGCCTTTGATGGATCTAACAGGTGACAATGCCAGGCTGGGACTTGGAGGGTCACATCTGCGTTGGAATCCTAGCTCTGCTGATTAGCCAGTATATGACTTTGCTAAAGCAATTTATGAGACTAGCTAAG
The DNA here is from genome assembly GCF_049354715.1 of Callithrix jacchus. Classification (NCBI taxonomy): domain Eukaryota; kingdom Metazoa; phylum Chordata; class Mammalia; order Primates; family Cebidae; genus Callithrix; species Callithrix jacchus. The sequence continues at coordinate 104,622,312 of NC_133513.1, forward strand.
TCTCAGTTCCTCCATTAATAAATTGTGGGTGATTATACACATCTGGCCTGCCTCTGATAGGAAGAGAGGTAACACGCTTAAGGGCCTACCTCTGTGTCTCACAGTGTAGGGGACTTAGTAAACAGTAGCTCATTATTTAGCCAATTCCAACATGGTCATCCAGCATGCCTTGAGTCTACCACTGACGTCATTAACCAAGAGTTGCCTAGCAGAATAAATATCATGAGTACATTAAAATATGCCATGAAGGCATGTTAATTAATTAAATATATACAACCATGAAAAATTCAGAACAGCTAGATCCAAAAGGAATTTTTTAAAAGGGCCAGGCTCGCTGAAATCCAGAGAACAAGTCCCCATTTGTCTTCCCTTAAATGTATTTGTGATCTGAACACAAAGGTTTGGGTAATAGGAAACACAACAGAGGTCATTTCTAGAGGATTTTCAATTTCCCTGTCCCTAATCACCATGCAACTGTGCACCGAAGCCAAGATAAAGGCAAAGCTACATTATCCTCAGTTTTGTACCATTTCAGTAAATATATATTGCCCAGCTTCTTTCTGCTGCCTTGTGTGTATTCTAATTTCAGGCAGAAAGGGATGACAAGCATGAAAGTAAATCTAATCTCCATGCCCTTGGCCAAAGAAAGAATCGGAAAAGATATGAAGTCCCATACGCTGGTACAACAGTTTCAAGTCAGACTGTGATCCAGCATCTCCCTAACAATGTGAGTCAATCTATAAATAACAAGAAAATAAAAATCTGAATTGTTATTCATATTCTGCCTAAGGACGTGCTTGTTATATATATTAGCATACCTGTGTTCCAGGGAAGCACTTTACTTACAAATGAAGTGGTAATAAAATTCCACGGACCTACAACTGGCCAAATCATAACAGAAGTCATTTTAATCATCTGAGTAGAACGCAGCACTGTAAGCAAAAAGAAACAAACAAAAAAACCCCTGGTACCCTGGTTAGAGCCTAGAGCCATGGAAATATTTCCGTATGTATTTTGTTGTCTTTTGGGAGAGCTTGTGCACTAACACCTCATTAATTCAGATGTCACTAGTTGGGAGGATGCAGCAGTGAAGTTGTAGGAAGAGGGGTACATACAACTTAGAATGATGTCTGGTATTTTAATAAGTTGTTAATAATGTTGGCTATCCTGAAAATCATCATTATTATCTCTAGGAATCATAATACGTGAGCTGTGTTGAGATCTATCAAGCCTTGCATTTACTAACAGCTAAACCATATGATCCAATCACCTGTAGAAGTTAACAACCTGGTGGCCATCAGTCATAGAGTCCTGGTCTGCCTCTGAGAATGTACAACCATGGCGCATTTCAATCAAAGCAAAAGCAGCCAGATGCTCCCTGCTGATTCATTACATGAACACATTTGTCCAACTGGGATGACTAAGGCAGAGACTCTGAAGATAGGCTTAATTAGAAACAGACAAAGGAATTCTTGCTGATATCTCTGCCTGGACAACCAGAGTTTGTGTTTGGACCACTACATTCAATAATTGAGGTTTAAGGCTTTCCATTTGTAGCAGTGATTTTACCTGCTGAACCAAGAAAGCTGCTTTTCATCTTGCAGATATGTGATGGGACTATAAACCATATCTTCTGTCCAATGAACGCAGCGAAGGAAACTACATTAACTGTCATAATTTCACAAAGAAAAAGGTACCCAGACAAGGCATGCATTAAAGGATGAACACATGTTCTACTGTGTATGTGATTCCTCTCTCAGGACATGAGGGTAGTCCCAGCTAGTTTCTTTTGCTTGTTGTTTAGTACTGCGTTCCAACACCACATCTGACACAAACTGAGTGATCTTGGGCAAATGCCACAGACTATGGAAAGCCTCATTTTCACATTATGCAATTGCCTCTCAGGGTTGTGGTGAGAATTAAATAAAATAATTCATTAAGGCACTTACTTAGAAGAATGCCTAATATTTTAATAGGTCATCAGTAATTCTGGCTAACTCAAAAATCATCACTAGGAATCATAAAAACGTGAAGAAAGAGAAATCTATAGTCCATACTTGGGGCAAACTAATTGATATGGTTTGGCTGTATCCCCACCCAAATCTCAACTTGAATTCCCATGTGTTGTGGGAGGTACCTGGTGGGAGGTACCTCCCACCTCCCTAACTGAATCACTGGGGCAGATCTTTCTTGTGCTGTTCTTGTGACAGTAAGTTTCATGAGATCTGATGGTTTTATAAGGGAGAATTTCCCTGCATAAGCCCGCTTCTCTTTTCTGCCACCATGTGAGACATGCCTTTCACCTTCTGCCATGATTGTGAGGCCTCTCCAGCCATGTGGAATTTTGAGTCCATTAAACCTCTTTCTTTTGTAAATTGCCCAGTCTTGGGTATGTCTTTATCAGCAGCATGAAAATGGACTAATACAATAAACTGGTACCAGGAGTGGGGTGCTGCTAAAAAGATATTTATAAATGTGGAAGTGACTTTAAAACTGGTAGTAGGCAGAGACTGGAACAGTTTGGAGGGCTCAGAAGAAGAAAGGAAAATGTGAGAAAGTTTGGAACTCCCTAGAGACTTGTTGAATGGTTTGTACCCAAATGCTTTTAAAGATATGAACAATGAAATTCAGGCTGAGGTGGTCTCAGATAAAGATGAGGAACTTGTTGGGAACTGGAGTAAAGGTGACTCTTGTTATGTTTTAGCAAAGAGACTAGTGGCATTTTGCCCCTCCCCTAGAGATGTGTGGAACTATGAACTTGAGAGAGATGATTTAGGGTATCTGGCAGAAGAAGTTTCTAAGCAGCAAAGCATTCAAGAGGTGACTTGGATGCTGTTAAAGGCATTCAGTTTCAAAAGAAAACCAGCATAAAAGTTTGGGAAATTTGCAGCCTGGCAATGGGATATAAAAGAATTTTCCATTTTCTGAGAAGAAATTCAAGCCAGTTGCAGAAAGCTGCAGAAGCAATAAGGAGCTGAATATTTATCATCAAGATGGTGGGAAAAGGTTTCCAGGGCATGTCAGAGACCCTCCCATCACAGGCCTTGGAGGTTTAACAGAGAAAAAATGGTTTCATGGGCTGGGTCCAGGGTTCTTCTGCTGTGTGCAGTCTAGGGACCTGGTGCCCTGCATCACAGCCACTCTGGCTGTGACTGAAATGGGCCAAGGTAAAGCTCAGGCTGTTTTTTCAGAGGGTGGAAGTCCCAAGGCTTGGCTGCTTTCACATGGAATTGAGGCTGTGGGTGTACAGAAATCAAGAACTGAGGTTTTGAAACCTCCACCCAGATTTCAGGGGATGTATGAAAACTCCTGGGTGCCCCGGCATAAGTTTGCTGCAGGTGTGGGGCCCTCATGAAGAACCTCTGCTAGGGTAGTATAGAAAGGAAATGTGGGGTTGAAGCCCCCACACAGAGTCCCTACTGTGGTGCTACCTAGCGGAGAAGTGAGAAGAGGACCAGCATCCTATTGACCCCAGAATGGTAGATCCACCTACTGTTTGCACTATTTGCCTGGAAAAACCACAAACACTCAATGCCAGCCCCCAAAAAGAAGCCAGGAGAGGGGCTATACCCTGCAAACTGACAGGGGTAGAGCTTCCCAAGGTTGGCAGAACTCACCTCTTGCATCAGTGTGACCTGGATGTGAGACATTGACTCAAAGGGGATCATTTTGGAGCTTAAAGATTTGACTGCCCCACTGGATTTCGGACTTTCGTGGGGCCTATAGCCCCTTTGTTTTGGACAATTTCTCCCATTTGGAATGGCTGCATTTACCCAATACCTGTGTACCCATTGTATCTAGGAAGTTAGTAACTTGCATTTGATTTTACAAGCTCATAGGCAGAAAGGACTTGCCTTGTCTAGGATGAGACTTTGGACTGTGAACTTCTGAGTTAATGCTGAAATGAATTAAAGCTTTGGGAGACTGTTGGGAAGGCATGATTAGTTTTGAGATATGAGGACATGAGATTTGGGAGGGGCCAGGGACAGGATGGTATGGCTTGTCTGTGTCCTCACTAAAATCTCATCTTGAATTTCCATGTGTTTGGGAGAGACCCAATAGGAGGTAACTGAATCACAGAGGCAGGTCTTTCCCATGCTGTTCTCATGATAGTGAATAAGTCTCATGAGATCTGATAGTTTTATAAGGGGGCATTTTTCTGCAAAAGCTCTCTTCTCTTATCTGCCACTATGTGAGACATGCCCTTCTCTCTTCCACCATGACTGTGAGGCCTCCCCAGCCATGTGGAACTGTAATTCCGTTAAACCTCTTTCTTTTGTAAATTGCCCAATCTTGGGTATGTCTTTATCAGCAGTGTGAAAACAGATGAATACATTAATGGAAATATCAGAGAAATTGTCATGGAAGAGACAAGTAAATACAGAAATCTGCAAACTAAGTAGGGAAATGTGGCAGACTGGAATTACAGTTGGGGATATTTCTGGAAGACCACAGATTCTAATGCTACCACCAACCACAGACATGTACTGAGGCTCTACCATGCAGCTAGCAGTGTTCTGGGCAATTTATGCACTTTATCTCAATTATTTTACATGTACTCAGATTATTGGAATACTTGATTCAATAGAGTGCAAACAGGAACAAAAAAAAAGGTAATTTTTCCTCCTCATCATTACCCTTGAAACATTTTCTTCATGATAAGCCTCAATAAAATCTCAAGCAGATTACCTATATTGTCTTGTCCGTTTCATATATAATGAGTCTTATTTTGGGGAGGCTTTTGACAAATTCAGTGTTTTCTAATATCTAACCTTTGCTATCTCAATGGATTTAAAATTCCCTTACCTGGGCTTGGGTTGAAATGGGCTTGAAAACCTAGAGTTGGTAGGTGATGATAAGCTCAGTGTTCTCTGTTTCTTTGCTTCACTTTTCCATTTCTAGTTTCTGGCTACTAATCTGGCTCCCTTTCCTCCAGGGTTAGAGCAAGGCAGAGGAGAGAAAGGGACAGGAAAGGTCTCTAGATGTCCTGTGCTGGCTTAGAGAGCTCTCCTTGCTATGCTGGAACCACTTTGTCTTCTGTCTGTTGGTACTGGGATGCCTCTATTCCTAGTCACTGGCCCATTTCCTTGGGCTTTGCTCTGACTTCACACTCATCCCACAGGCTGTCCTTCTGGTGGGCCTCCTTATGTGATAACCAGAACCATCTTCTGCACACACCTGGCCCACAATCTTTTCCTGATTATCCCCCTGCTGGCCACTCTATTCTTGCTGTCCTATGACCCTCTCCAGCTAGCCTGTCCCCTTCAGATAGTCAGGTGCCCTACATCCCCCAAACTCCAAAGGACACATGCAGGTCCTCACAATTTAATTCCTTTCAAGAACGTATAGAACCAGCACCACTTGCCAGAAGCTATTCAAGGTACCCATATTACAGTGATGGACAAAACAAAGACCCCATCCTAATGAAACATACATTCTTCCCTAGAGAGACAATCAACTAATTATATAAATAAATTATAATAAAATTAGAAAGTGATAGCTACTGTATTAGTCCATTTTCACACTGCTTCAAAGACCTACCTGAGACTGGGTAGTTTATGAAGAAAAGAGGTTTAATTGATTCATGGTTCTGCAGGCTTAACAGGAAGCATGACTGGAAAGATTTGGGAAACTTACGATCATGGCAGAAGGTGAGTGGGAAGCAAGGCACATCTTACATGATGGTAGGAGAGAGAGAAAGAGTGAAGGGGAAGTACCACATGCTGTCAAACAACCAGATCTCATGAGAACTTACTGTCATGAGAACAGCAAGGGGGACTCTCCTCTGACACAGGGAGATTAAAATTTGAGATGGGATTTGGGTGGGGACATACAGCCAAACCATATCAGCTACCATGGAGAAAAATGAAACAGGGGAGGGAGATGGGAACTGATGAAATAGGAATTGCAGTTAAATAGTCGAGGAAGACCTCATGCAGATGAAGATTTCAAGGCAATGGGCACTGGATGAAGACGCTCTCCTCACATTCAACACTAGTCTCTTAGTGGCCTTGGGGTCCCAGCTCTTTAACTTCCAGGTGGGGTGAGGGGTTAAGCTTTCCTCTTGGAAACATCCCCTTCTGTGAGTGCTGGGCTTCAGACTGAGGAAAGCACATGCCTTTCTTAAAGAAATTCTGTCTCCCTTTTACATCTTCATATAAACTTAAAGTAACTGATGGATTATGACATTTTAAAATGGTCTCTTAGCAAACTCTGTATACATGGTTTGGGCTTCATTTTAAATACGTGTGAGCATTCCATATTTTTTGTTTCTCTTAGCATCTGGAACTTAGTCACAATTCCAAGACAACACAAAAAGCCTTGCTGAACTTCCAACTGGATACATTGAAGAGGCTGAGGTTTAGTCAGTTGATCGAGGTTCCATAGATAAGAAGCTACAAGGATTTGAAACCAGTTTTAATGTACAGTTTCTTCTATGACATTGTGCATGAATCTTAAAAAGGTATGACTTCAGCAAACAAACAAAGACTATTTAAACCAAACAAAACAAGACTATTTAGCTAGTCTCCTCTCAAATTGTGGCTTACTCCTGCATCAATTTTTGCAAGAAGAACCCTTAACATCCAGGTGGCTCTATATGACAGTCTGCTCCCAATTTCTCTGCTGTGATGACATCATTAAAAAACAAATTTTTGAAATATTCCAAAGGAGATGTTTCAGTGACGTCCCACATTGAGTAGGTAGTTCAACCCCTAGAACCACTTCCTCGACAGAAAAACAGCTACTGCCATCTGCTTGTTGGGAGTGATAGCGTTCATTCACAAAAGAAAAACTATGTTATCCTTTTAACATCAGCATCTCATTTTTTATTTGGTAAAGGCATATCATTATCACTAAGACATAGTTTATATATTTCTTCTTTTATCATTTTGCCCTAAGTGATTTATATATTTTTTTAATCACAATACAATTAGTTCTAACTATGATTTGGGATGTTAATTATCATTTTAACCACTTGTATTCAGAATTATCAAGAGAGCTGGTCTTGGGAGATATGGCTGGCAAATTATGGGAATAATTTTCTCTCTACATTATTCTTCAGACTTTTGGTGTACATTTTTCCTGTATACACTACCTACAGTGGACTTGCAACTGGGCAGTTTAACTTCAAAATGCATTTTAAACTTTTTATTTTCTCTTGGGTTTTAAGATATAATCTTGAGGCAAACTGCAGAAGCCTTTTTCCTTAACCTTAAAATAGACTTCATGTCCTTCCCTTTCTCACTGTGTATGCTCCCTTCACATTTATCTAACTGTATACTAGAATATAATTACATGTCTTCTTAAAAGTTCCAAGGGATAATCTTGAGACAGAGGACCAAGTCTGGAGACTCAGCTACAAAGTACTGGCCATTGTTGAGATAACATCAGCCCAAGGTCCAAGTGGACTGGGACCCAAGATAGCCACCAGAACAAGACACACGGATACTGTACTTAGCCAATTCTTTCATGCCTTCTTTATCAAGCTTTCTCTTTTCAATCCCTGCCTTCCTGCTTTCTAAACTGAAGCAGTTATTTTAGATGGGAATCTGGCTGCTTCCCCTTTACTAGTGCTGGTTAATAAATTCATTTCCCTTCCTGTTAAAAAATTCCCTTCCCATTAAAAAAATTCCCTTCTCCCTTCCCCTATTTCTTTCTCTTTCTTTGATTTTTCTCTCTCTCCCTTCTGCTTCCTTCCTTTTCTTCCTTCTTTCCTTTCCTTCCTTCCTACTTTCTTTCCTTCCTTCCTTCCCTTTCCTCTTTCCTTCTCTTTCCTTTTCTTTCTCTTCTCCTTCTCTTTTCTTTTCTTTTGACAGAAGCTCACCTCAGTCTGTCACCCAGGCTGGTGTACAGTGGCATGATCTTGGCTAACTGCAGCCTTCACCTCCTGGGTTCAAGTGATTCTCCTGCCTCAGTCTCCTGAGTAGCTATGATTACAGGCATGCACTATTACACTAGGCTAATTTTTATATTTTTTAGTACAGACAGGGTTTCACCATATTGGTCAGGCTGGTCTTGAACTCCTGGCCTCAAGCGATCCACATGCGTTGGCCTCCCAAAATTCTGGGATTACAAGCATGATCCACCACACTCATCCAAATTCTCTTTCTGCCAGACCTCACTCTTGTTACTTGGACTCTGCAGGGGGCAAGCATCTGGCCTCAGGCCTGCTTTGTTCAGTTACAGTCTGACATTGAATAAAGAATCCACTGACCTCTATCAGACTTTCTCAGTTTACAAAAAATATTTCAAAAAGTTTGAGGGCTAATCTGACCTTATTAAAATTATGTGAAGTTGACAAGGCAAAGCTTTCTCACATAGCTACAAAATTTACTAATAAGCTAACTTTTCCATGCCTTATTTTCTCCAACCATTGAGGCACAAAAACTAGAATTATACCACGTTCCTAACTCCATCCTGAAACCTATAGCCTGGGTCAAGGATGGACAAATGACCTAACCTATTACAACCCCCACAACAAAGCTCTGTATGAAGAACTCCATTCAAAAGGAGATGAGATGAAGCTTACTCAGTTTCATTCCAGGGAAGTTGGAAGTGGGAAATCCAGGTACTAAGCCCTGAGTAACTGGGGTGATAGGTCACCTAGACCTGGGGCTTGAGGCACCCACTATGAGACAGCTGCAATATGCATAAATAGAGGATGGCAGTTTGTAAAGCAAGAAGAGAAGCAAGAGCACAGAGAAAACATGACAGAGACAACCTTAGCGGTCATGGCTCTCTATTTAACCCCAGTTTCAGTTCTAGTAAGACCTAGATATTCTTTGTTTTCTCACTAGGTTTCCATAAGACACCTCTTTTGCCTTATAGTAAGCCTTCTAAACTTGAGATAGTTTGTGTGCATTAATGTTACTGGCAACAGTAATGTCCGAGTTGAAACAATCCATTACTGATAGCTTCTTCCTAAGTGCACACAAAATATATTCCAAAGTCTTTACCATAGTCTGAAGGCATCCCCCACCCTTACTCCAGTATGACTGCATCTTATGCCACTCCCCAACGATTTTGTGACACTCCAGGCCATTTGATTCATTTTAGTTCCTCAAAAAATGAAGCTCTTTTCAACACCAGGGAATATAAATTCCATCAAAGACTGGGGCCATGTTGTCCTGTACACTTTTGTGTCTGCTGAGCTTAGCACAGTGCCCAGTACTTAATACATGCTCAATAAATACTTGTTGGATTCATTAGTAGCTTGTAAGTGAAGAGGTCAAATCCATCTCTTCTCATACTCTATTCATTATTTTACATTGTTTGGTCAATCAACAGCCAACAATTTAAGTTTATAGTTTCTGAATTATAAAATCTACTGTTATCATGAACATCTATTAACTCACATGTATTTGGTGAGCCCAAAGAGGAGACATAAGAACTATAGCTGATCTACCGATACCACCAAAACATGCCACTAGGTTATGCTTAAAACATTTTTGGAATCCAAAACAAAGAAAGCACTAAATAGCACTAAATGTATTTAACAAAGAGGGAGTAATGTGTTCTTTCTCCTAGAGTCTTAGAAAATGTTAAACCACAAAATGTACAAATTAGCCAATTTTTAGATAAAAAATAATAAGTAGGTGAATAGAATAATTTCTCTTTGAATCAAAGGCCTACGGCAACATTTTATAAATGTTCTCTTGCATATTAATAATGGTCTAATAACTTACAATTACATTATATGCTTCCAAAGCTGGAGTCTATTTTCTTCCTTTTAAGTACCAGTTGCATATCCTTAGCCAAAGTACTTGGGACCAGGAGCATTGTGAATTTTGGATTTGAGAAGATTTGCCTACACATAATGAGCTGTCTTGGGGATGGGGCCCAAGTGTAAACACAGAATTCATTTATGTTTCATATACACCTTACACACATAGCCTAAAGGTGATTTTATACAATATTTTCAATAATTTTATCCTTGAAACATAGTCTTGACTGTGTTCTGACTGCAGCTGGTCACACAGTCAGGTGTGGCATTTTCCTCTTGTGGTGTCAGTGTTCAAAAACGTTGGAACTTTGGAGCATCTGGGATTTCAGATGTTCATACCAGAGATGCTCAGCCTGTACAAGGAACATATTCCTTGTCCAAGGAGAAGCTGACCATAAGCCAAGGAAAACAAATACTCAGCGGGTCTGAGAATTAACTTTCTTCCTGGTGTCTCAGGAACACATATTGCCTAAGTGCCACAGAATCTGATTTAAATGCATGTGGCTGTGCAGGTGCAAACTGGATTAAAGCATCCACCAAGTGATTACCTGTCCCATATAGCAGGATATGTACCCTCCTGACGGCTTGCCATACATCCAATCATGCAATTTATCCCACCAGTCTAGTCTCTGGCAGAGCACCTGTTAAGTTCATTGCCTGAATTCCCTACCTGACTGCAGGATCCCCAATACTAGGGCCTGAGGTTTGGCTGCTTTGAATTCCCCAGCATCTAGTCTCATGTTTGGCACACAGTTGCCAACACCAAGACCCATGAGATGCAAAAAATGCATCTCAGTTAAGAATTCAGGTTAAAATCCTGGCTTCATAATTATGCTATGTGACTTTGGCAAAGTGGCTTTGCTGCATTGTACCTTGGTTTTCGTATCTGTAGAACAGGTTATTAACAGCACCTACTTCACAAGGTCATTGTGGGAATTGAATGATGTAATGTAAGATAAGCACTCAGTAGGTTCCAGCTATTATTACTACTATTAAATTATTATCCCATGAATGAATGAATGGGTGTTCTTAGAGATTTCTCAAGTTCCTGGTTTCTTGCCTTGACCCCATAGCTGCTTTCCCACAAAGCCTCCAGTGCTGTTGGAACCCAAGGGAGGAGATCCTTAGCACATCAAGTGGGAACTCAGAAGGCAGCTGCTAGACTTATGATGGGATTACCAGAAAAACACATAGACAATATTAAGGGAGAACATCTTGTCCATCATCTGCTGGATAGGCACTGTCCCTGGTTTCCACCCTATTGGATACAAGCATTATTCTGAGCACATTTGTCACCAAGTGAGGTGGAGACAGGTGAATGAGGAAGAACATAGAAGCACTTTGAGGTTACCTTTCCTTGCCAATAAGTCAACCTGTAGTTCTTGATCACCTAAGTGCCAGGTCCTCTGCCAGATTAAGGAGCTACCACTTAGCCTGCATTGCTCAGAATCCAGCAGAGAAGGGAAATAGTGACCAGTGGATTCAACAACATGAGATGATAGCGCAAGTACTCAGTGTTGTGACAGAATCTAGCAGTGACACATGGCCCAGTCCAGGGCATCAAGGAGGTTTCTGGAAGGAAGTGATGTTTTAATTGATGCCTGAAGAAGAGAAGGATTTGTTTAATGAAGAGGGGAGATGAGAGTGTTCTAAACAGAGAGAATGGCTAGTTCAAAGGCTCAAAGTGGGGAAAGATGACGTGTTAGAAGGACTGAAAGAAGACTAGCATGGCTGAAAGGCAGAGATGGGAAGAGCGGCAAGAGCTGAGGCTGTGATGACACTTGTCCCATCCCTCCTGCCCCCACCCTTCTCCCTCTTCTCACACTCTCACCTGGACTTAGGGTTTTCCCTGAAAATCCTCAACCTTCTCACCAGCAAGAATTGCCATTTAAAAAAAAATTTGCTTCTGTCACTTTTGTTTTTGAATATTTTGTTTTGACATATCTCATCAAACACACAGCATTTATTAAGACATGAATTAATTACCCCATGTTAATTAAAGCTGTATTTACTTGCTAGTCACAGCTTCTATTAGAATGAGATAGACAGTATTATCACACAAAACTGATGGAAGTTCAATGCAAAGCATACAGATGTGACAGTCTTTTTAATAATACTAGGCATTGCAAACATTGGTTGAATCTTGCTATATGCCAGGCACTATGGTAAACACTTTCTATGCATATCTCTTTTATTAAATCCCCTTGAAACCCTATTTTCCAAGGGAGGCAACTGAGCTTTGGAGAAATTAAATAACTTGTCTAAAATCTCACAGCTAACAAGGTGTGAACCTGAGATACAAACCCATGAGGTGTAACCTTTAATCCTGTACTCTCTTAATGACTCCATTTGTAGTTTCTGGTCATGCATATTTATAAGTTCATTTAAATTTTTAAAATTATTAAAAATAGCTCTAACATTGTTCCTTCTCTCTTCTCCCAAATTTAATATCTTTAAGGGTTGGACAAGGCTTTTATGCCTTAAGCTGTTCCTTTTTTGCTTGCAATCTTGAGGAACTGAGTTGACTACAATATTCATAAAGTAGGGTTCAGATTCTGAAACCCTCTTCTAGCCACAGGCATATGTAAGAGTACCTTATCAAGTGCTTTGGTGTGAATTTTAACTTGAACTTTAGAAAGGAAATTTGTGCTAAGTCAATTTGAAAGATTTACTGTATGCTGGGGGTTCCCTGTGATTTTGTTGACAAAATCTTGCCATCTTTTTTTTTTGTATGGAGTACTTGAAAATGGACACCACAGAGCATGCCATAAAATTCAAGAGAAAGAAAACAAAACACAGATGTTCTATGCAAGGGTGTAATACAATATTAATAAATCAAAGCTAAAATGTCCAAATAGCTCTAAAAATAATTATAGATGGATTACGTCGTATCAAAATTATGATTTAAAGTTGGTGGGAGAATTGTAGCCCTTCAATCTGACAAGTGCTCTATTCTATAGTGGAAAACAGTACATCAAAGAAATTATTTGTATCATGCCCAGACAATTGCATTATTTATTTGTTCCTATGGCAACAGAAGATGAAACAAGCTGAGCCTATGTTATGAAATAAATTTTCTGAAAGCGATTATTTTGAATTAAAACCAAATATTAGGTTTATCCCCAAAACAATGGTGGATAATAATGGTGTGATGATGGCTTAAATAGTCTACAGAATTCTTCTATTTCCACAATTAGAAGGGATGTCACTATTTGGACTCAGGACTGTCCATAACTGGATCTATTAATACATGTTGCTATCTAAGGAGTTTTTCACAACATAAATACCAAACAACTAAAGTCATGCATGGCATACTAATATTTCAGTCAATGATAGACTGCATATACAATGGTGGTCCCATAAGGCTTTAATCGAGCTAAAAGATTACTATTGCCTAGTGAGGTCGTAGCTGTCCTAATATTGTAGTGCTCACGTGTTTGTGGTGATGCTGATATAAACAAACCTACCGTGATGCCAGTCATATAAAAGTGCAGCACATACAGTTATATATAGTACATTATCAAGTACATAATACTAGATGATGATAACAAATGGCTATGTTACTGATTTATGTATTTACTATACTATAATTTTTACGGTTACTTTAGAATATACTCCTATATTCTACATATATATTATATATACACATATATTAATATATATACATGTATAGATAGATGTATAGATATGGTGGCAGTACTGCCTAAAATTAAAAAAAAAAGATATGCAACGGAAATGAAAGAAATCCAATAGTCATACCTCATCAAGCGATCACTATTTACTGGCAGGTTGAAGAGTCAGGAAGGGGTGTGTGTGTGTGTGTGTGTGTGTGCACGCACACATGCATGCATGGTGTAAAACAAACTCAGGCAGGCCCTTCAGCATGTATTCTAGAAGAAGGTACTGTTATTATAGAAGATGACAGTTTCTGAAGACCTTCCAGTGGAACAAGATACGGAGGCAGAAGACAGTGATATTGATGATCCTGTCCCTGTGTAGGCCTAAGCTGATGTGTGTGTTTGAGTCTTAGTTTTATACAAAAAAATTGATAAACTAAGATAAAGAAATAATTTTAGAAACAGGAAAAAAAAAGCTTATAGAATAAGGATTTGAAGAAAGAAAAGATCTTTGCACAGCTTTACAATGTGTGTTTTAAGCTTCGTTATTACAAAGGAGTCAAAAAAGTTTAAAAAATAAGTAAAAAGTTACAGTAAGCTAAGATTAAAATTTATGATTAAAGAAACACTTTTAAAAATAAATACGGTGAGGCCTAAGTACGCAGTGGTTATAACGTCTTCAGCGGAGTAACAGTAATGTCCCAGGCCTTCACATTTACTCACCAGTCACTCACTGATTCACCCAGAGCAACTTCCAGTCCAGTGAGCTCCATTCATTGTAGGTGCCCTATACAGACGTACCATTTTTTTTACCTTTTATATATTTTTTACTGTGTCTTTTATGTTTGAATATGTTTAGATACACAAATATTGACCAATGTGTTCCAACTGCCTACAGTATTCAGCGCATCAACATGCTGCACTGGTGTGTAGCTTCCAAACAATAGGCTTTACATACAGCCTATGTGCACAGTAGGCTACGCCATCTAAGTCTACGTAAGTACACTCTATGATGTTCCCACAATGATGAAACCACCTTCTTAGAACATATGCCCGTTGTTTAGTGTCACATATTTCTATTGTTTGGTGATTGTAATGTGACTGGGAGTTAAATAAACTGAGTAAATCAATGACTTATTGGGATATGGAGAACCAGTAAGGAGGTAACTTAGTTCAAAAAACAACAAGACTTACCAGCAGTGAGTATTAAATAAGTCAACTTATGCGGCAGTACTGCCTAAAAATTTTAAAAATATATGCAAAGGAAATTTTAAAAAATCCAGCAGTCCTGCTTCATCAAGCAATCACTAATTAGCGGTAGGTTTAAGGGTCAGGAAAATAAATTATGCTTGTCCCTGACTTCCAGGAGATTTAGGTATTTATAGGTCACTACATTTTTAAGAGCCTCCTTTTCTCCCTCAGGTTTTTAAAATGATTATTCTTAATAGGTTTTATTTTTTAGATCAGTTTTTAGGTTCGCAGCAAAGTTAGCAGAAAGTACAGAGAGAATTCCCATTTGATCCCTGTTTCTGCACCTATACAGCTTCCCTCATTATCAACATCCTCCACGAGAGCAGTACATTTGTTAATTTACTAACCTACATTGATACATTGTTATCATCTGAAGTTTACAGTTCATTTTAGTTTTCACTTTGGAAGACAGTTTTGCAGTTTGTTAAAAAGACATCCACACTATATAATCCCACAATCACGCACCTTGGTATTTATTCAATGAAAGTAAAAGCTTATGTCCAGGCAGTAACCTGAACATGAATATTTAATGCAGCCTAACAACCAAGGTATGTCTCAGTAAGTGAACGTACAGATAAACCGTTGTACATCCAAATGACGAGATATTATGTAGCACTGAGAAGAAATGAGCTATCTAGCCATAAGAAGACATGGGAAAAAAACTGAAAAGCATATTTTACTAAGTGAAGGAAGCCAATATGAAAAGGCTAAATACTGCATCATTCCAACATCAAATATAACATTCTGGAAAAGGTAAACTAAGGTCACAGTGAAAAAAAAAATCAGTCATTGACAGGGGCAGGAGGCAGGGGAAGGGATGACAGGCAAAGCACAGATGTCACGTTTGTCAAAACACATAAAGTGTGTAACATCAGATGCAAACCTTGATGTAAACTATGTGCATTCAGTGATAATGATGTGTCAATGTAGGTAAGAAATGTACTGCTCTGGTGTCGAACTTTGTTGGTGTGAAAGGTTGGGAGTCAGTGTGGGAAGAGGGTGTGTGGAAACTCTCCATACTTTCTGCCCAGTATTGCTGTTTAAAAATAAAGAATGCATGCATACATATATGGTAAATACGTATATAAAGTAAACATAAAAATAAAGCTATATATATATATATTGCTCAGAAATAACATTTTAGTAATACATGTTCACTCATCACTAAAAGTCTAAGTAAAATCCCTACAATTTAATATATTTCAGAACTGGGTTTTCAGAGCAAGCATTTGACATTTATGAGATAAAATGAAAATCATCATGAAAATGAGTCATAAAGAAGAAAAACAGGAACCCATTTTAGAATTGTATAAGGGATATTTTAACTCAAAATTCTAACAAAAGCTACTCTTAAGTAGGGTTGTCTCACTAAAGTGCCTTTACACATTCAGTGCAATGCAACTCCAGGAAAGGCCTGGCTCAAAGTCGTGGGAATTAGAATATTTGGAGGAGGATGAGGAGAAGAATCATGATAATTCTCTCCATGAACTGAGAAAATAACTTAGATTTTCCATTTTTCTTATATATGAATTCAGTAGGTTTTGAAGGCCAGATGCTTGGGAATATAGAACTAGCAAGTCGATTCTTCTCCCAAGGAAACTCACATCTCCCTGATAAACGTAAACATTATTTTCTTTTAGGTTATCAGAATGGCTTCCATCCTCTTTACCCTGATGATCCCTCCTTACCTCTCCCTAAACCTCTAACCTTTTCCATAGTATGCTGCTCTCTTCCACTTAGAAAACATCAGCCAAATTCTTTCTCACCTCTGGGTCTGGTCAGTCATCTCTCTCTTGGGATGTCCCTATTTCTCTTATGCCATTTCAAAGCTTATCTTCTTTCAAATACCAGCTCATATTTCTCCTACCCTTAAAAGGCGTTCTTGACTACTTCAACACATACTTGGTATCTCATCCCCCAGACTCATTACTTACTGATGGTCATTGTTCCAGATTCTCAGTTAATAATTTCACATGTGCATCTATTATCTCCAAATCCAGGCTGTGAGCAATGAAAAATACCCTGTGTTGCACACATTCCCACAAACTGTCAGAATACAGGGCATATATGAGGGACTTACATATTTGTTAATTGATTTACATACAATTTTATTTGTGCTAAAGTTTACTACTTTAAAGTGGCATGCTGTTTTTTCAAATAAAACCCATGTAACTATTAATCTCATAAACTCATAAATGATTTTGGAAACAACCTTTGAAATTCCCTTCTCCCTTTTGAGACTCCAAACAGTAACAGATGAGGCAATCTCATGATATAAAAATTTAAAACAAAATCCATTTGTGTTGGTGGCTATTAGGTAAAATATTTTATACCTGATTAGTGCTAAAAAACATTTAAAAAGTTTTTTCACATTGATTATTGTGAAGAGGAACTTACTGATAATTTCATTTGGTCTAAAAAAATTTAACATCTCTAAATTAATAAAAAATTGCCTTACCACGAACACTGGCTAATCAAAACATTTTTTCTACAAAATTTTAATAAGATGTTAATGTGTTTCATGCCTAGGGAAGAGAAAGATAATCACTCATACTCCTACAAGTGAAGCAGTAGATATATTTGAATGGAGCCATTAAAGGATTGAGAAAATAACCTCCTCCCCCAAGAAGATATAACAGCACATTATTTAGTTTTGGGAAATCTTTACTTCTTTTGCTTTACAACCTTCATTCATTATCTACGCTTTTCCCAATAGTTCACAGCTGTATGCTCACAGAAGTCCCCCACCTTGTAATCTATGATAGGAATTAATACACATTAAAACCATGCATAGATGCAAATATTTTTTCTCAAGCAACTCCACTGTGAAAACAAAATGCATTAGAAAAGATCTCAATCATCACTCTCCAAGTTAAAAAAGGTATAGAAGACAGAAGACCAAACCTATGCGCACATTTCATCTTCCGCTCATAATCCATCTCAATAACAGAAAATATACTAAAAAAATGACATAACTTCTCATCTTGACAAAAGGGCATACACTGGACTATGCTCTTCCTCATTATTTATAGCTATAAACTCCAGAAATAATAAAACAGAGAATCATAAGAAAATGATGGAAAGAGGTAGTTAGACTGACTGGGGTGCAGAACTAAAGAAATAACACATTTTCCCAAGATATCATAAATAACCTTTCAGTGGCAGAAGATGATCAGGGTCTGGAATCTAAACCACTAACATAGCAGCAAAAGATATTCCAGGTACGCTTTGTCCCTGTACAAAAGAGAATCCTGCTGACAACAAACAGCTAGGCTCTGGAAAATGCTTTTCATCTCTGAAAGCTGGAGACCAGCTTCCCTCATCTAAAGTCACTGTGGACCTACCTGTCCAGAGGAAGTGCTGTCCATCCTCAAAGGGGGAACCATCAGGAATTAGTAGAAGCTCTGGTTTAATAAGACAACGTAAGCCAAAAACAGCACTGAAAAACTTCTGAAAACTAAACTATCACTGGAATGACAGCCCGCAAAAGAAGCCCGAGACCTGCACACTCAATGCAAATAAGATGACTGCTTGTATAAAGAAAATATTTAAATAGGAGCCAAAGTCTTCTAACACAACATTCAGGATACAATCGAATATCACTTGTCATACCAACAACTAGAAAAATCACAACATGAATAAGACAAAAGATGCCACCATGAAAATCAATCAGATACTGGAATTATTTGACAAAGATTTTAAAGCAGTCAGCAAAAATACAATTCAACAGACAAATGCAAATTCCTCTGAAATAAAAACAGAAAAATCTTATCAAAAAAAGAAGGAAAATTCTTATAAAAATGCAAATTATATAACTAAAAAATACAATAACCAAACTCAAACAAAAAACCTCACTAGAGGGCTTAGTAACAGAATAAATATGACAAAGAATAAGTAAACTGGAGAGTAGTTTTTTCTTGTTAAATTGTGTCCTTTCAAAATTTTTATGTTGAACTCCTAACCCTGAGTACTTAAGAATCTAATGTTATTTGAAATAGGGCATTTACACTGAAGCAAGTTAAAATAAGATTATTAAGGTAGGTGTACCCCAATCCATCATGACTGGTGTCCTCACAAAAATATGAATTTGAACACAGAAACATTTGGTAGAAGGCTCAAAAGGCTCTTGCCTTCATGTTCAATAGGAATTAGCCCTAAAACAGCAATCTTTTTTTTAAAATATGGAGTCTCACTCTATTGTCCAGGCTGGAGAGTAGTGGCACAATGTTGGCTCACTGCAACCTCTGCCTCCCAGGTTCAAGCAATCCTCCCACCTCAGTTCCCAAGTAGCTGGAATTACAGACACCCACCACCTTGCCCAGCTAATTTTGGTCCTTCCTAATCAATCTTAAGACCTCAAAGGCTCAAATTCTTCTATCACTTAAGTGCAGTGAATCCTAGAACAAAGTAAAATAATATTTATAGAAATACAAAAATATTCAACATCTAATAACATAAAATTTACACTAACATAACATGTATGCAAGGAAGCAAGAAAGTGTGGTCCATAATAAAAATAAAAATCAATTAATTACAAAGAAACCCAGGACTGACACCGTTGCAAAAATCATCAGATGAATTATAGCTATCATAAAGGAATTCCACATGTTTAAAAACCAGGGGAAAATTTTGATATGTTGACTGGAAATGTTGAAGCTCTAATACAGACCTAAAATGAATTTCTAATAATGAAAACTACAATGTCTGAGATAAAATATACACTCAATTAAACTAATGAGACTAAATATTGGAAAAAATAAAAATAGTACATTTAAATGTGTAGCAACATAAATTATCTAAAATGACATGCACAGAGAAAAAGAGACTGAAAAAATAAATAAATACAAGAATCAGTGAGTAGTGGGAAAATCTCAAGCCCCCTAATATACATGCAACTGGAAGCTCCAAAGGTAAGGGAAGGTAGTAAAATACTGAAAGAAATATTTGCTGCAAACTTTCTAATTGTGATGAAAAGTATAACTGGTAACAGGGTAGGAAACCTAAACTGCAACTGACAGATTGCTGGAGTCTTAATGTGGGCAAGTCTGAGTTAAAAACTCAGGGAGCCCCTCATAGGGGCCCTCACCCTTCTGTGAGTTTTACTTCCAGAAGCTCAACCAGGTTTTCATAGTAAATATACCCTGTAAAATTTCCTTCAAACGTCAAGGAGAAATAAAGACTTAATCAGACTTTTTGAATCTGCAGAACTATCAGCCTGCAGATCCAAGAGATGCAACACACTCTAAGATTAGAAACATTTAAAAAGCAAACTATGCCAAGGTATATTAAATTGTTCAAGACCAGTAGTAATAAATATAAATCTTAGAAGCTAAAGAAAAAAAATAATATATACAGAGTAACAAAAAAATGATGTCAGCTGATTTCTAATTGAAGATAATGCGAGAAGACAGTAGAATACCATGTGGGGGAGAAAAACTATCAACTCAGAATTCCATATTAAGCAAAATCATCTTTCAAAAACAAAGACAACTTTTGGTTTTCGGTTCTGCATGTAAGAAGCCTGAAAGTTGCACTTTATTCCAACAACAAGTTAAAAGCTAAAATGACTGAGAGATAAGTGGGGCATGGTGGTTCACACCTGTAATCCCAGCACTTTGGGAGGTTGAGGTGGTGGATCATCTGAAGTCTGGAATTCGAGACCAGCCTGGTGAACATGGTGAAACCCTGTCTCTACTAAAAATACAAAAATTAGCTGGGCATGGTGGCAGGTACCTGTAATCCCAGCTACTTGGGAGGCTGAGGCAGAGGAATCACTTGAACCCAGGAGGCAGAGGCTGCAGTGAGCCGAGATTGTGCCATTGCATTCCAGCCTGGGCAATAACAGCGAAACTCCATCCAAAAAACAAACAAACAAACAAACAAAAAAACTGAGAGATCACAGCTCTTATTTGATCTATAAAAGAAGTGAGGATTGAAGGCAAACAGCTTTCTCCAAAATTGCAGGAACAGACAACAAATAAAGACAATCATGGTTTACCAGATTAAAGACTCATAAACAGAAATTGCCATGGTAACTAGTAGCAGGGTAGAACACCTGAAATGTAATTGATAAACTACTGAAGTCTCAGTGTGGACAAGTCTGAGAGTTAAAAACTTCAGAGAACCCAGTCATAGGGGCCCTAACACTTCTTTGAGTTTTACCTCCTGGGGCTCAACCATATTTTCACAGTAAATATTAGAGAAAATTGTCCCATGTTTCCAGCAGGGGGATGAGAAAATAGCCATTTACAAATATATATATGCCAGAACATCATTCTTTTCTTCTTAACAAGATCTGTACTTGGGAGAAACTATTTAATAAGAACTTAACCCTGCTGGTTCTATCAGAGTCTAACTGACCTGAGTAAGTGTATTAATGAGGGTTCTCTATATATATATCTGTGTATGCATGCATATGGTCATGGCTCAGTCTATATGCATACATATCCAGATATATATAATCCATTCACTCTGTTTCCTTAGAGAACTATATATATATATCCTACAATAGGCCATCTGCAGGCTGAAGAGCAAGGAGAGCCAGTCTGAGTTCCAAAACTGAAGAACTTGGAATCCGACGTTTGAGGACAGGAAGTATCCAGCACAGGAGAAAGATGCAAGCTAGGAGGCTAGGCCAGTCTCTCTCTTCACATTTTTCTGCCTGCTTTATATTCTAGCCATGCTGGCAGCTGATTAAATAGTGCCCACCCTGATTAAGGATGGGTCTGCCTTTCCCAGCCCAGTGACTCAGATGTTAATGTCCTTTGGCAACACCCTCACAGACACAGCCAGGATCAATCAATACTTTGTATGCTTCAATCCAAACGAGCTGACATTCAGTATTAACCATCACAAGTCCACTCCTTGTCACCTTGAACTCACACTTATGTCCTGAGAGAATAACCTTCAAGTAAAGACAATACTAAGGTCATAATTATGCCTAACATAATACAACAATCCTTCATACAATGAGAAATGCACCAATCCCAACTCAAATACTATTACCCAAAATTAACAACACTTACATGCCAATGTGAAGTAAATAAATCATATGTCACATGATGAAAAAGAAAAAATAAAGGTATTTTCTTAGTACAAATGTGTACATGCACAAACACCTTTTTAACAAAAGAAGTAGGAAGTACTCATGATAATTGCAGTCCTTGTTTTTTCAGCTGGTCACGTGGTCATAGCTGGTATTTATGACTACCTTCTACTACCCATTTTGTGTTCCCTTTGCTTTCAGCAGGCACCTCAGCAAGTTGTAGTTTTTTCCTGGTAGAGTGACCCAAATCTTCATTCCTGAGGGGTCTGGGCCATTTATAATCCTGCCTAGATTGGGGTATTGTAGTTTCCCATTGATCTTAATCACAAGGCATGGTAAAATTAAGGGATGCCCTAATGAATCTCCTGTCTTCCATGCATACTCTTCCTTACCTCTATTGTGGAGTAGTAGACTGATTTCATCTTGATAGTCCAGGTCAATCACCACAGCCAACACTGTAATTCCCTTCTTAGCCTGTTCACTTAAAGGTAGGAGGAGCCTAAAGTGTCCACATGGTAATCTTAACTTCCAGTTTAACGGAATTGTTGTGTCTCCTGGTGGTAGAATTCCTGCCTCTGGAACTAAGACCTCTAGGCCAGCAGAGCATAATGTTGTGGGAAGAAGAAGCAAAAATTTTGCTAGTAGACTACTAGGGGTGATGGTGAGTGGTGCCACTTCCACTTCCACCCCTTGCTTACTGGACTCATGAATCCTGGCTATAGGAGAAACACTACCATATACTGGATGCTGATTCAGAACATACACAGCCTTCTGAAGAGCTTTGCCCCAGCCTTGCAAATGACTGTCACCTAGTTGGCATTGTAATTGTGACTTCAAAAGGCCATTCTATGACTCTATTAGTCCAGCTGCTCCAGGGTGAAGGGGAACAGAGTAAGGCCAGTGAATTCCATGAGCATGAGCCCACTGCTGCACTTCTTTAGCCCTAAAGTGAGTGCCTTGGTCACAGGCAAAGCTATGTGGAATATGATGATGATAGATAAGGCATTCTGTGGGTCCATAGATGTTAGTCTTGGCAGAAGTACTGTGTGCAGGATTTAAAAACCCATGTCCAGAGTAAGTGTCTATCCCAGTGAGGACAAACCTCTTCCCTTTCCACGATACAAGAGTCCGGTACAATCAACTTGCCACAAGGTAGCTGGCTGATCATCCCAAGGAATGCTACCATATTGAGGGCTCAGTGTTGGTCTCTGCTGCTGGCTAACTGGGAATTCAGCAATGGCCATATCCAGGTCAGCCTTGGTGAGTGGAAGTCCATATTGCTGAGCTCGTGCATAACCTCCGACCACGGCCACTTTGTTCATAGGCCCATTGGGCAATGACAGGGATGACAGGGGAAAGAGCATCTGAGTTGTGTCCACAGAAGGGGTCATCCTATCAATTTAATTATTAAAATCCTCCTCTGCTGAAGTCATTGGTGAGCACTCACATGGGATATAAATATCTTCACAGTTTTTGACCACTCAGAGAGGTTCATCTACATACCTCTTGCCCTAATTTCTTTGTCACCATTTTCCCAATCATGCTTCTTCCAAGTCCCTTACCATCCAGCCAAACCACTGGCTACAGTCCACGAATCACATGTAATTGCATATCTGGCAATTTCTCCTTCCATGCAAAGTGCACAACAAGGTACACCGCTCAAAGTTCTGCACACTGGGAAGATTTCCCTTCACTGCTGTCCTTCAGGGATATCCTAGAAAGTGGTTGTAGTGCTACAGCTGTCCATTTTCGGATGGTACCTGCGTATCATGCAGAACCATCTGTGAACCAGGCCCTGGTCTTCCCTTCCTCTGTTATCTGATTATAGGGAATTCCCCATGAGGCCACTGGTGCAGGCTGGGGGAGAGAAGACAGGGTGGCAGGAATGGAGACCATGGGCATTTGAGCCACTTCTTCATGTAACTTACTTGTGCTTTCAGGACCTGCTTGAGTCCGATCATATATCACTTCCACTTCATGATGGAATCATGCTGTGCATGACCCATTTTATGGTTAGATGGGTGAGAAAGCACCCAGTTCATGATAGGCAGTTCAGGTCACATGCTGACTTGATGACTTATAGTCAAAAGTTCATTTTCCACCAAAGCCAGGAACAGGCCAAGAGCTGTCTCTCAAAAGGAGAGTAGTTATCTGCAGCAGATGGCAGGGCCTTGCTCCTAAATCCTACTAGAGGCCTCCACTATGATTCACCTTTGGGGGCCTGCCAAAGGCTCCACACAGCATCCCTGTCTGCCACTGACACCTCAAGCACCATTGGATCTGCTGGATCATATGGCCCAGGTGGCAGAGTATGTTTATCTTGTGAAAGTGAAAAGTGATCAAGTTCTCTCCAAATAAGATTATGACACAAAGTCAGAGAGTTGATATACCCCTGAGGTAGGATGTAAAGGTATACTGCCAGTCTTACCAACTGAAGGTAAATTGCTTCTGGTGGACTTTATGAACAGGAATGGAGAAAAAGGCATTTGCCTAGTCAATGGCTGCATACTAGGTACCAGGAGATGTGTTTGCTCAAGCAATGAAACCACATCTGGCACAGCAGCTCCAATTGGAGTCACCATTTAATTAAGCTTACAATAATCCACCATCATTCTCCAAGATCCATCTGTCTTCTGCACAGGCCAAATGGGAGTTAAATGGGGATGTGGTAGGAATTATCACCCCTGTGTCTTTCAAGTCCTCAATGGTGGCACTAATCTCCACAATCCCTCCAGGGATGTATATTGTTTTTAATTTACTATTTTTCGCAGTAGAGGCAGCTCTAACAGCGTCCTTTTGTCCTTTACCACCATAATAGCCCTCACACAAAAAGAATAACCAATTCCAGTCAGCTCTAGCCTTCCAAATCGAAGAAGGAAAATACTCATCATCAGCCCATCCTAGCTCTTCACATAAAAGAAGGGAAATATTCAACTCTGGTTCACTCTAGCCATTCTCTCCCTCCTAACCAGGTCAGGTGGGAATTGAAAATCAATTTTAAAGTTCACAGTCCAGAAGCATCCCTTTAAAAAAAAAAACCGAAGCTGTTAGGCGCGGTGGCTCATGCCTATAATCCCAGCATTTTGGGAGGCCGAGACGAGTGGATCATGAGGTCAAGAGATCGAGACCATCCTGGCCAACATGGTGAAACCTCATCTCTACATATATCTCAAGAATACAAAAATTAGCTGGGCTTGGTGGCACATGCCTGTAATCCCAGCTACTCAGGAGGCTGAGGCAGGGTTCAAGAATCACTTGAACCCAGGAGGTGGAGGTTGCAGTGAACTGAGATCACACCACTGCACTCCAGCCTGGTGACAGAGCAAGACTCTTTTCAACAAAAACAAAATGAAACAAAACAATAACAACAAAACAAACAAACAAACAAACAAAAAACCCAAAGCTAAACCAGCAAACAAAGCAAAGCAAAACAAAACAAAAACAAACCAAGACCTCATTACAGGACTAGAGAATGCTTCTCCTCCCTCCGCGTATTAACAAAGGCCTGTTTATGGCTGTTTCTTTTATGTGATCCATCATATCTGGCTATCAAGAAAGCCAAAAACACAATGTTAAGTGAAAGGGTAAACATCAGAATCAGAAATGGCAGGGATGTTGGAATGGTCAGGCTAGGAATTTAAAACAATGATAATATGCTAAGTGGTCTAATGGGTAAAATAGATAGCATGCATGAACAGATGAACAATGTAAGCAAAGAGATAGGAATTTGAAAAAAGAACCAAAATTAAATGATAGAGATAAAAATCAATGTGACAGAAATGAAAAATACCTTTGAAGGACTTATTAGTATACTGGGCATGGCTGAGAAAATCATCCCTGAGCTCAAAGGTATCTCAATAGAAACATTCAAAACTGGAAAGCATGGAGAACAAAGACAAAAACAGAAAACAAACCCAGAATATCAAAGGAGTGAGAGACAACTGCAAAATGTGAAGCAAATACATAATAAAAATGCCAGAAGAAGAGAGAAAGGAACAACAACAAAAAACAACTGAAACAGTAACGTCTGAGAATTTTTCCAAAGTAATGTCATACACCAAACCTCAGAACCAGGAAGCTTAGAGTACATTAGGCAGGAAAAATGCCAAAAACAAACAGAAAACAACACGTAGGCATATTATTTTTAAACTACTAAATATCAAAGATAAAAAATTCCGAACTGAAGCCAGAGGAAAAAACCACCCATAGAGGAACAAAGATAAAAATGACATCTAACTTCTCCTCAGAAACCATGCAAGTAAAAAAAGAACGGAATAAAATATTTGAAGTGTTGCAAATAAACTCAGCAACATTGAATTCTATACCCTGTGACATTTACTTCAAAAGTCAAGGAGGAATAAAGACTTTCTTAGAGAAGCAAAATTGAGAAAATTTGTTGCCAATAAACCTGCATTGTAAAAAATATTCAAAGAAGTCCTTTGGAAAGAAGGACAATAATATAGGTCAGAAACTTGGATCCTCATAGAGAAATGAGGATACACATGAATCCATAATGTATATGCCCCTAACAACAATGTATCAAACTATGTGATGCAGAAACTGACAGAACTGTAAGAAAAAATAAATGAATCCAATATTACAGTTGAAGACTTCAATTCTCCTCTATTTGAAATGAACAGATTGAGCAGGCTGAAAATCAGTAAAGCCACAGTTGAATTAAACAACAGTATCAATCAACTGTATATAATATCTACAGACTACTTCATCCAACAAGTACAGAATATACATTCTTCTCCAACTCAATTAAACAATCATCAAAATATCTTATTTCAGGTCATTCAACATACCTTGACTAATTTAAAAGAATAGAAATCATAAAATGTTTGCTTTCAGACCACAGCTGAATTAAACTAGAAATCAGTAACACAAAGATAACAGAAAATCTAAGATACACGAAGATTAAAAAATACTCTTTTGAATAACACGTGAGTGAAAGAAGATATCTCAATAGAAATGTTAAAAACACAACTTATCAAAATTTATGGGACACAATGAAAATAGTGCTTAGAGAGAAATGTACAGCATTCAATGCATATATTAAAAATGAAGAAATATCTAAAATCAATAATCTGTTTCCATTTTAGGAAACTAGGAAAAGAAAAGCAGATTAAATCCAAAATAAGCAGGAAAAAAATCAATAAAGAACACAAATAAAAAAACAGGAAATCAATAGAGAAAAATCGACCAAAGCCCAAACTGATTCTTTAAAAAGATCAAAACAAGCAATAAATCTCTAGAGAGGTTAACTAAGAGAAAAAAGAAAGAGGACACAAATTAATAATTTCAGAAATGAAAGAGGGTTATCACTATAACCTGTATTTTTAAAAAGGAATATTATGAACAACTCTAAGCTTAGAAATTTGATAATCTAGATGAAACAGACCAATTCCTTGGAAGACATAATTTGCCAAAACTCATACAAGGAGAAATAAATAATTTGAACACATATTTATTTTTAAAACATATTCAATTATTAAGACTCTTCTAAAACAGAAGGAATCAGATTTAGATAGTTGCACTGGGAAATTTTTCTACCAAACACTTAGGGAAGAAATTATACCAATTTTGTATCATCTTTTTTCAGAAAATAGAGAGGGGATACTTCTTAACTCATTTTCATCATCAGCATTACCCTAATCCCAAAACCACACAAAGATTTCAAAGTAAAACTACAGACCAATATCTCTCATGAACACAGATGCAAAAATCAATAACAAAATATTAACAAATTCAGCCCAATATTGTATAAAAAATTCCACAGCGTGTACAAGTAGAATTCATCACAGCTATGCAAAGCTTATTGAACTTTTAATAATCAATTAATGTAAATCATCCCATCAACAGGCTAAAGAATAAAAGTCACATGATCTTAGCAACAGATGCAGATAAAGTATTTGAGAAAATTTAACACCTATTTGGGATAAAAACATGCAGTAAACTAGAAATAGAGGAAAACTTCCTCAACTTGATAATGAATATCTACAAAAAAATGTATACTTAATATCACACTTATTGGTAAGAGATTAGAAGCTTGCCCGCTAGGATCAGGAAGAAAGAATGTACCCTCTCACCACTCCTTTTCAGCATTATATGGAAAGTCTTAGCTAATGCAATAAGAAAAGGAAAGGTATACATGTTGTAAAGGAAGAGACAGAGCTGTCTTTTTTGTTGATGGCATGATTGTCTATTTAGAAAGTCTGAAAGAATTAACCAGAAAAGTCCTGGAACTAATATCTCATCACAGCAAGGCTGTATATTGGAAGGTTAATACATGAAAATCAATTGCTTTCTTAGGTATCAACAATGAACAAGTGGAACTTGAAATTTAAAACATGACACCTTTTACATTAGTATCCCACAATACTAGGTCTGTTTGCTTCTAGACCTATAACTGAACTAAAGCCCCAGCAGGCCCCTAGAGGTGAGGTTCAGAGTATGACCCACGAAGACGTGCACTACACCTCAAAAGAACTGCCTGAGTTTTCTAATTTATGTGGGCAGAAATCTGGAGAACAGGCCTGGGAATGGATATTAAGGATGTAGTATAATGATGGGAGGAACATAGAGTTGGATCAAGCTGAATTTATTGATTTAAGCCCACTAAGGAGGGATTCTGCATTTAATGTTACAGCTCAGGGAGTTAAAGATGGTTCTGATAGTTTATTTGCTTGGTTAGCTGAAATACAGATCAAAAGATAGACCACTGTGAGTGAGCTGGAAATACCTGATCTCCCTTGATTTAATGTAAAGGAAGGGATCCAAAGACTTAAAGAGACTGTGGGATGCTAGGATGTGGATTAGTAACTTTAGACCTACTCATCCCAGATGGCGGGGTCCAGAGGAAATACCCTTCACCAGTATTTTGTGAAATAGATTTGTGATGGCAGCACCTGCATCCTTGAAGAGCTCTGTGATTGCTCTTCTCTGTATGCCAAATCTTACAGTAAGAACCATAGTCACTCAATTACAAGATTTAAATGCATGGAAATAATTGGATCTCGAGGTGGTGGGGGCCAAGTGGTGGCACTCAAATGTCACAGGCAAGATAGGCATAGTTACAGTAATGGACAGCAGAGGCAAAGCACCAATTAGAACAGTCTGACTCCTGCAGAGATCTGGCATTGGCTGATTTTGTGTCGTGAGCAAAGTAGACAGTGGAGTGGCAGTGAAAAATAAGAGAAAGAAAAAATGATGTCCTGAATCTAGGAAAGACGTTTTCAGGAAGGTGGGGGGTGGGGGTTCAGCCACGTGAAATGCTGCTGAAAGCTTAAAGAGGTTGAGGGAGGTCAGAGACTTGACTACTAATGTCAATACATAGAAAGTGGCTGACCTTGATGTTGATACATTTAAGTAGAGTGATTGGAATAAATGGTATTTGGTGTGGGTAAGAAGAAAATGGGAAAAGAGGAACAAATAGCTGAAAGAATAGTTGTTCATTTTCTTCATATTTCAGATTTAACATAACTTATTTGAAAGTATCCAGTTAACTCATTTACAGATGAAAATGTGGATGATAAAAAAAACCACTAAATTCAAAGAGAAAGGTTTTCAAGTATCCAGTTCGCTTTGTTCCTGAATATATTAAAGGTTAGCAAGACTGCAGTTGGCTTAATAAAGAAAGAATCATTGCTTTTTCATCTGGGACATTTTTCTGAATCATGGATACAAAGCCACATAAAATAGATCATAACAGAGATAGTCTATTTTCTTTCATGTTAAAATCACAGGTCTCCCCAACCACACAGTATAACTATGATTAGTTGTTATATTAATTTACTTCACCAGCATTATCTGCAGTTCAATCATTCACTGTAACTCTGTACAAGAAAGTATATCATTGTCCAAATCAAGGCAATAAGCCTGAAATGCTAAATAAGGGTCTAATTCAATTTTGCTTTTATGACTCATGTCTAGTGCACAGTCACACAATGACATAACACCTCAAATGGTCTGGAAGGCATACACAAGGAGCAATCAAATCTTGAGATCGAAAATGAAGAGCTAAAACAATGGTCAGGACCGGAGCCACACACACCAATAGTATAAACGCTGCAGCTCCCCTTGGAGAGATAACTTTGCTAATAAATTAGAGTACCACTAGTGCAAAAGGAAGACAAGTTTTGGGGATGCAAAATACCCAAGCTATAGATAGGGAAACTGTAACTGCAAATATATTCAAGGTATATTCTATGTCCTAAAGTTGCCTTGAAGAAAGGGACCGATGAAGGTTAATCAGGTTAACTTCCTCAAAGGTCAAAGAATCTGGACCTTGGGTATTTTGCTAATATTTACTAAATGTTGGTATGTGAAGGCACTGTATAAATCCTTTATATGCATCATTTCACTGCCTGTTCACAATCACCTTACAAAGCAATTACTATTATCACTCCTATTCTCTAGTTCAAGAAATAGAAGGTCAGAATGCTTGTGAGACTTGATCAAATTCACACAGCAAGATATTAGTAAAGCTGTATTTGATCCCAAGTAGTCAATATCTCCTTTCTCAACTCCTAACTTAATACTGATAAAAA